>NC_060954.1:2025310-2166753 GCF_022045245.1 Lucilia cuprina
ATAAAATCAATTAATTTAATTTGAAAACGAATTTTACAGTATGTGGAACGTATTTGACAAATGTGTTGTGGGACGTATCTGGCCGACGAATTTAACTTCACACCCTTGAAAATATGTATTTTGTTGTGCATTTTCCTAAAGAGTTAACCAACGGTTTCCAACAACAAAAGATTTCTTTGGAAGAAAAAAACCCTTTTGTGGTTTTATTACATTTAAATCCTTTATTCTAACAACAGGACTTTAACGACTATAAACTTAATTCTCGCTTTACGTTTTTTTTTTATTGTAGGAGAGTCATTTTACATTTTTAGCTGAAGATTAACGATCTTTTAAACTCTTTTCAAATCTCTTTTTATTCAACAATTAAAACATTTTGTTACAATTTCGTTTTTTTGTTAACGCAACTGCAACGTTTTATGTCGGCTTTTTCCTTTACTTCGCTTATTGTTAGAGCTATAAAAAATTTGTTGCACGTTAAACTTCTTTTTAAATAAAGGATTTTTTCAACTCTTTAATAAAAACTCGAAATAGTAAATATTTGAAATTGTTCTTTTTTAACACATGATAAGATTTACGTTACATTTTCTTTTTCATTAGGAACATGCACATTTAGTGATGGTCATAAATGTTTATGATTGATTTTTAATTATTTTTTATATTTTCTTTATATTAGATTTAGTTTAAAAATTTTATGGATTTTTTAATAAGATTAAAGTTACATAAATTATATAAGATTTAAATAATGTTAATAAGCGTAATGATATACATTTTACTTTTAGTAAAATTTTCTTTAACATAGATTTTGAAATACAATTTTAAACATTACAATGATGAACTGAAATACATATGTAGTTAACTGGTTCAGCTTACTTTCATAAACGATCTTCGATCCGTATAGAATATGTCTAGCTCAGATCAGTTTTAGTTTAGTTCTAGTTCTGTTCTAGTTCTGTTCTAGTTCTGTTCTAGTTCTGTTCTAGTTCTGTTCTAGTTCTGTTCTAGTTCTGTTCTAGTTCTGTTCTAGTTCTGTTCTAGTTCTGTTCTAGTTCTGTTCTAGTTCTGTTCTAGTTCTGTTCTAGTTCTGTTCTAGTTCTGTTCTAGTTCTGTTCTAGTTCTGTTCTAGTTCTGTTCTAGTTATATTCTAGTTCTGTTCTAGTTCTGTTCTAGTACTGTTCTAGTTCTGCTCTAATCCTGTTCTTTTCTCCTCTTTCCATTTTTAAAAGGTCCATATCATTTCATTTAACTAAATCGTATTAAAAAAGAATATTCATTCAATATCCAATTTGTTTCATGTCTATTAGCCAGTTTGTTTATTTAACACTGTTTATATAACACTGTCTATATAATGTTTAATATCTTGGCAGGATTTTAGTCGTCCTTTTCACTTTCGTTTAGCATGTTGTGTTGTTTCGTAAATAAACGCACTTAATGTTTGTCTTTCAGACTCTATAACTAAATGTTTGTTTTCTTTTTTTTCATGTTTAGTCAATGAGTACAAGTAATTAGTCAAGTAAAGTCAATTTATCTTTGTCTTCGTTTTTCTCCTTTTCAGCTTATCTAATGTCAACAAAATTTAGAGTTTTCAAAATTTTTCTTAGTTGCATTGAGTTTAAAATATGTTGTTGGCCACGGCTGAGAGTTGTTGAAAAGGTTTTTAATTAAAATTAAATTATGCATTTATTCGGTAAAGTGGAAATTTTAGTTGTTTAAAATGAAATATTTAAATGAATAGCTTTCTCGTTCAGTTAAAGATTAGATCAAGTTCAATACTTATTCCACTATCTATCTATCTATCTATCTATCTATCTATCTATCTATCTATCTATCTATCTATCTATCTATCTATCTATCTATCTATCTATCTATCTATCTATCTATCTATATATCTATCTATCTATCTATCTATCTATCTATCTATCTATCTATCTATCTATCTATCTATCTATCTATCTATCTATCTATCTATGTATCTATCTATCTATCTATCTATCTATCTATCTATCTATCTATCTATCTATCTATCTATCTATCTATCTATCTATCTATCTATCTATCTATCTATCTATCTATCTATCAATCTATCTATCTATTTAACCTTTAATTGGAAAAAAATCCAAGTGACAATTTTTCCCTTAGCTAAACACCATTAAAGACCCTTATATTCCTTCTTATTTTCAACTAGTTTTTTCCAGTGTTTAACATCTTCCAGAAACTAAAGACAGAAACTACGAAAAACAAAAACTAATGCAGGAAAGTAGAAGTAATAAGGAAGCAGTGTAATTAATACCAATTTATTTGCACGTAACATGAAAGACTGAAGGACACTAATAAGAGGACTAGCGCAACATTAACAAGGAAACGGATGTTATAAGAAAAAATAAGAAACATAAACAACTAATATATACTCTTAATTCAAGAAGTATCGTAGACAACACAACTACAATTTTAATTTGTTTTAATTACTTAAATGAGATTAGAGCCAGCGGCTTAAATAAGGGCATATTTTTCTTATTTTCTTGGCATATTTAGTTCAATTTTTCTACGTTTTTAATAAAATGAGTGACATAAACTGCAAACAATTTAACTAAAGGTTAAAGGCAATTCACTAGAAACAAAACACTACAGTCAACTATTTACTCTGCTGCAAACTAACGTAGTGTCTAGTGTAGAGCTCTTTGTTCCTAACAAACACCCTTATAAGTGAATTAACCCTCGGCTGGTTTTTACACAGTGAATTATTTATGTTTTTCCTTTTTTTTTGCATAAAAATATGTTCATATTTACGTATTTATTTCAGTTTAGTATTTAGTTTGCTAAATTCTAATTCAATTTTCCTTTTCTAACTCAGGGTTTTGTGACTAATTGATTTTAAATAGTTAAGAATAGAACCAGCGGGTTCCATTGTATGTACTCACAGTGCAAAACGTTAAAATAGTTTATTTATTTCTTTTTCATGTAGTTTTCAAATTATTTAATGAGTTTTCTATTTAAAATTGGTATTTTAAAGTTTTTTGTGAAATTAATATGTTTAAAGAAAAACTAATAAGTGCCACATAATTTTAAAATAATTTGTAATGGTTTTTTGCTGTGAAAATAACGACTTGGAAATTATTCATATTTTTTAAAAGAAAGAAAAGTATTTCCTTTATTTAAATGATATTTTAAATGAGATGTTATAGTTTCAATTAAGAAGTTAGACATTCGACTTTAGTGCAATATATCACTGATCAATGCCAATTGATTTAATTTCAGTTGTATATCTATCTGTCCTAGTACAGTTCTAGTTCAGTTCTAGTTCAGTTCTAGTTCAGTTCTAGTTCAGTTCTAGTTCAGTTCTAGTTCAGTTCTAGTCCAGTTCTAGTTCAGTTCTAGTTCAGTTCTAGTTCAGTTCTAGTTCTGTTCTAGTTCAGTTCTAGTTCAGTTCTAGTTCAGTTCTAGTTCAGTTCTAGTTCAGTTCTAGTTCAGTTCTAGTTCAGTTCTAGTTCAGTTCTAGTTCAGTTCTAGTTCAGTTCTAGTTCAGTTCTAGTTCAGTTCTAGTTCAGTTCTAGTTCAGTTCTAGTTCAGTTCTAGTTCAGTTCTAGTTCAGTTCTAGTTCAGTTCTAGTTCAGTTCTAGTTCAGTTCTAGTTCAGTTCTAGTTCAGTTCTAGTTCCAGTTCTAGTTCAGTTCTAGTTCAGTTCTAGTTCAGTTCTAGTTCAGTTCTAGTTCAGTTCTAGTTCAGTTCTAGTTCAGTTCTAGTTCAGTTCTAGTTCAGTTCTAGTTCAGTTCTAGTTCAGTTCTAGTTCAGTTCTAGTTCAGTTCTAGTTCAGTTCTAGTTCAGTTCTAGTTCAGTTCTAGTTCAGTTCTAGTTCAGTTCTAGTTCAGTTCTAGTTCAGTTCTAGTTCAGTTCTAGTTCAGTTCTAGTTCAGTTCTAGTTCAGTTCTAGTTCAGTTCTAGTTCAGTTCTAGTTCAGTTCTAGTTCAGTTCTAGTTCAGTTCTAGTTCAGTTCTAGTTCAGTTCAGTTCAGTTCTAGTTCAGTTCTAGTTCAGTTCTAGTTCAGTTCTAGTTCAGTTCTAGTTCAGTTCAGTTCTAGTTCTAGTTCAGTTCTAGTTCAGTTCTAGTTCAGTTCTAGTTCAGTTCTAGTTCAGTTCTAGTTCTAGTTCAGTTCTAGTTCAGTTCTAGTTCTAGTTCTAGTTCAGTTCTAGTTCAGTTCAGTTCTAGTTCAGTTCTAGTTCAGTTCTAGTTCAGTTCTAGTTCAGTTCTAGTTCTAGTTCAGTTCTAGATCCGTTCTAGAAAACTATTAAAAATCAACATGATGGCCAAGATGCTTAAATTCTATCATGTAATAATTGACATTTTTAAAAAATTTTGCACAATTCAAAATTTAGTTACACATCATAACTTAGATTTTATATAAAACGATGAAAAAATCCTGCTAATACCATGTTATACTGGTAATAAGTGTTAACATTAACTACATGTACGCAATGCTGATTCTCAAACCACTAGCAGCTGTTATCCTAGTGCTAATCCTGCTATTGTATGTTTAATTATTGAGTGCGTGTGTGTTACTCTCTATATATAGCAGATACTTTACAATTACTTATGGTCATAAACATGATACTTTCATTTCACACATTTAGACATATTTTTGGCAAAAAAAGCCGAAAAGGCTAAATGTAAGAGACCCAATCAAGGAATCTTAAATTTTGGTTGTTTATGAATATTATCCAATTTTCAATGATGGATAAATGATGATGGACATATGTTGCCTTATAACAGCAACATCTTGACAAACAGCCCCACAATGTAGATAGCAGCATCTTAGAAAGTGTATCAAATTGCTTTTCATTAGTTCCTTTTTTACATTTATTGCGTTTCGTTCTAATCTAAAGCCTCTAATACTATTTATGACTTTTTTTTTACGACTACCAGCTCAAAGAGAATTTCAATTTCATTACAAACAAATGCCTTTAATTTCTATTTTATTAACTTTAACTATTTTGTTTCTGCTAGAAAACAAGAGAAAGAAAAAAACTTTGATTTTCATTGACATTTGATTGATTTACTTCAGTTCTAGTTCAGTTCTAGTTCTAGTTCTAGTTCAGTTCTAGTTCAGTTCAGTTCTAGTTCAGTTCTAGTTCAGTTCTAGTTCAGTTCTAGTTCAGTTCTAGTTCTAGTTCAGTTCTAGATCCGTTCTAGAAAACTATTAAAAATCAACATGATGGCCAAGATGCTTAAATTCTATCATGTAATAATTGACATTTTTAAAAAATTTTGCACAATTCAAAATTTAGTTACACATCATAACTTAGATTTTATATAAAACGATGAAAAAATCCTGCTAATACCATGTTATACTGGTAATAAGTGTTAACATTAACTACATGTACGCAATGCTGATTCTCAAACCACTAGCAGCTGTTATCCTAGTGCTAATCCTGCTATTGTATGTTTAATTATTGAGTGCGTGTGTGTTACTCTCTATATATAGCAGATACTTTACAATTACTTATGGTCATAAACATGATACTTTCATTTCACACATTTAGACATATTTTTGGCAAAAAAAGCCGAAAAGGCTAAATGTAAGAGACCCAATCAAGGAATCTTAAATTTTGTTGTTTATGAATATTATCCAATTTTCAATGATGGATAAATGATGATGGACATATGTTGCCTTATAACAGCAACATCTTGACAAACAGCCCCACAATGTAGATAGCAGCATCTTAGGAAAGTGTATCAAATTGCTTTTCATTAGTTCCTTTTTTACATTTATTGCGTTTCGTTCTAATCTAAAGCCTCTAATACTATTTATGACTTTTTTTACGACTACCAGCTCAAAGAGAATTTCAATTTCATTACAAACAAATGCCTTTAATTTCTATTTTATTAACTTTAACTATTTTGTTTCTGCTAGAAAACAAGAGAAAGAAAAAAACTTTGATTTTCATTGACATTTGATTGATTTACTACTTTTAATGACGCATCTTTCATTATTTCATTTATGATTTTCATTTGCCCATCAGTTTGATTAAAAATAAACGTTACAGCTTAATTTCAAACAATTTATGAGTCTAAATGCTTTCTACCCTCCCAAACAGTAGTAGTTTTTGATTTTTTTGTAAGTAGTTGATATCATTTCATTTTCTATGACTTTTATTAGTGGAGGTTTCATTTTCCAACGGTCACTTTTCTTTTTCTAATGATGGGATTTTTATCGTGGGCTTTGTATTTAATTATTCATTGAATTTTGAGAAAATTTTGTGAAAAAATCTATTAAGTTGTGTTGTAATATTGGACTATTAGTTTTAATGAAATATTAATAGAGTTGTAAATACATTTTGTTTATATGGGACATTTGTTTCTATTTTCTAAGTAGGCGTATATTTTTATAACTGGCCATCAAAATCGAAATTAATTTGTTGAATAATAATATTAAATAATTACTTAAATTGATGTAGTAGTTAAATAATAAATTTTATGGCCTAATTGGTTTGTTTTTTGTGTGATCTAGACCTCAACTAGAAAAGAATTTGTAGATTACTAGAACTTTAGCAAAACTTAAACAAAAATAGAACTAGAACAGAATAAAACTAGAACAGAATAAAACTAGAACAGAACTAGAACAGAGTTAGAACTAGAACAGAACTAGAACAGAACTAGAACAGAACTAGAATAGAACTAGAACAGAACTAGAACAGAACTAGAACAGAACTAGAATAGAACTAGATCAGAACTAGAACAGAACTAGAACAGAACGAGAACAGAACTAGAACAGAACTAGAACAGAACAGAACTAGAACAGAACTAGAACAGAACTAGAACAGAACTAGAACAGAACTAGAACAGAACTAGAACAGAACTAGAACAGAACTGGAACAGAACTAGAACAGAACTAGAACAGAACTAGAACAGAATCTTGGTAATCTAACAGTTAATATATGAAGTTTAACGGCACTATAGTTTTTAGTTTCAAACTAGCAAATTAAATAGTGCTAAAATACTATCACTATAAAACGATCAAATTCAGGTCAATATCATTGCATGTTAAACCCTAATCGATAATTTTGGTTATTAAATTACTTTTTAACACTTTTAAAACACACCCAAATTCAAACTGGTTTAACTTAAACAGCTGTTATTATTTAAAGCATAACTGATTTCAAAAGCAGCTATATATAGTTGACTGTCATCATAGCCATATGATCGATTAATAATAATGTTTTAACTAAACATATGGACGTTGAAATGCAGCAAAAAAAGTATAACCTTTCAGCAGGACAAAGAAGTTGAAGAGAGAAAAGAAAAAGTAAAACAAAAAGTTAACTGATATAAAAACTGCAATTAGAAATTTGATATTTTTATTGAAAAGGATATAAAACCACAAAACTGCATTTAGTAGTTAAATAGTAAGAAAAATAATTTGTTAAAAAAACTAAAGAAAGAAAGAAGCCTTATGTTGAGCATTTTTTTAATAAAAATTTTAAAAGTTATAAAATTTTAAACAACGTCATAAAATCATTTAGATTTGTTCAAAAGAAAATAGTATATATAAAATATTTAATCCTTTTTTTATTTCTTAATATTTAGAATAAATACTTTACTTTATCCTTTAGTTAGCAATATAAATTTAAAACTATAAAAAAACAGTTTAATCAAACTCCCTGATCTCTAAAATCTCTAAAGTAATAGAAAATATTTAAAATAAAATCATCATGTAATAAACGTACTAAGTCTATTAAAGCATTGAAAAAAGGATTTAATATGAATTTTCTCATCATTTATACTATTTTCAAACAAAATTCTTACAATCTTTATGTGTTTTTTCATTTTTCAACTAAAAGAAATATTATTATTTTCTTTAACACCATTAAAAGGATTATGTATGGGCTATAAATGTGGCATCAATGTTGGAAACATAGAATTTTCCCTTTTAACTCTTCTCTTCTTTCTATTCCTTTTAAATATGCAAAACAATAGATGGAAGGGTTGCATTTAAAGTACAGCCATTTGTCTTAGGGAAACTGCATGCAAATCTTATTAAAACGGTCGTCATGTCTTGAAGTCATTACAATAAAGTTGATCCATCGTTACTAACGTGTATTGACATTTGAGTACATCCTTTTTTTTCATTCAATCCTTTTGAGCAATCAAAAAGGGTGGTTTTTGTGAAAATTTGCCAATTTTTCTTAAAGAACTTTTTATTACATTATAGTTTTACCTATTTTGCCAATATCCTTTTCTTTTCTTTTTTCGTATATCTGTGTCCATTTTAAACATGTTTATTGTACAGCCTTTTCTTTATACGAAATTAAAGGCTCTTCTCTGATCCTGTTAAACATTTAAATAAAATGTTTGTTATCTTTTTATTAAACCCTACAATTGCCTTGTACCCCTGCTACATTTTTTTAGCAAAAAACAAAGTGTCAAAATCTATAAGATTTAAATGTTTTGATAGACAGTTTTGCAAATTATTCAAAAATGTTATTGGTCCTTCCGCCGCTGCTGCTTAAAAAAGGAAACATTTTGCCAATTTGTTAAACATGAGTGGAAAGGGTTAAGGGGTTGCTTAAATATTGTTTCTGGTGTTAAAAAGTATATTTTATAAATTTGCTAAATGTAATTTTAGATTTAATTTATGTTCTGTTGTTAATAGTTTTGTACGAGTATTGAATTATTAATGATTTTTTTTTATCAATAATGATCATTTTATTGAAATGTATACAGAAATCTGAGATGAATTTAAATAAGACTTTTTAAAAGGAATGCACAAATTTATAACACTAATGTGAAATTTATTCTCATGTTTAAAGAAAATTTATTAAAAATCAGTTCTAGCTCGGTACTAGTTCTGTTCTAGTTCAGTTCTAGTACTGAACTAGTTCAGTTCTAGTTCAGTTCTAGTTCAGTTCTAGTTCAGTTCTAGTTCAGTTCTAGTTCAGTTCTAGTTCAGTTCTAGTTCAGTTCTAGTTCAGTACTAGTTCAGTTCTAGTTCAGTTCTAGTTCAGTTCTAGTTCAATTCTAGTTCAGTTCTAGTTCAGTTCTAGTTCAGTTCTAGTTCAGTTCTAGTTCAGTTCTAGTTCAGTTCTAGTTCAGTTCTAGTTCAGTTCTAGTTCAGTTCTAGTTCAGTTCTAGTTCAGTTCTAGTTCAGTTCTAGTTCAGTTCTAGTTCAGTTCTAGTTCAGTTCTAGTTCAGTTCTAGTTCAGTTCTAGTTCAGTTCTAGTTCAGTTCTAGTTCAGTTCTAGTTCAGTTCTAGTTCAGTTCTAGTTCAGTTCTAGTTCAGTTCTAGTTCAGTTCTAGTTCAGTTCTAGTTCAGTTCTAGTTCAGTTCTAGTTCAGTTCTCGTTCAGTTCTAGTTCAGTTCTAGTTCAGTTCTAGTTCAGTTCTAGTTCAGTTCTAGTTCAGTTCTAGTTCAGTTCTAGTTCAGTTCTAGTTCAGTTCTAGTTCAGTTCTAGTTCAGTTCTAGTTCAGTTCTAGTTCAGTTCTAGTTCAGTTCTAGTTCAGTTCTAGTTCAGTTCTAGTTCAGTTTCTAGTTCAGTTCTAGTTCAGTTCTAGTTCAGTTCTAGTTCAGTTCTAGTTCAGTTCTAGTTCAGTTCTAGTTCAGTTCTAGTTCAGTTCTAGTTCAGTTCTAGTTCAGTTCTAGTTCAGTTCTAGTTCAGTTCTAGTTCAGTTCTAGTTCAGTTCTAGTTCAGTTCTAGTTCTAGTTCAGTTCTAGTTCAGTTCTAGTTCAGTTCTAGTTCAGTTCGAGTTCAGTTCGAGTTCAGTTCTAGTTCAGTTCTAGTTCAGTTCTAGTTCAGTTCTAGTTCAGTTCTAGTTCAGTTCTAGTTGAGTTCGAGTTCAGTTCGAGTTCAGTTCTAGTTCAGTTCGGAAATATTTTCTTCTAAAAAATAAATTTAAATCAAAGTCTATTTTCTTATAGAAAAATTACACAATTTTAGCCGTTATTTTCCAAAAATAAAAAAATATTAGAAATAACCTCCATTTTGTGTGTTTACTCTTTTATAATTTTAAAACAAAAGTAATACTATCAAATGACCATTATTTAAAGATTACATTATAAAAAACACGACTAAGTCAATATCTTGTTTTGAAACTTGTCCATTTTCTTTTCATTTCCAACATCCTTCTCTTGTTTGTGCATCATAAATTTTATAAATTATGACAAGTGTGAGACTTAAATTAGAGACAAAATAAATGTATCCTTTTTTGTATAAGTGAAAGGAAAAACAAAAGAAAATTTATCATTAACAACAAAACACCCCTTTTAAAAGAAAATCATAAACAAGATTTTGGTTTAGACAAAAATCAAACAGCAAATACAGTAGAGGCCATAAATTTTATTTAACTTTGGTCAACTTGTCCAACGTTAATTGAATCATTACAACCATCACCTTTTTTGTTTTCTTACTCGACAAAATAAATATGAACAGGAATGAAAAGAAAAGGATAACAAAAGGATGTAATAATTATTATGCATTCATGCAGCCCTCACTTGGTCAGATAGGAATTAAAAGAAGAAGAAGGGTTTTTTTGTGAACAATTCATCAAATGAGCATCTTTAATATTTTCTTGTTTTTTATGATTAAACATTACAGCTGTGAGTCTTTTTTTTAGATTTTTATGACAAATCTTCCTCCCCTGTGGTCATTTGTTAAGGATTTTTAGATTTTTCTGTAATGTAAACTTGACTTTAATTTTGTAACTGATTTTTTTTATTTCTAAGGCAAATATGTTCAGCTATAAGGGTTTAATTGAGAGTTTCAAAAAAAAAGGATTTTGAATTTTTGATTTCAATTTTTAAATCCTTTTGTAAGTTTGTTGTAATCCTTTAATTAAAAATTAAGAAATTATTTTTCAAAGAAAGTGGTAATTTATAATCTTTAAAAATAAAGTTTTAATTGCAAAAATCCTTTATGATTAATTGAAATCGTTTGCCAACACTTTTTAAAAACTGGACAGTAAGACTAATAGTACTCTAATTGTTATTAGGAATTATATTAAAAACCGGCAATTGGACAAAATCTAGACAAGAACTAGCAATTCAAAGGAACTAGAACTGAACTAGAAATGAACTAGAACTGAACTAAAAAAGAACTAGAACTGAACTAGAGCTGAACTAGAACTGAAGTAGAACTGAACTAGAACTGAACTAGAACTGAACTAAAACTGAACTAGAACTGAACTAGAACTGTACTAAAACTGAACTAGAACTGAACTAGAACTGAACTAGAACTGAACTAGAACTGAACTAGAACTGAACTAGAACTGAACTAGAACTGAACTAGAACTGAACTAACCAGAACTCAACTAGAACTACAGGTATTTTCTAAACAAAAACAAGCTTTATTCGAAATCCAAAAAATCGTTACTTTTTGAATTCCTTTAATTAAATTTTCACTTGTTATTACAATCCCATTTAAAAATATATATAATTATAGTGCTTATCATATAAAAAAGGACATTAAAATTTTAATATTTTTTATTCTCTTGCGGGTAATTTTCTTCCTTTTCTACAAAATCTTCCTTTTCATAAAAAACAACAACAAACAATTTAATTGTTTCTTTCATATTTCAGAAAAAAAAAACGTCTTAAAGTAACGTATTTTTTAAGAAATTTCTCAAGCAATTACATTAAAAAAATTAAGATTTTTAGATCTTGATAAAAAATAAGTCCGATATAAATACTTAAATGTACAGAAAGCAGTAAGTAACCTTATCATGGCGGTAGTGGTTGGTGGTGGTGGTTGTTAGTTTTTTCTTTTTTGTTAAGGAAACCTTATAATTTTGGGATTCATACTTCAGATGTATGGATGACCTACACAAAACACTAGCAAACACACAATTATGATGGTCATCAAGTGTTTGGTTTGCTTTCTTCTCTGAGAAATAAATAATAAATTTTTACAAGTTAGTAGTTGTTGCCAACTTGTTACATTTACGTTTTTAAGTTGACATTTTACACAAAACCAACAACAAACAGTTTAAATATTTCTTGTTTCCGTTGTTTTGTGTGTCTGTCCATCTTTTAGTCTTCTTTAAACTCAGCTTTTATATGGACTCATATATAGCATTCTAAAGGTGTGTTCTGCTCACTGCACATCGTGTGAAGTTTGAATTATCGTCTGTTTACCTTCCTTCCTACCATCTAGTCAAGTAGTCGTCCAGTATTTTAATTTCTATTTAGCAGTGGTGGCTGCAGTCAGATTTAAAGTAGTTCATTTGCAGTTATTATGTTAAACATGTTTTTAGTTCTCTAGGTGTTTGCCAACATGCTGGTTGGTGGTTAACAGGTGTATGTCTGTGTTGTAAGCGTTAGAACAGCAACAAGTTTTAGTAAAAATACTCTTAACTACTTTTACCTCTATGTAGGGATCTTTTTGCATAAGTTGTTCTTAATTGCTTTTGCTGGTGTTTTGTTGTTACTTGCTAAGGTAGCTGACTCAAACTAAAGAAATATAAATAATTTCTATTTAAGGGCAGTTTTGGTTTCGTTCTTTAAGATTGTCAAGCGTGGGAACTAGACAATTTTCTTTGAAGTCTTCAAATTGGTCTTTAAGAGAGTCATTTACTTTATTTGGTATTAATAACGAATTGAATTAGTTAAAGGTAATTGAGTTAAATGGGAAAAATATAGACAACAAGTACAACAAGTACTTACTGAACTGAACTAGAACTGAACTAGAACTGAACTAGAACTGAACTAGAACTAAACTAGAACTGAACTAGAACTGAACTAGAACTGAACTAGAACTGAACTAGAACTGAACTAGAACTGAACTAGAACTGAACTAGAACTGAACTAGAACTGAACTAGAACTGAACTAGAACTGAACTAGAACTGAACTAGAACTAGAACTAGAACTAGAACTAGAACTGAACTAGAACTAGAACTGAACTAGAACTAGAACTAGAACTGAACTAGAACTGAACTAGAACTGAACTAGAACTGAACTAAAACTGAACTAGAACTGAACTAGAACTGAACTAGAACTGAACTAGAACTGAACAAGAACTGAACTAGAACTGAACTAGAACAGAACTAGAACTGAACTAGAACTGAACAAGAATTGAATTAGAACTCAACTAGAACTCAACTAGAACTGAACTAGAACTGAACTAGAACTGAACTAGAACTGAACTAGAACTGAACTAGAACTGAACTAGAACTGAACTAGAACTGAACTAGAACTGAACTAGAACTGAACTAGAACTGAACTAGAACTGAACTAGAACTGAACGAGAACTGAACTAGAACTGAACTAGAACTGAACTAGAACTGAACTAGAACTGAACTAGAACTGAACTAGAACTGAACTAGAACTGAACTAGAACTGAACTAGAACTGAACTAGAATTGAACTAAGTAGAACTGAACTAGAACTGAACTATAACTGAACTACAACTGAAATACAAGTGAACTAGAACTAATCTAGAACTTAACTAGAGCTGAACTATAACTAAATTGAAGCTAAACTAAATAACTAAAGAGAGTTAGACTAGTACTGAAAAAGATTTGATGTCTATATACAAATATATGTAACCATAAAAATTTGACTTTGAGGCCATGGAATTGTATATCTATATGTCATTTAAAATTAAATAAAAATAAATTAAATTTCAAAAGAAACTCACCTTTTACTGTATAAATCCATTTAACGCACATAAGAACTATTTTAAAACACATATTTTTAAAATTAACGATTTGATTTTAATTTAATTTATTTTTATTTTTTAATTAAATAATTTAAATTTAATTTTTTTATTTTTTATTTAATGATTTTTATTTTTTTATTTCAAGATTTTTTAACATATTTTTTAATTAAACTTTTATTAGAATTAACTTTTAATTAAAGACAATGCAGCACATACTGCAAATTTGCAATAGCACTATTTTTTCCATCTCTGCAATAAGCACTAATTCAAACAAACAAACATATTTATTAACTCGCCCATTCCACATATTTTATTAGTGAAAGGGGTGTTTAACAAAAAACAACAACAACATGCTAATGCACTTGATTTTATTCTCCCACTTGCACTCTCTCACATGATTTGCACTCATTTTTTTCTTGTTGTTGCTTAAATGGAAATATTAACAAAAGCAATAACAACACAATAACCTGCCGCCAAAACTACATTTTTTCTTTCTTGCATTACATTTTTTGGCAATTTTTTTGCTAACTTTAAACACTTTTTTCTCATATTAATTTAACACTTTTCATGGATATTTTTATATAAAACTATTAAGCTACTTTTAAATAACACATAAATGCAAAAATATTTGTAAGAAAACGATTAATTAACGCGTTAGATTAATTTGAAGACGACAATTAATCTATTAACAACCGGACGCTTTAAGAATTTGTAGAAAACTAAAGAAGAATGGGAGTAAGAAGAAGGAGTAGGAATTGTCATTTGGTTGTGTTGTTGTTAATGCTGTTAATGTTGTTGTTATTAAGATTATATTAAAAGTAATAAATGCAAAAATATTAAAACATTAGCAGGGTTGGGTAATTTGGAAAAAAGCATTTTATTATTAGTAAGTAAATTAAAGGATTTAACAAAATAATTTTTAATTTTGAAGAATTTTATTTAATGTTAAATATTTTATTGGTAATAAATGATTGTATTACCTAGAACTAAACTAAAACTGTAGTAAAACTGAACTAGAACTGAACTAGAACTGAACTAGAACTGAACTAGAACTGAACTAGAACTGAACTAGAACTGAACTAGAATTAACCTAGAACTGAACTAGAACTGAACTAGAACTGAACTAGAACTGAACTAGAACTGAACTAGAACTGAACTAGAACTGAACTAGAACTGAACTAGAACTGAACTAGAACTGAACTAGAACTGAACTAGAACTGAACTAGAACTGAACTAGAACTGAACTAGAACTGAACTAGAACTGAACTAGAACTGAACTAGAACTAAACTAGAACTGAATTAGAACTGAACTAGAACTGAACTAAAACCGAACTAGAACTGAACTAGAACTAACAAGAGTTAAAACGACTTCGAATCGAAGTCCAATTTCATTTTTTATAATCGAAAGTCTATTTCGCCTGGGAAATTACTTCGAATTATAGTTTATTTAAGTCTTGAGGATGACTTTGCATATAAGTCTATTTTAATTAAGAAACGAATTCATATTTAAATATTTAATAAAATCACACCTTTCTTTATTTTCAACAAATGTCATATTACTGAACATTAGTTTTTTATTAAAAATAAAAAAACTGTAATTTAGGTAAACTTGTCTTCCCAGATAAATGACTAATAGTTATTCTAAACTCATTAATCTTGTTGCATCTATTCACATGCAAATTGCATATTTTCCTAGAAAAGGAAAATTATTTTTCAACATAAAATGACAAATGTTTAACATATGCAAATTACCAACAATTCCCAAAGGAAAAGACAGAAAAACTTAATTGTTTTTCAAAGAAAAACTATTAAGAATTTTGAAAATTAAAGAAAAATTATTTAATTTCAAATTTGAATAAAGATCATTAATAATAAACGCAATATTTACAAAACAAATGTGTCGTATTGTCTGTGTAAAAAAGAGGAGGAAGTAAAACAATAATTCCGGTTGTTGTCTCAAAGAGAAAAAGGTGTGACAATCCTTTAACTCTTGTAAATAACAGTTTGAATTGAATGAATAGTTTTAGTAAAAAGAAAGATGTCCCTTAAGGAGAAGAAATTTTACAAAGAAAAAGTACTTGAGAAATGTTTGTTGTTGGTTATTTGAACCCTTTTTTTACACTGTTATAGAAAATCCTTTGTAATGTCAATGAAAACATTAAATTGAAACAACTTTGTCCGTTTGTAGAAACAATTATAATGATTACAACTTCATTGCATACAATTATGCAGGCAGACAGTCACTTTTGAAAAAAGGGGTAGGTAGTTTTGACGTCATGTTTTTATTAATAGCGCGCATCCTTTTTCCTTAAACAGGACATGTCTGTATGTTCATGTATGCATACAAATTATCATTTTTCGGACATTAATCTTATATTTGCATTGTAGTTTTCGAATACATTCCACTCAAGAGGAAAATCCCTTTAAGTGACACAACAAAAATCTATTTAACTCTTTAAATGCAGGCAGATCTACCACCCAGTTTAACAACCCATTTCTTTAACACTGTTTACTTAAAATAAGATTGCTCCTTTAGATTCCTTAGGACAAACATTTGCATTTTTCTTCAGCTTTTGTCCTTTGAGTGCGATTGTAACTCTACCCCCTACCCTACCCTACCCTTGCCATTCCGTGAGTTGTTTAGAGTCCTTTTTAAATATTTTTTATCTTGAGGTGTTTTTTGTTCTGTACTTGTTTCTGTTGTCGTTTCTTAAAAATACTTTTATGTGTTGTTTTCTTTGTTGTAAAGTTTTGACACTGCGGGTATATTTAACTTCTTGTCCTTTTGGTTCACACCTTTTTCTTTCATTCTTGGTTGTTGTTGTTTTAGTAGTTTTTAAGCCATTGACTGTTTGTTGTCTGTGATTTTTGTAAAGGATTGCTGTTTTTGTTGCTATTGTGCATTTAAATATTTCTATTTGAATATTTTGTCAATTTAAAAGGTGGGATTACATGAAGGATTACAAGAACTAAGGTTAATTGTAAAGTCCTTTAAAGTTAAAAATGGAAATTGGTATTCAATGATATGAAAAATACTTCAAGCCATGAATTAAATTATTAAATTTAAAGCACTTGAAAACATTTTATTTCAAAATTATTTTATGGATGAAATAAGACTTTACATCGACTTCTTCTAGTTCAGTTATAGTTCAGTTCTAGTTTAGTTCTATTTCAGTTTTAGTTCAGTTCTAGTTCAGTTCTAGTTCAGTTCTAGTTCAGTTCTAGTTCAGTTCTAGTTCAGTTCTAGTTCAGTTCTAGTTCAGTTCTAGTTCAGTTCTAGTTCAGTTCTAGTTCAGTTCTAGTTCAGTTCTAGTTCAGTTCTAGTTCAGTTCTAGTTCAGTTCTAGTTCAGTTCTAGTTCAGTTCTTGTTCAGTTCTAGTTCAGTTCTAGTTCAGTTCTAGTTCAGTTCTAGTTCAGTTCTAGTTCATTTCTAGTTCAGTTCTAGTTCAGTTCTAGTTCAGTTCTAGTTCAGTTCTAGTTCAGTTCAATAGTGAAGAGACTGCTGCTTTTTAAATTAATTTCATCTTTGTTTTTTCCAGCTTTTTCTTCAAATAATAAGAAAAATAATTTTTCCTGGATTTCATTTATTTAAACAGCTTGAACCGGAAGTCGCAATTTGCCAGCAGTAGCCTATCATTAAAGTATTAATGACTCAAAAATCTTGGCAAAAATTATATTACAATAATTGAAAAAAAATTTGCTCAGCAATAGAAATGTCTAAGAAATTAACACCTTTAATTAAGGCATTTCCTTCAACGGCGGAAGTTATTGAAAAAACATTAAAATGTAAGTAAATAATTGTTTAAACTATCAGCTATGGTTTAATGTCCTGTGGTTTTAAAGCAACTACTTAAATGTTGAGTTTGGCTGCCAGAAAACACGATAAGATGAAAGTGAATTTTGAAAATAAGAAAACAAATGGCACGCGAGTAAAAAGAAGAAGAAACTAAAAAGGACATGCTGTTATTTCCTAGAATTATGACAACACAGAGTTCATTATCCTTTGGAATGAAATATTGAGAGAGATACATTACAGTTTTTCTAGTTTTTGGGGTAAAAAGAAGTCGAGCATAAAAATGTTTAAATTTACAAAAAAAAAAAAAATATTTCTATTTTTAAGGAAAATATTAGAAAAATTAACAAATCATTTGCTAGTAAAGAGGGTGTAGTTTAGTTTTATAAAAAGTAACAGGATATAGGAACTAGCATTAGAAAATATTATTGAAAAGGATCATGGTGTTAAAGTGTTAGGTTTACAGTTGTTAGTTGAAATATTTAGAAGTTTTATAGAAGTGGTGGTGGTAGTGGTGGTTGATGGTGGAGGAGTTAGAGGGAGTTTAGTTAAACAACAGATGTCTAGCTAATAATGTTAAGGATACAAAAGGATCTAGGCTAATAATACTTTAGTTAAAATAACAATAATAACAATGTGACGAGTGGCCATGAAAAATTTACATTTTGTTTTTAATTTTAAAATTATAACTGAAGAGTGGAGTGGGCCTTTACTTTTTAAAGTGGCATATGCGTAAAATGCATTTTAATTTATAAAAAAAAAATATCAAGAGAAATTATTCATGACTCGTGTCTAGATCTAAACCAAAAGATAAAATTACTTAAAAATGCAATCAACAAACAACAACAATTGATTACAAATTTTATGTAAAAAGCAGGCTGCAAGTAGGTGGCATATTGCGGCTTGTTACGATCATAAAAATATTTTCATTAAGGACATGGCTGGCATGTAAAAATGACACAAATTAGCATAACAACCCCGTGCCAAAATGACAATTTAGTGTTTTTATTTAACTCACCCTCAACCTGAAAAAACCATCTGTTTTCCAAAGAAAATTTAACCCATTTATTGTAAAACACCTTTTTTTCATTCAATTAACATGTGCCCACCAGCAGATTTGCTCAAAACATCCAAAAGATCAATGATCTTTTATTTAATTTTCCTTTATATTTGAATATAAATAAAGAAAATCTATAGCAAAAGATAACTTTATTATATTGACTTTGTAAAGGATATTTGAAAAACAAAAACCTTTTTAAAAATCATGAGGGAGGTTTTATTTTGCGCATTACAATTTTCACATTTAAAAATTCTGTACTAACAGTTTCCTTTTTAATAATATTTATAGAAACAACATCTGTTATTGCGGTTTTAACACAAACAAAAACGATCCACAAAAAAGATGTGTGTTTTTCAGGATCATTCACTCACTCACTCACTAACTCACGGCTGCTGCTATTTGCTAACCATTTCTAGTCGTAGTTATTTTAAGAGCTCGTGCCATATTGCGCATGTTTTTTTCCTTTAAAAGTAAACACAAAAACAATGTGGAAATTTAAAATAAAAATGCCATTCCATTCTAAATTTAAATTCATTTCAAGAGTCTGTTTTAAAGGATAATTGATGATGATGATGATCAGCGGAAACAATCAAACCGTTTAAAATGTTAAGAGAAAAACCAGATGATTTTTTCTTTTAAATGTTTTAAAAATAAAACAGATTTATTTACTAATACAACAAAACAAAGATAACTCCAATAGTTTGCCAAAGGAAACACTTGGGTTTCGATTTGAAAAGATCCCTCCTATTTGAAAAGATCACTTCAACGTTTTTGTTTCCTTTACAACTAAAACTATCATAAAGTTGTACATGTTTGTATTATAATGCCGACGATTATTTTAATTAAAAATTTAATCAAATTAAACTAAAAGTTCGTTAACCCGTATCTATCTTTCCTTATGTTTCCATATCATCCTAAAGCCCCAAAGATTCGAATATATGCTACTGAACTCTACTAAAAAGCCATCACTAACGAAGATTTTGTAACATATTTTCAGTCCTAAAAATAGCTTTTTAAACAACCAATTCTAGGTTTAATAACAATTTTATAAAAATTTAATTTTTAATATTCAAAAAATGTCAAATTTAAAAAAACACACACACAAAAACAAAAAAATCCAATTTTGAATCATATCATATTTTATTGAAAAGACTTCTCTACCATTTCAACAAATTTGAAAACTTCAGAAAAAATTCACTTGTTATATAAAGTTGTTTAATCAATGAGAGGCGGTGTCCCACAGCAAAAACTCCCGTAAGCAATGTACATGTTTGTGTGTTGAACGCAGCAAAACTTTGCTGTGCCAAAGAATTGCATGGTAAATTTTTTCTAATATCCATTCGTATTTGTGTGTTGAACGCAGCAAACTATTTTATTAAACGATTGTAGTCTTAACTAAACGCCAAAAGTCTGTAACGGCAAGTAGTAATATTATTTGTAGCAGCCAAGACAAAAACACTTGTTGTCTATTATCTAACACTAAACATCGTTTCAAGTTATTTTCCAACACTATAGTTAGGACACTAACCTTTATATTAACAACACTATAGAAAGACTTATATTTAATGTTGCCAGATTGTATTTTTTTAATTAAAATTACTAAAAATCAAAACTTTATATAATAAACTATAGATTGGCCTACTTAAAATTTCTGTAATTAAAACATAAAGTCGATTTCTTGGAAATAATTAAAAGCCAAACCTTTTAACTTTGTTCACGTCTTCATCAATATTTTTTTATTTTTGCTAAAAACACATTGTTCATTCACTTTAGAAATCTGAGATATTAGGCAGCATTTATTTATAACAATAATTTTGGTATATGATTTAGCGTTATATAGTTAAAACGAAAAGTCGATTTTTCGATATATGTGTTTTATGAAAAGTAGACCTTTAAAATTTTTGATTTCATTCAACTTTTTGACCTTTTTCTTCTTCTGTCGATTTTTTTTCGACTATTTTGATTTTATTTGAATTTTTTCAGATTTTTTTCAGTCTTGTCGACTTTTTAAAATTTTTCGACTTTACAACTTTCTTTCCGATTTAATTCGGATTCTATTTGCGAAATCGGTGCTTTGATTTTATTTATAAAATAATAGTCGACTACTCGACTTTGTTGTCCAACAAAATCTTGAATTTCGATTATTTTAAAGTCAATTTTATAGTTTCGAACAATCGATTTTTAATCGAGATAAATCGAAAAGTATAGAATAATCGAACAATCAACTTTTTGTCAAAAAAAGTCGAAATGGTCGAAGTCGACTATTTCGTTCCAAAAAAGTCGATAACTCGACTATCGTATGTGAAAAAAGTCGAAAATGGTCGAAAAGTCTGAATAAGTCGAAAAAAAGTAGAAAAGTAGAAGGTCAGAAAATGTCGAAAAGTCAAAAATAGTACTAAAGTCGTAAAAAGGTCGAAAATAGTCGAAAAGTCGGCAAAAGTCAAAAATTGTCGAAAAATCGGAAAAAAATCAAACATGGTTCAAAAGTCGAAAATAGTCGAAAAAAGTTGGAAAAAGTCGAAAAGTTTAAATAGTCGAAAAGTCGAAAAAAACTAAAATAGTCAAACAGTCGAAAATAGTTGAAAATCGAAAATCGAAATAGTTGAAAATCGGAAAGTCAAAAATAGACGAAAAAAATCGAAAAAGGTCGAAAAGTCGACTATTAACAAAATACTAAAAGTCTAAAAGCCGACTTTTAACTAACTGAAAAAAGTCGAAAAATCGACTTTACATAAAATGCAAAAAGTTGAAAAGTCGACATTTAACTAAATGCGAAAAGTTGACTTTGACCTAATGCAAAAAGTCAAAAAGTTGACTTTTCGTTTCAACTATAAAACCCTAGAATGTATATATGACAGTTTTTCCAATTTCGTTTTAAAAATTTATAATCAACTTTTTGCTGTCAAAAAACAGTAATAATTTCTAATATTAGTTACCCTATTAAATTAAACAATTATCTGGCAGCACCATATTATGGTATTTTATAGTTTTCATAACACCCTGTTTGCTGTTTCATTATAGAGACAATGATGTCAACTTTATCTTCTACAAACACACCAGAAAAAAAGTTCAATTAAAAAATTACGTTTTTACATTGTGAAGGGCAATGTTTGTCTTTTTTTAAATCTTTAAGAATTAAGAAATTTTTACTGTTATATTTGTGGAAACAAATAAATATTTTTAATAAAAAAGAATATTATAAAAATGTCAAATGCACCAAAACTGACTTTCCGCTATCAACAATAGAATCGCTACAATCCCTAAACATACCTTTTCCGCCGCTACAAAATCACTGTAGGCATCTCATAAGCCGCTCATTTAACAACACTGTATCAGGTTCAGTTGACTAGTTTAGTAGTTACGTGTTTTTTTATAGGGAGAATAAAAGTTGAGTTAAATTTTTTTTGTTTAATAATTGCAAAAGGAGAAAAAAGTTCATTTTAATTGATAAAAGTGTAAAGAAAATAAAGTAATTATCACTAATTTTCTATAAAAAGTGAAAAAAAATTATGTGAAATCGAGTAAAAATTGCAAATCAAATTTGTTGAATTCATATGAAGAAAAAAATGAAAAGTGAAATTTTTAGTTGCCGCACCAAAAAATGAAAAAGAAAGAAGAAAAAAACATTCTAGAGATTTTTTTCATGTTATAAAATTGGCATCTTAAAAATGCCGATTAAAATAATAATAGTGTTTTCTTTTTGTGGTTATTTTTAAAGAAAATATTTAGCTGAATAAGAGAAGAAATTAATTAATGTTAAATTTTTTTTGTTAAAGAATTCAAAAATGAAGAATTTTTTTGTTTTATTTTCGGTGTTTCTTCTTTTTTAGTTTACATACAGTTCGTTGCACCTTTTTTCTCGTTTATTTCTTGCTTACGTTCTACTCTTCTTCGTCTCTTAATGTTCTTGTTGTTGTTAGTCTGCAATTTTCTTGTTGTTGTTGCTGGTATTTGTTGCAATCAGACTAGGCAGGCCCTTTAGCAACAAGAGGGAATTGAAAAACAAAAGCAAAATAGTAAATAATAAAAGAACAAAAAAAAGACGAAAAGTAAAAAAAAAACTAAAGTGAGCAAGTTGCACCCAGCAACGTCAAAAAATTTTTCCTTGTGTCTGTCATTTTTACAATTTAGAAAAAAATCTTAAAAAAAATTTAAACGAGTTTTCCAGTTTCTTAAATTATATATTTTTTTCACTTCATCATCGTCATCATTATTAACAACAACATCTTGAGCCTGCAACAACAACATCAACCATTTACAACCACCACCAACAGTGTAATGTTTGTCAGTCAATTTAGTTTAATTTCAATAAATCTCAATTGATTTGATTTTCATATGAAGTAATAAAGTGTGTGATTTCTTTTCAACTCATTCAAAATGATTTCCTATACTTAAATGCATTTAGGTAGTTTTTTCTTTTTATTTATTATTGAATTTCCACCACCAAACTCCGCCACCACAAATCACATTGACACCGCCTTTTCTTTGACATACACACAGACATTTTTTGTTTTTCACCAAAAACAAACACTTGAAAACAGAAGAAGATAAAATTAATTTTCATTGTTTTTAATCATTGTTTTGGCGAAATTTCTCAGGCCTTTTATTACAGAGATTTTTACACATACATAATATGTAGTTAAAAATAAAGAAAATAATTAAAAGTTTCTTTATAAAATGTTAAATTCCCAAAAATAATGTCGACATAATATCTTTATTAATTTAATTCTTTACAATCAAGTAAAAAAACTTCATTATTTTACTGTAAATGTCATTATCATGCTTCTTATCATAATCGAACTCATCATCATCTGTTTTTTCTTCAAAAGAGAGCAGAAAACAAAGTGAAGTATGTAAAAAAACAACAAACAAAAGAAGAAGCAACTTAAATCACAGGGCTGGCATTAGCAAAACTCTAAGCAAGATATTTTTCCCACTTTAAACAAATACAATTAAAATGTTACAAATTAGCACAACACTTGCAATAAATTTCTATTTTTAATTAACCATCAGATTAAATTTCTAATTTCATTAAAAAATTCTAACCAAAAACTTTCTGTATTTATAAAAATTAATCACCTTACCCATCTCTGTTTAAAGAAATAAACATTGAACACAAAATTCAAATTCAATATAAACAGCCGAAGCAACAAAAACCAAAAAAAAAATTGTTCGAGAACAAAAAACTTTAGTTTTCTTGTTTTTGTTTTAATCTACACAAAGCGGCAACAGCAACAACAACATGCACATCAATTTCGGCGAATTATGCCGACAACAAGAACAACAGCAGCAGTAACAACAACAGTCCACATTGTAGCACGAATGTCGTGTGGGGGGAGAAAATAATAGTATAAGAAATATAGCAACAAAAAAAAACGCAAATACAAAAATGTGAAAGATAAAAAGCAAACAAAACAACGACGTCATCGCAGTATTGCCAACATGAATAGATTTGTTTTATGAAAAATGTTCGCTAATAAATGGGTGCTTATGGGTTGGATTAATGTTTATTACTTAATTTCTAGGTACATTTTATGAATCATAAATGGAATTGTTTTAGATAAGAGTGGAGATAGATTTTAGATAAGAGTTGATATAATAGTTAAATTGAAAATTGTTAGTTTTTTAAATTTTTAAACGAATCTTTGGGGAAAATGGCAAAAGTTGTTTTTATTTTAAAAAAAGGCTTATTATTTGGACTATTGTCTAGACTAGTGTCTGATTTATAGTCCAGTTTAAATTTAGACTTGATCTGGTTTATATTTTAGATTAATGAATCGTTGAGACTATATTCTGAGTATATACTAAAGTAACGACTGCAGAAGGTATTATAGTCTAGACTAGAATCTGATTTATAATCTAGAATATAGTCTGGTCTATTGTCTAGAATATAGTATAATCTATGTTGTGTATAGATTAGACTTGTGTTTAACCTGCAGTCTAGTAGTGTGTTTACTAAAGTCCATACTTTTAAAAACAGATTCTGGAATGTACTCTCTAATAGAGACTGGTATGGAGGCCACACTTGATTATATTTTATAGTGTAGGCAAGTATCTGTTCTATAAACTACATCAGAGTCTCTTCTATAATTTAGAATGTAGTCTGGTATGTAGTCTATATGAGAACCTTTTCTGTAATATTGTCTATCATAGAGTATATTTTATACACAATACAGAGCCTTTTCTGAAGTTTTCAGAAGTCTTTTCTGTAACCTATACCTGAGTCCTTAGTATACACTAAAGTCTGGCCTTAAGGCTACAATAGAGTAATGTAGATAGTCTGATCTATAGTGTTTATAGTTTAGACTACAGAGTACTGTAATATGGTTTTGTCGTCTACACAAAAATGTAGTTGAGTCTGCAGTATAGTGTTCTAGACTAGAGTCTAGTCTATAGTTTGAATACAAGTCTGTTCTAAAGTTTATCAAAAAGTAGGGTCTGTATTTAGTACTAATACCTAGCCCACAGTTAAGACTTGAGTCTTGTCCATGATTTAGACCAGAGTATGTTCCATAGTCAGGACAACAGGTTAGTCTTGAAAATGATTTCGTATAGAATTCTGATCGTGAAAGTGGTAATAAAAACAAATTATTAGATTCCATAAATAAATAAAAAATCATCTTATGTTTTCTTAAAACGTAGGGACATCTGCTAACATGCTGATAATCATTACAGTAATTTTAAGGATTTAAGTATATCCAACAACTAATTGATAAAATAAAATATAAAGTTCCCAATCTGAAAATTCCAATTGAGGTAGGTACTGGGTTTTAAGCTCTTAGTAATGGGTAGACCTTTTAAAACATTTAAATATTCATTCTGGCAATACTTAACTGTCAAGTACACACACAGATACCCAAAATCCCATGTCACATGCTTGCTCTTTACTCTGAATTTTGTATGAACCACAGTCAGCCACCAGCCAGACTCACTCACTCTGTTCGCATATATTCAGACATCACAGCAGTAGCAGCTAACAAGCAAGATGCCGATTATTTCATACTCATACACAACTAGTAGTAGTATTAGTAGTACATACAACACGTAACTTAGCTGGTGGTAGTCGTGTCCGTCAGTCAGTCATACGATTAATTCAAAACGGTGAATTCTCGCTATTTTTATTTATTTCATTCTTTCTTCATCATTTAATAAAATTTCGTACATATAGTTAAAATTTAATAAGAAAAAAATATATTTAATTTTGTGTATTTTTGTCGTTCCCTTGTCATACTTTTAGTGCGTTATTTGTTGGTGGTGGTTTGCCATAAATATTTTTGTAATACTTTTTTTTTTTGATATTTTCAAGATAAATATAACTTCATTATTATAATCATTTTGTAATTTAAAAGGCCTAATGTCTGCAAAAAAAATAAAAGAAATCCTTAAATAGCAACAAATATTTTAAATAAAAATAAACCACAAAGAGAAATAACAAAAAAAGTGTTTTTAAAAGTGTAAAATTAAACATTTAATAAAATAATTATTATAAACTTTCGTTTTTAATTAATTTATTTATAAAATTTTTCTTTTATAGATAAGCAAAAGTTATAAATAATAAAAAGAGTGCAAAAATTTATGTTTGTGTTGAATGAAGAAAATATAAATAATATTTTTAAATTTAAAATTAAAAAGCAAAAAAGAAAACACAACGAAACATCTTTATATTAAAAAATAATAATTAAAAAAATATTTATAATAAATATTTAAATATAAAAGATTTTTTTTTTTAAAGAAAGGTTCTATTTTACTCAGTTTTAAAAACTATAAGATTAAAAAAGCACAACAAAAACAACTGCAACAAATTTTTTTCTAGAACACAAATAAATAATTATTTTTTACAACAATTATTTAAATAAAAAAAAACAAAATAAATTATAAAACACAACAATGGAAGCAATTGCCAAACATGATTTCTCAGCAACAGCTGATGATGAGCTTAGTTTTCGTAAAAATCAAATTTTAAAGGTAAATATTTTAATTTTTAATATTTTTTTCATTGATATTTTCTAAATTAAACTATTTGATTTTCATTAATATTTTCTTAATACACTGTGGAAAATTTGAAATGTTATTCATAGTTTAGTTTGGAGTACGTTCTAAAGGTGTAGATTACATTTCGCTTTATAGGCTGCTGTAAGGTCTAGATTATTGTCTGCTCTAAAGTGTAGATAATAGATGGTTCTATAACCTTGACTAATACCTGGTATTTAGTCTTGACTAGAATCTGAGCTATAGTCTAGACTTTAGATAGATATTTGTTAATATTTTCTTAACACACTGTAAAAAAGTTAAAGTATTACTTATAGTGTAGGTTACAGTCTGTTCTAAAGGTGTAGATTAGATTCCGCTGTATAGGCTGGTGTAAGGTCTAGATTGTCTGAACTAAAGTGTCTGTTCTCTAGTCTATACAATATGCTGGTTTATAGTCTAGTGTAGAGTGGTCTGGAGTTTGTTCTGTAGACAAGACGAGAGTCAGGTTTATAGTTTAGAATATAGTCTGGACTAGAGTATAGACTTCAGTAACGACTGCAGTTTAAACTAGGCTAAGTACCAAAGTCTACAATAGAGTCTGATTTAGAATAGTGTACAGTCTATTGTTTTTAGTCTAACTATAGTTTGGACTAATGTTTAACATACAGTCTAGTATAATTACTAGAGTCTAGATTAGAGGTTCTTGAATTTAGTAAAGTATATAGTCTTAAACTCAGATTTTAGTCTTTAGTCTTGACAATAGTCTGATCTAAAGTCTAGTCAAGTCTAGTCAGGTCTAAAGCTTAGACTGGACTATAATCTAGACTGTTCTTAACTGATCAATAGTCTTGACAATAGCCTAATCTAAAGTCTAGTCAAGAGTCTGGCCTATATTCTAGACTACAGTCTGATCTAAAGTCTAGTCAAGAGTTTGGTCTAAAGCTGAGACTGGACTATAATCTAGACTGTTCTAAACTGCTCTATAGTCTTGGCAATAGTCTGATCTTAAGTCTAGCCAAGTCTGGTCTAAAGCTAAGACTGGACTATAATCTAGACTGCTCTATAGTCTTGACAATAGTCTGATCTAAAGTCTAATCAAGAGTCTGGCCTATAGTTTAGACTATAGTCTGGTCTATAGTTTAGACTAAAGTATGATCTTAGTCTAGACTAGAGTATGATCTGTAGTTTAGACTAGAGTATGATCTATAGTCTAGACTAGAGTATGATCTATAGTCTAGACTAGAGTATGATCTATAATCTAGACTTGAGTATGATCTATAGTCTAGACTAGAGTATGATCTATAGTCTAGACTAGAGTATGATCTATAGTCTAGACTAGAGTATGATCTATAGTCTAGACTAGAGTATGATCTATAGTCTAGGCTAGAGTATGATCTATAGTCTAGACTAGAGTATGATCTATAGTCTAGACTAGAGTATGATCTATAGTCTAGGCAAGATTATGATCTATAGTCTAGACTAGATTATGATCTAGTTTATAGTCTGGCCTATAGTCTAGACTAGAGTATGAATTATAGTCTAGGCAAGATTATGATCTATAGTCTAGACTAGATTATGATCTAGTTTATAGTCTGGTCTGTAGTCTAGGCTAGAGTATGATCTATAGTCTAGGCAAGATTATGATCTATAGTCTAGACTAGATTATGATCTAGTTTATAGTCTGGCCTATAGTCTAGGCTATTAAGTGTGTATGATCTAAAGTTTACTGTATTGTCTAGACAAGAGGCTTGTCTACCCTAGAGTTTGGTCTATAGTCTAGACTAGAGTTTTGTCTACGCTAGAGTCTGGTGTCAAGACTATAGCCTAGTATATAGTCTAGACGAAATGCTAATCTATGGTATAGACAAAAGTCTGGTATATAGTATTTTTTCAAAATTTCTTTCAGCGTATTAATTCATAATTGCTGTATCTTTAACAGACCTAATTGAACTTTTTATTTATTTTTCTTCAATTGAAATAAAAATATACGCAACTTAACAGAAATGTGTTTCTTAAAAACCAGTTAACCAGCAACGAAAGCGAAAATGTAATCGTATCAAAAAAAAATCCAAAAAATATATATATAACATATTTAAATCAATTACGTAGATATGTATGTAGTATGTAGTTTTTGTTGAAATATATTTATTAAAACACAGTAAATATTTTGGGTGTCAAGTATTATGCAAAATATAAAACTAAAAAAATTCATATTCTGAACACGTTTTTTTTAGACAAAATTAAAAACACAAAAATTCAAAATACTTAAAAACCTCAAAACGTGTATGGGTCATGCAATTGTTTGCATATTTTGTTGTTTTTTTATTATTTTTCTTCTGGCCATTTTAATTTTTCATGTCAACAAGTATTGAAGTTTGAGAGTAACCTTCCTCAAGTTAAAATAAACTAAACAAACCCATAAATGAAGGCATTGTTTTTTATAGCTTTAAGTAAATATAATTTATTTTTAGTAATTTGAAAAACATTTTTTTTACAAAGTTAGCAAAAAACACAACTTGTATGTTCGAGCCCAAAAATAGGTCATTTCGATACAATTACACGTGTCTTATCAATCCATCCAAACACTTTGTTTTTTGTTACTTTTAATGTTTTTGCAATATTTTTTGTTTTATTTGAAGTTATTGAAAGGGAAGGTAGTTTAAGTTTTGACATACATTTGGTCTATAATCTATAACATAGAGAAAGAAATATACAATGAACTAGACTATAGACTAGACTATACGCACGACTATAAACTAGACTATGTAATTGACTATAGAATATACTATAGACTATTCTATAGACTAAATATAATCTATACTATACTATACACATGACTATATACTACTATATACTAGACTATAGACTAGACTATAGACTAGACTACAGACTAGACTATAGACTAGACTATAGACTAGACTACAGACTAGACTATAGACTAGACTATAGACAGACTATAGACTAGACTATAGACTAGACTATAGACTAGACTATAGACTAGACTATAGACTAGACTACAGACTAGACTATAGACTAGACTACAGACTAGACTATAGACTAGACTATAGACTAGACTATAGACTAGACTATAGACTAGACTATAGACTAGACTATAGACTAGACTATAGACTAGACTATAGACTAGACTATAGACTAGACTAAAGAGTAGATTATATACTAGACTATAGACTATAGACTAGATTATAAACTAGACTATATGTCAGACTAGACTATAGACTACTGACTTGGCTATAGACTAGACTATTGACAAGACATTAGACTACAGACTAGACTATAGGTTGCACAATAAAACAAACTATAGACTGGACTATAGTTAAGACTGTAGATAATACTATAGACAGAACAAGACTAAAATTAAGTCTAGACTAAACTATCGACTAGAATTTAGACTAGATTATAGACTAGACCATAGACTAGACTATAAACTTGACTGTAGTTAAGACTTCAGATATCACTATAGATTGGACAAGACTATAGACTACTCTATAGATAAGACTAGAGTATAATGTACGCAAAACTACAGACTAGACTATACATTAAACTATATAAGGACTAGTAGTGCCGAAGTATAAAACTTAGGATCTGAAATAAGTAAATAAATATATTTTTTCCACTCAAGGTTCCTTTATTATATATACAAATATAAATATGTATATCAAATTTCTCAATATTTTTTTTGTTTAAATATCTATCAACATTAATAATTCTCAAAATCTATTTCTTATTAAATGTGTTTTTGCTCCAACAAAATACACATAAATAACAAACCATTCGCATATTTATATGCATATAAGAAATATACATGTTTGTATCTAAAATATACAAAGCAAAAAAGAAAAGTGACTCACGTTCATTTCCAACAATTATTTCATAGCAGGAAATATCGCAAGACATATAGAAAAAAAAAAAAAAATACGAAAAAAATAAAAACACAAACCCTCTACAAACACCCAAAAAGAATGTTAAAATGTGACCTCTTTTCAAAACAAACAAATTTATGTATTTTAAACAATTCCTTTTATTATTTTGAAATTTATTTTAAAAAAAATAAATAAATATTGAGATAAAAATAAATATATATTTATTAAGTAGAGGTAAATTAAACAACACAAGGCTGGGGTTTTAAATATTGAAATTGTGTTTGTAATTAAAAACCTCTCGTTTTTTTAAGTTTTTTTTTTTTTTTTGCTTTTTATTACAATTTAATGTCATATTGCTAAAATATTTGTAATAGATATTAAATAATGATTATATAATTGTTGCTGTTTTTTTTTTAATTTAATATTTAATCCACCAAAAAAATTAAGTCATAAATAATTAACTTTGCTAAATGACATACATACAAAAATATAGTCAATTTGCAAAAAAAAGTAAAAAAAAATTTTATGAAATTAAATTTTTATCTTAAAAACAAACATACAAATATTATATAGATTTGCATGTTTAGATATTTTCGTTAGAGTTATAAATATAAAAACCGCAACCATAAAATTTGTCTTTAATTATGTGGAGATGTTTACAGGGCGAAAACGAATTTGGTTTTGAGCTACAGTATAAAATGACAAGTCCAAAAAGTTTGCTATAATTAAAGCTGAACAACAACCTGAGTAAGATTATAAACTAGACTGTTGTTTAATCTAGAAGAAGTTTAGTTAGAAGAAGTTTAGATTATAATCCAGACTATAGTCTAGTAGTTTGGCAATGCTGTAGTATAGACTATAAACCTCATACTAGATTTATAAAGGAACTAGATTATAGAATAGATAGAGACACGGTAGATTCGGCGATAGACTCGACAAAAGCTAAGACTATAGTCAAGGCCATGGGCAAAACTAGACTATAGACTAGACTATAGACTAGAAAATAGACTAGACTATAGACTAGAAAATAGAGTAGACTATAGACTAGAATATAGACTAAACTATATACTATATACTATAGACTAGACTATAGACTTGACTATAGTCTATATAGTATATAGTCTATATGTATAGTATATATATATATATAGTCTATAGTCTAGTCTATAATCTAGTTTATAGTCTAGACTATAGACTAGACTTTAGACTAGACTATAGACTAGACCATAGACTAGACTATAGACTAGACCATAGACTAGACTATAGACTAGACTATAGACTAGACTATAGACTAGACTATAGACTAGACTATTCAGCTTTAATTATAGCAAACTTTTTGGACTTGTCATTTTATACTGTAGCTCAAAACCAAATTCGTTTTCGCCCTGTAAACATCTCCACATAATTAAAGACAAATTTTATGGTTGCGGTTTTTATATTTATAACTCTAACGAAAATATCTAAACATGCAAATCTATATAATATTTGTATGTTTGTTTTTAAGATAAAAATTTAATTTCATAAAATTTTTTTTTACTTTTTTTTGCAAATTGACTATATTTTTGTATGTATGTCATTTAGCAAAGTTAATTATTTATGACTTAATTTTTTTGGTGGATTAAAATATTAATTAAAAAAAAAACAGCAACAATTATATAATCATTATTTAATATCTATTACAAATATTTTAGCAATATGACATTAAATTGTAATAAAAAGCAAAAAAAAAAAAAAAAAACTTAAAAAAACGAGAGGTTTTTAATTACAAACACAATTTCAATATTTAAAACCCCAGCCTTGTGTTGTTTAATTTACCTCTACTTAATAAATATATATTTATTTTTATCTCAATATTTATTTATTTTTTTTAAAATAAATTTCAAAATAATAAAAGGAATTGTTTAAAATACATAAATTTGTTTGTTTTGAAAAGAGGTCACATTTTAACATTCTTTTTGGGTGTTTGTAGAGGGTTTGTGTTTTTATTTTTTTCGTATTTTTTTTTTTTTTTTCTATATGTCTTGCGATATTTCCTGCTATGAAATAATTGTTGGAAATGAACGTGAGTCACTTTTCTTTTTTGCTTTGTATATTTTAGATACAAACATGTATATTTCTTATATGCATATAAATATGCGAATGGTTTGTTATTTATGTGTATTTTGTTGGAGCAAAAACACATTTAATAAGAAATAGATTTTGAGAATTATTAATGTTGATAGATATTTAAACAAAAAAAAATATTGAGAAATTTGATATACATATTTATATTTGTATATATAATAAAGGAACCTTGAGTGGAAAAAATATATTTATTTACTTATTTCAGATCCTAAGTTTTATACTTCGGCACTACTAGTCCTTATATATTTAATGTATAGTCTAGTCTGTAGTTTTGCGTACATTATACTCTAGTCTTATCTATAGAGTAGTCTATAGTCTTGTCCAATCTATAGTGATATCTGAAGTCTTAACTACAGTCAAGTTTATAGTCTAGTCTATGGTCTAGTCTATAATCTAGTCTAAATTCTAGTCGATAGTTTAGTCTAGACTTAATTTTAGTCTTGTTCTGTCTATAGTATTATCTACAGTCTTAACTATAGTCCAGTCTATAGTTTGTTTTATTGTGCAACCTATAGTCTAGTCTGTAGTCTAATGTCTTGTCAATAGTCTAGTCTATAGCCAAGTCAGTAGTCTATAGTCTAGTCTGACATATAGTCTAGTTTATAATCTAGTCTATAGTCTATAGTCTAGTATATAATCTACTCTTTAGTCTAGTCTATAGTCTAGTCTATAGTCTAGTCTATAGTCTAGTCTATAGTCTAGTCTATAGTCTAGTCTATAGTCTAGTCTATAGTCTAGTCTATAGTCTAGCCTATAGTCTAGTCTATAGTCTAGTCTATAGTCTAGTCTATAGTCTAGTCTATAGTCTAGTCTATAGTCTAGTCTATAGTCTAGTCTATAGTCTAGTCTATAGTCTAGTCTATAGTCTAGTCTATAGTCTAGTCTATAGTCTAGTCTATAGTCTAGTCTATAGTCTATTCTATAGTCTAGTCTATAGTCTAGTCTACAGTCTAGTCTATAGTCTAGTCTATAGTCTAGTCTACAGTCTAGTCTATAGTCTAGTCTATAGTCTAGTCTACAGTCTAGTCTATAGTCTAGTCTATAGTCTAGTCTACAGTCTAGTCTATAGTCTAGTCTATAGTCTAGTCTATAGTCTAGTCTATAGTCTAGTCTATAGTCTAGTCTATAGTCTAGTCTATAGTCTAGTCTATAGTCTAGTCAATAGTCTAGTCTATAGTCTAGTCTATAGTCTAGTCTATAGTCTAGTCTATAGTCTAGTCTATAGTCCAGTCTATAGTCTATTCTATATATAGTCTATAGTCTAACCTTTAGTCTAGTCTATAGTCTAGTCTATAGTCTAGCCTATAGTCTAATCTATAGTCTAGTCTAGCCTAGTCTATATTCTAGTTAAAAGTCTAGTCTATATTCTAGTAAAAAGTCTAGTCTATATTCTAGTCTATAGTCTAGTCTATAGTCTAGTCTATAGTTTAGTCTATAATCTAGTTAATAGTCTAGTTTACAGTGTAGTCTATAGTCAAGTCTCAAGTCTGATCTATGGTCTAGCCTACAATGTAGTCTTTAGTCTACTCTATAGTCTAGTCTATAGTCTAATCTATAGCCTAGTCTATAGTCTAGTCTATTGTCTAGTCTATAGTCTAGTCTATAGTCTAGTCTATAGTCTAGTCTATAGTCTAGTCTATAGTCTAGTCTATAGTCTAGTCTATAGTCTAGTCTATAGTCTAGTCTATAGTCTAGTCTATAGTCTAGTCTATAGTCTAGTCTATAGTCTAGTCTATAGTCTAGTCTATAGTCTAGTCTATAGTCTAGTCTATAGTCTAGTCTATAGTCTAGTCTATAGTCTAGTCTATAGTCTAGTCTATACTCTAGTCTATAGTCTAGTCTATAGTCTAGTTTATAGTCTAGTCTATAGTCTAGTCTATAGTCTAGTCTATAGTCTAGTCTATAGTCTAGTCTATAGTCTAGTCTATAGTCTAGTCTATAGTCTAGTCTATAGTCTAGTCTATAGTCTAGTCTATAGTCTAGTCTATAGTCTAGTCTATAGTCTAGTCTATAGTCTAGTCTATAGTCTAGTCTATAGTCTAGTCTATAGTCTAGTCTATAGTCTAGTCTATAGTCTAGTCTATATGTCTAGTCTATAGTCTAGTCTATAGTCTAGTCTATAGTCTAGTCTATAGTCTAGTCTATAGTCTAGTCTATAGTCTAGTCTATAGTCTTGTCTATAGTCTATTCTATATATAGTCTATAGTCTAACCTTTAGTCTAGTCTATAGTCTAGTCTATAGTCTAGCCTATAGTCTAATCTATAGTCTAGTCTAGCCTAGTCTATATTCTAGTTAAAAGTCTAGTCTATAGTCTAGTCTATACTCTAGTCTATATTCTAGTAAAAAGTCTAGTCTATATTCTAGTCTATAGTCTAGTCTATAGTCTAGTCTATAGATTAGTCTATAATCTAGTTAATAGTCTAGTTTACAGTGTAGTCTATAGTCAAGTCTCAAGTCTGATCTATGGTCTAGCCTACAATGTAGTCTTTAGTCTACTCTATAGTCTAGTCTATAGTCTAGTCTATAGTGTAGTCTATAGTCTAGTCTATAGTCTAGTCTATAGCCTAGTCTATAGTCTAGTCTATAGTCTAGTCTATAGTCTAGTCTATAGTCTAGTCTATAGTCTAGTTTATAGTCTAGTCTATAGTCTAGTCTATAGTCTAGTCTATAGTCTAGTCTATAGTCTAGTCTATAGTCTAGTCTAGAGTCTAGTCTATAGTCTAGTCTATAGTCTAGTCTATAGTCTAGTCTATAGTCTAGTCTATAGTCTAGTCTATAGTGTAGTCTATAGTCTAGTCTATAGTGTAGTCTATAGTCTAGTCTATAGTCTAGTCTATAGTCTAGTCTATAGTCTAGTCTATAGTCTAGTCTATAGTCTAGTCTATAGTCTAGTCTATAGTCTAGTCTATAGTCTAGTCTATAGTCTAGTCTATAGTCTAGTCTATAGTCTAGTCTATAGTCTAGTCTATAGTCTAGTCTATAGTCTAGTCTATAGTCTAGTCTATAGTCTAGTCTATAGTCTAGTCTATAGTCTAGTCTATAGTCTAGTCTATAGTCTAGTCTATAGTCTAGTTTACAGTGTAGTCTATAGTCAAGTCTCAAGTCTGATCTATGGTCTAGCCTACAGTGTAGTCTTTAGTCTACTCTATAGTCTAGTCTATAGTAGAGTCTATAATCTATTCTACATCGTAAAACAATTCGAATTATCTCCTTATTACTGATTTCAGAAAGCTATTCCTTTATTGGAACCTAAGCAGCCTCATTCTGTTTTACGAAAAAATATCAATTTTTTTATAACAATCCAGAAATGATTAATGATACCGCAATATAATAAACTCAAAATAAGTTTCTAAACAAAAAAATCTTTGTTTAGTCTCTTCTAAATGTCTAAATTAAATTATTAACTAATTTTGCTAACTGTTGAGTAATGTATAACAATTATTTATGTTAACTAAACAAAAAAAAATTACTATTGTTACGAGATAAAAAGAGTAACAAGTCTATTATAGACGAAGAAAAAAAGAATACAATTTCGAATTCTATTTATACGAGTCAATGCAAAAGATAATTGTTGTACTTTGAGAAAAAAATGTCATAAAAAAACACAAAGTTGAATAATTCAATATTTTTTTCCATGACTCATAGGTAATAGAGAGAGGGGGAGAACGATACACAAATATTATCTGTAAACGCAGTAGTTGTTAAGCAATGGAAGGTTCAGTAAACCTTTAAGCAATGAACAGAAAACTAAAATCTAGAATTATGTAAAACTGTGAATAGCCTAAAGGTCAGCAGTGTATTGACTATAATTAGTGATTTGAAAGAAATTAACTACTAGAAGTTGGGTAATAAAATACGCTTATTGCCGCATATGGTTTTCTTAACTGAAAAATATTAATAAAATTAAATGTATAAATATGGCATTTACAATATTTTCAACAACATTTGTCAAATCGCCGCTCTTTATACTTATAAAGCCTAAAAATGTATATGTTTGTATTTAATTACAAAATAGTTTTAAACAAAGTTCATCACTCATAAATATACAGTTCGGTTTTTGTACATTTATAGAAATATAAAATTTTTAGCAAAATATTTTTGTTATATATTTGAATTTTTCGTACATAACATATGCACAACACTTGTTTATATTTTTCTGTTAAATATTTATGTATATTTTCTGTATAGATTTTATATTAAATAGGAAAAAAAAAATTATATATTTTAACGCCAACACGCACAAAAACATTTTTCATGTTTTTGGTTTCTGGTACAATTTTGATTTTTTTTTTTTTTTTGGTATTTATCATAAAATTTTTGTGTGTTTATAAAATAGACAAATTTTTATTTTTTGCCGTCATAGTTTATTTATTTTTGTACTTTTTTCTTTCAACTAATGGCTGCTGGCTGACTCTATAGAGACTAGATTATTTTTTAATGATGTAATAATACTATTTAAAACAGATCTCTACCACCTAGTGTGCTAGAGCTGTGTAGAGGGTGACCAATTTTTCTATGTCCTCAATATTTGTAATCTATGGTGCGTAAACAAACAGGAAAAAACATAAATAAATAAAAAACATTTACTTACTAGTAGTGCAAAAACATATCTATTATTTATTTGATTAATGTAAATAGTAGGTGTTTCATTTCTGGGTTAAGCTAAAATTTAGGTAATGGGTCAGTAGCAGTTTTACCTTAAGCAAAATCTACAAAAACTAAACGAATAGAATTCTCTATAAACTAGAACATATACTATAGATTATACTACAAAATATACTTAAGATTAGACTAGAAGTTCAAATATAGGCCATATTTCTCTTTACACTATAGACTAGACTACAGACTAAACTATTAACTAAATCATAGTTTAAAGGACATACTAGACTACCGGCTAGAATGTAGACAAAATTATACTTTAGACTGGATTATAGTCTAGTCTTAAGAATTATAACAAGTCTAATAAATAGACTGTATACAATAGCCAATATACTGTCAACAAGACTCTGGCCTAGAATATTCTGTAAACTAGACTATAGACCAGACTATAGTCTAATCTATAGCCAAGACTAATGACTATACTAAACTATAGACTAGAATACGGACTAAACTATAGACTAGACTATACTTGAGACCAGTCTATAAACTAAAAAATAAAGTAGACTATAGAATAGACTATAGACTCCACTATAGACTAGACTTTAAACTAGACTATAGACTAGACTTTAAACTAGACTATAGACTAGACTATAGACTAGACTATAGACTAGACTATAGACTAGACTATAGACTAGACTATAGACTAGACTATAGACTAGACTATAGACTAGACTATAGACTAGACTATAGACTAGACTATAGACTAGACTATAGACTAGACTATAGACTAGACTATAGACTATAGACTAGACTATAGACTAGACTATAGACTAGACTATAGACTAGACTATAGATAGGCTATATTCTAGGCTATATACTAGACTATAGACTTGACTATAGACTAGACTATAGACCAGACTAAAGACAACACTATAGAATAGACTATAAAATAGACTATAGACTAGACTACCATAGACTAGACTATAGATTAGACTATAAACTAGATTAAAGATTAGACTATAGACCAGAATATAGACTAGATTATAGACTACACTATATACTTCACTAAAGACTAAAGGCTAGACTTAAGATGAGACTATAGACTAAACTATAGACTAGACTATATGCCAGATTAGAATATAGACTAAACTATGTATTAAACTATAGACTTGAATATAGAATAGACGATGGTCTAGACTAGACTAAACTGTAAACTAGACAACAGACTAGACCCTTAACTAGACAATAGACTGCAATAAAGACTAGACCCATAACTAGCCAATAAACTAGAAAATAGACCAGATAGACTTATCTAAAGGCTAAATTGAAGACTCAAAACTGTCAATACTATATGTATCATGGATGTAATATCAAATTGTTTTCAAGAATTTCATTTAGCAAATTTTTTTGTATTAAATTTTTCCATTAAGAATTTTTACTCCGAAAAAAAACCATAAAAATATATTAAAAATCATCATGTTACGTGTTAACATGTTGTTATTATAAATTTTAATATATTTGTTTTTTTTACAAAAACAAATTACTAAAAATAAGCCAAACGTCATTTGTAATTATTTGCTACTTAATGCACATGTTGTAATTAACTTAAAATATGAATTTTGTCACGATTTTGAATTTTTCGATTTCGAAATATTGAAATAATAAGAATTATTTTTAAAGAAAATATAAACCAAAAACTTAAACTTACAAAAACAAGTAATTGAAATAAAAATTTTAAACAAAATTAGCAAAATCTATTTGTTTTAAAAACCAGGTGCTGCTAATGTGGGCTGTGACATACAAATGTTTAAATAAAAAATTTAAATAATTTTATTTGTATTATTTGGAATTTATAAACAATAAAAAAAATATTTCAAATCAACTAAAGTTTTTTTCAATTTTTTTTAATAATTAAAAGTAAACATCACATGTGTGTGTGTTTGTTTACTGGATAATTTATTTATGCAAAAACAAATTTATTTGCCAGATCTCTCTCTATATTCTATTTAATATGACAGAAGAGTACAAAATGGTGAAAAGCAAACGTATAATGACGTTTTGTTTTGCATAAATTTAAATTTTTATTTTTTCAGTCAAAACAAAACTTATCAATGAATAGAAAAAGTTTCTAGTTTTGCAAAAAACATAAAAAATTAATAACAAAAGGGTTTTTTGTTTTATTTTGAAATAATGAAAATTCTTTTGTTTTTTTTTCACAATTTTTTTTTCTATTTGTAGTTTTTTTTTTAATTTTGTCTGTCTGCTTGAACAACAAGAAAAAATCACTTGCTTTTGATGCCTTCAATTTATGTTTATATTTATTGTTATAAAAACGACCCAGTTTTTTTATAATTTTTATTGTTTCTAACATACACACACACTGACAGCCACATATGGCACAATATATATATAAATATTGTTTAAGTAATTTATACATATTTATTTATTCTCTTCAATTTTTATTACTACAACGATGAAAGTGGTGAAAGGCAAAAGAATAGTTTTTTTTCTAAATAAAAGAAAATATTAAAATAATAAAAATAATTTGTTTTGCATCATTGAGCTCTTAATAAGACGTTGCTAAGCACCCTATAATGTTTAAACTAATTTAAAAAAGAAAAACTTTTAAAATTATCTATAATTTAAAAAATCATAATTTTTACCAACATGATATAGTAAGGCGATATCTTAAATACTTTCTCCTTCAAATTTATAGGATTTTTTATTATTATTTCATGTTAATTTTTCAATTAGTTGGTGTCAACATGCGATCTCTGATTTTGTCATTATCTTTAATAAGACACACGCGATAATAACATAATAATAAAGGTTGTTTCTCGAAATTGTTCTTTTTGAAAGTGGAACGATTTGCTAAATAAAAAATCTTTTTTTATTTGAGGGAAAAAAAACTATTTTTGTAGTAAAAATAAGTTTTCGTTGTTATTATTTGAGCCGAAAAAATAGTTTTATGATAGCAATTAATTTATGTTTTTAGGAAAGAATATTAGTTTTAGAGGTTATTACCAGAGTAAACAATTGTTTTTGAAATGATAAACTGATTTTATGGTAAATTTTTACTTTTTTTGCGGTAAAAAAAGGGTTTTGATGAAAATTGCATTTTCGAGGTGAAAAACTTGTTTGTAGTAAACAAAAACTGTTTTAGTGGTGAAAAACTGATATAATGCTAAAAAATTTACTTTGATAAGTTTTTGGGATAAAAAAAGTTTTAGTGGAGAAAAATTTGTTTTGCGATAAAATAAAGTTTTTGAGGTTAAAAGCAGCTTTTGGGATAAAATCAGATTTTGAGATAAAAATCTCAGCTTTTGAGATAAAATCCGATTTTAAGGAAAAAGATTGATTTAGAGTAATATTTTGGGGCGAAAATCTGAATCTATCTATCTATCCATCTATCTATCTATCTATCTATCTATCTATCTATCTATCTATCTATCTATCTATCTATCTATCTATCTATCTGTCTATCTATCTATCTATCTATCTATCTATCTATCTATCTATCTATCTATCTATCTATCTATCTATCTATCTATCTATCTATCTATCTATCTATCTATCTATCTATCTATCTATCTATCTATCTATCTATCTATCTATCTATCTATCTATCTATCTATCTATCTATAATATGTAACGATAATTGTCTTAATTTTCAATTTTGTACAAAAAATAAGGGTGTTAATTAAAATCTGTTTGTTTATTTTACATTTAAAGTAGACAGACTATCAATTTATTTTTCTTTTCGACAGCTTCTCATAAATTGTTTATCATTTTTTTTATTATTTATTGAAAATACTTGTTTATGACTCATACAATCACTATTCAAAGATTGAAAACTATTAAAGGCATTAAAACCAACAACAACTGTTTCTAAGAAGCGACTATCAAATTAAAGGGAGATAAAACTGATCAAACCGTAAACAACTATATCAACAGACATTAATCAATAAATATTACAAAAATTAAGATTATCATTTCAAAAATAAAAGACAATAAAAAGAAACGCATTTCAAAGTTCTACGGAATAAGAAAGGGAAAGTTCAAAGGTCATTTAGTAAACGATAACCAGAACAAATAGTTTTTTCTTTACAATTTATCAACATTATAATGGAAATTTATGACTAAACTAAAAAGCGAACAGAATAAAACAATAAAATTATAAATGCAAGTGATATATTTTTATAATGACATACCAAGAGTAAGAGAAAGAAAGAGAGCAAGAGCAAGAAATAGAGGGAGAGCTCAATAACTAGAGGTTATAATGCAACCAAATAAAAACCATTAGCACTTGGCAACTGGTGAAATAAAAGGTTTAAAGCGACAACAAAAACAACAAACATGCAATTCCACTAAAAAAGAGGGAAAATAAACAAAAATAGACCCTTTAAGAAATACAAAAAAATCCCTGAAAAAAATAACAAAACCAGTCACAAAACCTAAATCCAGACAAAAATGTATTGTTAAACATAGTTTATTTTTTTTTTTGTTTTTGTTGGAGTTATTTTTTCATATGATTTTTTGGCCAGTCAGGTTTATTATACCTTCTCGCGAAATGAACGGCAGTCATGGTGTGAGGGACACATGCTAGTCAAACAAGATTTAAACAAAACTCTAACTACTCTTCTTGCATTTATATTTGTTAAACTCTCTCTATCTCTCTCTGGAATAGCGATTCTCCCAAAAACATTTAAATCTAGTATGCAGGATGTATGGTTGGGGCTTTTTGGTCGAATTTTTTTTGTTATTGGTTTAATAGTAAATTGGGATGGTTGCCTTGTGATATGGGAAAAAGGGCTGCTGTGACTGCTTAATGTTGTTAACATGATAATGATGCAGTTTGTTAATGATAATAATATGACCATGTCAGGCACAAGGCTAAGCTGATGGCAATGCACTTTTATTTTGTGTGCGAGTATATTGTTGTTGTCGGTATTATTATTGTATGCTTCGATGCATTGTTGTTTCTGTTTTTATTTATTTTTTTTTGCGATCTGCTAAGTTGTCTGTCTGGCCTGGCCTGGTCACACGCTTATAAAGACAAACCTCTTTAGCAACAACGGCTTTTACTACTTGCTGTTGTTGCTGTTGCCTTTTGCTAAGTTATTGGGTATTAAGTAAATGATATTGCTTGATTAGGTTTTGTGTTGTTTTTGTTTTTCTTGTTTTGTTTTATTTGTGCATTTAGTGTTTTATGTTTAAAATATTGTAAATCATATGTTAGTTGAAAACAACAATAAATGAAAACACAAGTTTTTAATTTTGAGAATTTTCACCACGAAAATAGATTTCAACAAAAGTATAGTTATTCATCATAAAATGTGTTGTTTAAAATGCAAACAATTTTACCATGAATCCAGGTTTTATTCTTACTTTGCTTTTTCACCAGGAAACTAGTTCTTTGTTATTAAACTTCATTTTCTTCTAAAATTTATTTTTTCACCACATAGGAAGATTTTCATCATTATATACTAAGTTGCCCTAGTTTTTAACCACTAAGAAATTTTTTCACCTTAACATTAGTTTCTCGTCTCAAAACTAGATTTTCACCAAGAAATTAGTTGTTCACCTCGAAACTAGTTTTTCACCACTCTATTAATTATTCACCACTAAGTTAGTTTTTCACTTTAAAACTAGGTTTTCACCTCAAAAGTAGGTTTTCAATTCAAAACTATTAATTCTTCACCACTAAGTTAGTTTTTCACTTTAAAACTAGGTTTTCACATCAAAACTAGGTTTTCAACTCAAAACTAGGTTTATGCCACTAAATTTGTTTTTCACCTCAAATCTAGATTTTTATCCCAAAAATAAGTTTTTCGCCTCAAATACGCTATTGAATAAATAAACTTGTTATTTGCCTCAAAACCAGATATTCAACACTAGATAAGTTTTTCACCACTAAAATATATTTTCACCACAAAACTTATTTTTCACCACAAAACTTGTTTTCACCAATAAATAAGTTATTCGCCGCTTAATTTGTTTTTCATCTCAAATTTAGATTTTAAATTGAAAATTCGTTTTTCAACATGAAAAATTAGTTTTAAACCAAAACGAGTTTTGCACCATTAAAATAGATTTTCACCACAAAACTTGTCTTTCACCACAAAACTTGTTTTTCACCACTAAAAGAGTTATTCACCATTAAATTTCTTTTCCACTTCAAATCTAAATTTTTGTCCGAAAATTAATTTTTCACTTCAAAACAAGTGTTTTATCACAAAACTTTGTTTTTACAACAAAACAACTTATTCACCACGAAGTAAATTTTTCACCACTAAATCTGTTTTTCACCTCAATGTAAGAGTTTCATCCCAAAATAAATTTTTGACCTCAAAACAAGATTTTCACCACAAAACAAGTATTTCACCACTCAAGTATTTCACCACTAAATAAGTTTTTTCACCACTAAATAAGTTTTTTTTAATACTAAATAAGTTTTTCACATTAAAACAAGTGTTTTATCACTAAACACCACAAAACAAGTAATTCACCACGTAATAAGTTTTTCACCACTAAATAAGTTTTTCACCACTAAATAAGTTTTTCACCACTAAATAAGTTTTTCACCACTAAATTAGTTTTTCACCACTAAATTAGTTTTTCACCACTAAATAAGTTTTTCACCACCAAATAAGTTTTTCATCACCAAATTATTTTTTCACCTTAAATTTTGATTTCCAACTCAAAATTAGTTTTTCACCAAAAAATTAGTTTTTCACCACTAAGTTAGGTTTTTACTACAAAACTAAATTTTCGAAAAATATTTATTTTTTTAAATTTCTTCAAAATTTTAAGCTAAATTTATAATTTTTTCAAAACTAATTTCAATTTTTTTCTTCTCTTTAATTTCTAGATTTTAAATATGGAAGATGATTCAAATTGGTATCGTGCTGAACTAGATGGTAAAGAAGGTTTAATACCCAGCAATTATATAGAAATGAAAAATCATGAGTAAGTTTTTGATATAAAAAACAATAAGTGAAAACATTTATAGACAATAAAATATTAATGAATATATTTATATTTTTTTGTATAATTGTGATAACAACAACAGCTGGTATTATGGTCGCATAACTCGTGCTGATGCTGAGAAACTATTATCTAATAAACATGAAGGCGCTTTTTTAATACGTATCAGTGAATCCAGTCCGGGTGATTTTTCATTATCGGTCAAGTAAGTAAAGGCAAATGAATTTTTTATTATTAATATGTATATATAATTATGGTTTTTTTCTGAACAGATGCCCCGATGGTGTTCAACATTTTAAGGTATTACGTGACGCACAAGGTAAATTTTTCCTTTGGGTGGTTAAATTTAATTCCCTCAATGAATTGGTGGAATATCATCGAACGGCTAGTGTATCAAGATCACAAGATGTTAAATTAAGAGATATGATACCTGAAGAGGTAAAATTAGAGATGATGAAAATTTTCTTAAATTTTTATATAATATTTTGTTTATAACTCTATTATAGATGCTTGTACAGGCTTTGTACGATTTTGTGCCACAGGAATCGGGTGAATTGGACTTTAGACGTGGTGATGTTATCACTGTAACAGATCGTTCTGATGAAAACTGGTGGAATGGTGAAATTGGCAATCGTAAAGGCATTTTCCCAGCTACCTATGTAACGCCATATCATTCATAATTATTGCTAAATTATATTTATATTAATAATAATAATAATCATAATATTAATAATAATACTATAAACAATTTCAACCACAACAACAACAAACATATACAAAATAAAAATCCTATTAAATTATAAAACAACAAAAACGAAAAACAAACAAGAAAAGAAATTAACAACATTAACAGACTTACAGTTGTAATAACAGTTTTAAAACCTCACTCAAACACACATACACATACATACATTGTAAACACCGTTGTCATTTTAGTTTTTAAAAAGTTTTACTTCAAATTTATAAACTTTTACACACATACCATTTTAAGTTTAAAAAAAAACACACACACACACAAAACAAATCCTAAATATTTTGAAAAACAAATATTAAAGAAAAACTCCGTGAAAATGCATTTTTTTTTTAGAAAAAAAAACAATAAAACATGAACAATTATTTTTACTTAAAAAAAAAACTAAAAAAATATAAAAATAAATATTTTTTTTTAGTAAAAAGAAAACTTTTTTACTTTATAAATAATAAAAATATTATAAACATTTTTTTTTACATAAAAAAGTTTAAAAAACAATTTGCTATTATAAAAACATGTATAAAATAAAATTTAACTTAAATATTATTAAATAATTAATTAATTATTGTTTGCTTCCATTTTTTATATAATTTTTTTGTTTAAAATAAAATGTTAAATTAAAAATTTCTTTATGAAATGCTGTTTTACAACAAGTAATAAAAAAAACAAAAATTTGCCATATTTATAACTAAAATAAAGTAAAAACAAAAAAAAAGTATTTTATTTAACTAAAAATATATAATAATTAATATAAAATTATGTTTATTTAAAGTAAAACTCTCTTAATTAAAAAAAAACCCAACAACAACAGCTTTAAATTTATTTTTCTTTCTCTTTTAAACTTTATGCAGCATTTCGTTTTTTTTCTTTTTATAAAATATTTTAATTTATAAATTTCTTTTTTTTGAAAAACGACAAATCATAAAAATTTGCATTATATTACATTTAGGCCATATTTTTTAGTGTATTATTTTAGTTATGCTTATTTTTTTGTGTTTTTTAATTTAATTTTGAATTAAAATAAAAATGAAATTTTAAAAATTTAAATACAAAATTTTCAATTTTTCATAGAATTGAAAATGTCTAAACAAGTTTTAAAGGGTAAAGAGTTAAAAATACAAAAAAATGTAAATTGTTAAAAAAAAACAATTTTGCTTTAAAGCAAGAAACTTATTATAAAGGTTTATAAACATTTAACAATGTTGCTAAACATTTAAATTGATGTTAAACTCTTAGCAACATTTTTTATGTTTATTTTTCTTATTTTAATATTAAACACATTTCTTTTATACATTTAAAGTTTGCTAATCCTTACGAAATGTTTCTAAACATTTGTGTGTAATTATCATGTTTAGAAACATTTGAAATATTTAAGTTTGCCAAATTTTTCAAGAAAAAAGTAGAAATTTGTTTAAGAAACTACAAAACGGTTTTGTTTTTATGTTTATAAACATTTTATAAAGGTTTATAAATATTTAGACATGTTGCTATACATTTATATTGACTCTCAGCAACATTTTATATATTTATTTTGTCAATTGTTTACAATATAAATAACTTTTCTTTAACATTTAAGCAGATAATTAAACATAAACAAATGCTTTTCAAATATTTGTCAATGTTGCTAAACATTTGTGCTTAACAATAATATTCAACAACAATTAAGTTTATAGTTCTATCTTATGGTAGATATCTACTATCTATCAGATGTACATCAGATGTTAAAATTTATTTAGAATCTGTGTAAAACAATATGACCTTTTCTGTTTATGGCTTCAGCAACATTTTATAAAGTTTTATAAACGTTAAGCAATGTTTCTATACATTTATGTTGTTTAATACTCTTCAGCAAAATTTTGTTTATAATAATCTAGATAATTCCTCAATATTTACAAATTTTCCTTAATATTTATGCAGTTTTGAAAACTTTAGAAAATGTTTCTCAATATTTAAATTCATTAAGAATGTTTAGCAACATTTTTTATACGTAAAGTTATAATTTTTTGTAAAAAATACTAAAAAAACTATAAATTTCGTTAGAAACTATTTAAGAAAGTATTGCTTTAAATGTTTTCAAGTCTAACTATCTTATAAAAAGGTTTATAAACATTAAGAAATTTGACATTTATGTGAAGTAACAATGTTCCCAAAACATTTTATCTTTAAAAATTAAGAAAGTTTCTTTAATAATTTAATGTATTTAAGGCTAGCATCAATGTTTAGCTACATATCATGTATTCAAGTTTAGAATTTTTTTCAATATTTAACTATTTTCTTTTAAATTTTATAAACTTCTAATGTTTTCTAATGTCTATTATTCAATGTTTATAACAATTTATTTTATGTTTATAATTAATTAATTAAATGCTTAGCAACTTGGTCTAGTTTATAAACATTTTATAAAAGTTTAGCAACATTTTTTAGAGAAATTACTTTTGAGTTTATAAAAATTTTAATAGATAATAAAAACATTTGCAATTTGTAGCTAATTGTCATATTAAGATCATTTCATAATGTTTATAAACATTTATATCAACTTTTCAGCATATTTATAAACTAATTTTTAAATGTTTATAAACATTTCATTTATCATTCTAAACTTTGTGAAAATGTTTATTAAAAGTTTAAAAATCTTCTAATAAATGTTTATCAACATGGTTTAAATAGAATTTATAAATTTATTATATGTTTATAAACTTTTCAATGACTTCTTTGTAATAAAGTTTTACTAATGTTTCTTTTGAAATTTGTTTAAACTTTCTACAACTTTTTCCTTTTATAATTGTTTAGATTCATGTTTAGAAACATTTTACTATGAGGAATATCTTTTAAACTTTTTGGCTTGTTTATAAACCTTGCTATTTTGTTTATAAACAAGTTTTCTTATTATTAAACTTGCTTACAACAATTTCAGTCGTTTGTGTTTTTTATACTATTTCATACTGAATACCCTTTTTATTTGTTTATAAACATTTTTACACTGTTTTACATGTTGACCAACATTTTAAGCTATTTTTTACATGTTGGTTAACATTATTAACTATTTTTTAAACTTTCAGATAAGTTTACTTGTTTATAAACATTCTTTTTTTGTTTGCCAACTTGTTTATGAGAACGAAAGTTAACACACCTTTTAAAATTGTTGAAAATTTTTCCCATTACATGTTTAGCAACATTATAAACAAGTTTTGCAACTTTTATACAAGTTTAATACTTGTTTATAAACATGTTTGTCTTGTTTGCAAACATTTTTATGTTTGCAAACCATAAAACTCATTTTACATGTTTATCAACAATTGAACAGGTGTTGCAACATTTATACAAGTTTCTAAACATTTTTTTCTTTTTTATAAACACGTGTTGCAACATTTATACAAGTTTCTAACCATGTTTGCTTGTTTGTAAACTATTTATTTACTCAACTAGCAAAACATGTTTACGACAATCTTTTAAAATTTGACACAACAAAACTCATTTTACATGTTTAGTAACATTATAAAGGGGTTTTGCAACATTTATACAAGTTTCTAAACATGTTTGCTTGTTTGTTAACTATTTATGTATTCAACTAGCAAAACATGTTTACGACAATCTTTTAAAATTCCATAAAACTCATTTTACATGTTTAGCAACATTATAAACAGGTTTAGCAACTTAAATACAGGATTATATACATGTTTGCTTGTTTGTAAACTATTTATGTTTAAGACAAGTTTACTTCATTGTAAACATGTTTATTTGTTTATAAATACTTATATACATGTTTATAAACATTTTCATTTATTAATTGCAAACTTTTTTTAAATGTTTAATAACATTTTTGTTTGTTTATAAATCTTTTTAACTTTTCTTTAAAATTTGCTTAAAATTTCTTATGTTTCTCAAATCCAAAGTGTAATTTTTATGCTTTTTAAGTTTATAAATTAAAACAAAAAACTTTAAATAATATTTAATACTAAAAGTAAACAAATATTGAAATAACAAAAGAAATCTATAAAATACCAGCATGCAGCAATATTATTAAAAACAAAAATATATTTATAAATAAAATTAAATTATAAAATTACAAAAAAATAGAATTTGCTATTTTATTTTAAATTTTAATTTAAAATTTAATTTAAAATTTAAAAAAATATAAAAAATGTGTATATTTATTATTTGTTTTATTTTTTTTTTCAACAATTTTTATGATAACATGAAAAAATTAAAAAATTTTTGCTTAAATAAAATATGTTTAATGCCTTTGATATAAACTTAATATAATTAAAAATAAAAACAAAAATTTTATATAAATAAAACAAATTTCATTTAATTTGTCTGTTTTTTTTTTATTAATAAAAAATATAAAATATTTTTAAAATTTATTAAAAAAAAAAAATAACAAAAAACACAATTGGCTTTTAATAAAAAATTATAAAAAAAATAAGAAATAAACATAAAACACTTATTTACTTAAAACAAGGAATTTTATATAGGGATTAATAAAAAAACAACAACAAGAACAAAATAATTAAATAAATTCATTAAGAAACAAAAAACAGCTGAAAAAGTAAATTATAAAACTTATTAAAAAAAAAGTAAACTAATAACACCAATATTTTACTGACAAACAAAAAAACTTTTTTTAACCACCATTTCAAATACAATAAACCAGACATCCCTTAAATATAAATAAAAAAATAAATGGCCAAATATATAACAATTAAACTAATCACCCAGCATTATTATTAAATAAAAAATAAATAATTAACTTTAAACATTAAAAATAAATAATAATAAAAAAAAATGCCAAGTAGTTAGGAAACGTGAACTAAAACATCACTTTTCTTTAAAAATTAATAAAAAAATTTAGCATTTACAACAAATTTTGTAGTTTAGTCTTCATTAAAAATAAAACATGAAATTAAATTTCCTTTATATAAAAATCAATTTAAGTTTTGGTTTTTTTAGGTGTTAAAAAAATCCCTTTAATTTTCTGCATACATTAATCATATAGAATATATATATATAAATAAATATATAAAACTAAATTAATCACTATACAAAATAACAACATGAACAAAAAAATAATTGCACTTTTTAGTAATGATCAACACTTACAATTATTAATATATAATAATAATGAAAATAAAATAAAAACAAACAACAAACATCCCAGAAAAAAACAAACATCTACAAACTTATACAATTCATAATTATTAAGCATAAAAAAAATCACATATGTTTAGTAATAAAAAATAACTGATCAGTGAGTAAATAAAAAAATAAATAAATAAAAATTATATATATTAAAATAAAATGAAAAAAGTAAATTGAACTTTCTTTGAATTAATAAAAAAGGTAAGTTTTATATTAAATAGCCAAAATTTTTAATTTCTTTCTTATTTCAAATTTAATATCAAATAAAACCGTCAAACCCGCTTTTAATTTATCAAAGTCACAAACCTTTTTGCTTTATTTTCTTTTTCGTGTTATATACAAAAGCTTGATGTTATGAAAGATTCATATTTGTTTACCTTTTGACATTAGAGTGCTGCCAACTAGTTATGAACAAAAAGATTGTAAGCCAAATCAGCAATGATGTAAAAAGTACTAAAACTTTAATTCTATGATTAACTTTGAAAATTAATTTTTTTTATCTGGAATTAATAAAGATTTTGTAATGAAATTTAGATTTTGAATACATAGTTGTTAAAAAGCAATCATTATATATTTAATAGTAGGGTTCTAGAAATCGACTTTCGAGTAAACGAACAATCGGCTTTTTGTCGAAAAAAGTCAAAAGTCGACTTTGTAAATAAAAGTCGAAAAAAGTCAATAAGTCGTAAAAAATCGGAAAATGACGAAAACTAGAAAATAGTAGAAAAAATGTCAAAAATAGTCTAAAATTTAAAAAAAAGTCGGAAAAACTCGTAAAAAGTCGGAAAATGTCGAAAAAAGTCGAAAACTCGAAAATAGTAGAAAAAAGTCAAAAATAGTCTAAAATTTAAAAAAAGTGGGAAAAACTTGAAAAAAGTTAAAAATAGTCGAAAAGTCGACTATTTATAAAATACTATAAGTCGAAATGTCTAAAAGACAACTTTTAACTAAATGAAAAAAGTCGAAAAATTGACTTTGCATAAAATGCAAAAAGTCGACTTTTCGACCCTATTTAATAGGTGGCCTACGGTAGGTTAGTGGTTAGTGTTCTTGTCTGGTAGACCGGAGATAGTGGGTTCGATTCTCACCTGAGACACTGGTTAAGGAGCGCACAACAGGCCCGATAGAGGCCTAGGTGTATTTCTTCTGGTGGGAAATTGAACAACGTTTTTAAAAATTACAAAAGTGCCATTTGAAAGATAAAGACGTATAAATTCCATAAATATTTATTCAATTAGCATGCTGTGTGTACACTTTAAAGCAAATACAGCACGTACAAATATAAAAATAAAATGTATTATCATGCTATCGCTGTCCTATTTATTTGATTTCATGTTCCATAACTCAAAGAATCAAAAGAGGAACGAAGAAGTATCAGAAAGTCTTTCTTTTATATGATTTCGATCAAACAATATGTTGCATATTTAATTTTGCGTTTCTAGTTTAAATATTATAAAAGATTCAAAATGTACCAGTTGAAGAAAAAATAACACTTATAGATTTTTATTTCATCGGAAAAACCCTAAAAGTACCAGTTGAAAAACGAAAATATACCAAAAAATCCTTTCCTATACAATTTTATTCACTCAGAACTCCAGATGTTTAATTTAATGTCTGTCTACTATAGAAAATTCAAAAAGTACCTTTTGAAGAACGAAAAAGTACCGGCAATTCAACATGTTTGTTTTGTAACAAAAATTTCTCCAGAAAAAGTAACCATAACCTTTTAAATTTGCCTACAATTACCATGTATTTTGGAATCAATTTTGTTTAAAACAAAGTTATTTGCTTTATTTAACACCAACTAAACCTATTCCATTGTGTTTCTACAAAAATTTAATAGAATTATACAATTTTTCCATAATACTACCAGGTACTGTAGTACCTTTTAATGCAACTGTGTTAAAATTAATAAAAATTTCTTCGGTTTGTTTACTTCCTCCCCTTTTTTTGACACATCATACATACATTTTTTTTGACAACTCTATCAATAAAAAAATTCTCATACGATTGTCAGCTCTCTGTCCGGTTGGAAGAAATGTGTGAAAAAAGCGAAAAAGAAAATTTTCAGCGGCTAAATTAATACAGAAAATCGTAACAAAAATCACACGCAAGCAATATTAATAAAAGAAATAACTATATTTTAATAAAATAAATTTAACAAATTAATCTATAATACAAATTTTCTAACAACAACAAATACCATTTAGTACAAAATTAAACACGTGAAGTAAAGAAAGAAAAGGAAAAAAAGAACTTTTTTCTATGAAACGAAAGGGGGGTTGAGCAGTGTATAAAAAAGGGTGAAGGTAAAATAAGTGCAATTTTAATGAACGTATGAAATGTATAACAAGTGCAAATTTATAGAAAAAAATGTGTGAAAAAAATAAAAAGTAAATAATTTTTTGAAAAAACAAAAATACATTTCTTTTTTTTCATTTTTTGTTATAGAAACGAAATTTGCTTAAGCCCCATCTTATGCAAATCATTAAAAGCAAAAAATCACTTCATAGTAAAAAAAAATTTAAAGAAAATTGTATATAGAAAGTATCAAAGAGAGTGAGTAGTGGTGAAAGAGAAAGAAAAGAACGCAAAAGAGGAGTGATAAAATCATCATAAAATAAAAGAAAATACAGTTTTTTTATTTTATTTATTCAACAACAATGGCCTACAAAGACCGCGTACTCACACCACAGCAATTGAAGAAATTGTCCGAACATAAGTACTCATGCAGCAGTTCAAGTTTAATGGATCCTTGGCTACAGCCCTGGTGGAATTGGTTGGTCTCCAAGACACCATTATGGTTGGCTCCAAATCTAATAACCATAGTGGGTTTAGTTGTTAATATAGTGACCACCTTAATCTTAGTAGCGTAAGTAATTACTTTTTAATTATTTATTTAATTCATAGCAATTGTTTAAATTATTTCTCGTTTTTTGTTTGAATTTCACTTATTGACCCTGAAATTTTCATTTCTATTTTGTATGTGTATTGGCCTTGCAGTTTTGTTTTATTATTTAGTTGTTGGTGCAACAAATTCACTTGCGCCTCTTTTCTATTGCTGTTGATTTTGTGTGTTTTTTTGTGATTTCAATGTTGTCGTCATCATTATTATCATCTGCAACATTAGATTTGTGAACAATTTGCTTTTGATTAGCTATAGAAAGTTTCTTTTAATTTCCTGTCGTTTTTTTTTTCTTTTCAAATCTTAAATAAATTTTCCATTAAATTGCTCGATTTCACAATTTTCCAAACAAAAACCGTTTTAATTAAAACAAATTTTTATTAAAATTTTAATTTTGCTTTTTATTGCTTTGTTTTTATTTTTTGTAATTGTGTATGGACGAAAGAAATTGTTTAAATAGTTTATTAAATGCTTGTGCATGCTTTTTGCTTTATTTTTTTTTTAAGGAAAGTGTATTGCATATTCTATTTGTTTCTATTGAGTCATGGTAAATTTAGCATATTGGACAATGTTGTTTTATTATAATATATTAAATAGATTAATAGCTTTGAATAAGAATTTACATATAATTGTGCCAGATATTAACATTTTTTTAAAGACTATTACATTGACTGTACATAAGACTATAGAGAAGCTTATAAACAAGACTTTAGATTTGAGAAAACGCTGTAGACTAGACTATAGACTACACTACAGACTAGATTATAGACTGGACTATAGACTAGACTATTGACTAAACTATAAACTAAACTATAATCTAATATATAGATTAGACTATAGACTAAATTATAGACTAGAGTATAGACCAGACAATAGACTAGACTATAGAACAGGCTACAGACTACTAGTCTATAGACTAGATCCTAGTCTATAGTCTAGTCTAGTCTATAGACTAGATTATAGACTAGACTATAGACTAGACTATAGACTAGACTGTAGACGAGACTATAGACTAGACTATATACTAGACTATAGACTAGACTACAATATAAACTAGACTAAAGACGATTGATGACTTGATTAAAGACTAAACTAAAGACTTGACTGAAGACTAGACTAAAGACTAGACTAAATACTAGACAAGACTAGACTAAAGACTAGACTAAAGACTAGACTAATGACTAGACTAAAGACTAGACTAAAGACTAGACTAAAGACTATACTAAAGACTAGACTAAAGACTAGACAGAAGACAAGACTAAAGACTAGAATATAGACTAGACTAAACTGTAGACTACACTGTAGATTTAATTGAAGACTAGATTAAAGACTAAACTATAGACTAGACAATAGTCTATAGACTTTAGAGTAGACTAAAGACTAGACTATAGACTAGACTTTAAAGTAGAGTAGACTATAGACTAGTCTTTAGAGTAGAGTAGACTATAGACTAGACTATAGACTAGACTATAGACTAGACTATAGACTAGACTATAGACTAGACTATAGACAAGACTATAGACTAGACTATAGATTAGACTATAGACTAGACTATAGAGTAGACTATAGACTAGACTATAGACTAGACTATAGAATAGACTATAGACTTGACTATAGACTACACTATAGACTACACTATAGACTACACTATAGACTACACTATAGACTTCACTATAGACTAGACTAGACTATAGACTTGACTATAGAGTAGACTATAGACTACTCTATAGACTAGACTATAGACTAGACTATAGACTAGACTATAGACTAGACTATAGAGTAGACTTTAAATTAGACTATAGACTAGAATATAGACTAGAATATAGACTAGACTATAGACTAGACTATAGACTAGACTATAGACTAGACTATAGACTAGACTATAAACTAGACTATAGACTACACTATAGACTACACTATAGACTAGACTATAGACTAGACTATAGACTAGACTATAGACTAGACTATAGACTAGACTATAGACTAGACTATAGACTAGACTATAAAGTAGACTTTAAATTAGACTATAGACTAGAATATAGACTATGGATTAGACTTAACTATAGAGCAGATTATAGACTAGACTTCTAACTATAGTATGACAAATATAACGATTAAAAAAAAAGAAAATAAAGTTTAAACATATTTGTTAGAACTTTATGGACTTGTCTTTATTCTATTAGAAAACTCATCCCCTTTTAAATGTATTTCAAAGGACTTTAAATCTCACCACTTTGAATATAAAGCAACCCCATTTAAAAACATAAAATCAATACTTCATTTCTTATATATTATGAAAGTCTTTTAAAAGATAACTCTAACCATTTATTAAGAAAATAAAAAAAATCTATAATAAATTTTTAACCTATAAATATGTAAATGATTTAAACTGTTTTTATGTCATTAATAATGAGGTCATTTTTAAAAAAAGGTTATTTTTCAACCAACATAATTATATATTGAACTTTACATGAACCTATATTTTTATATTTAAAAAAAACATTGTTAATGTTTTAATAGTTTAAAGCTGGCTAGAAAAACTAGATTTGTTGCTTTACATACGTACATATATGGTTATTTAGGTCATTAAGCAAGAATTTCATATAAAGTTAAAAAAAAACATAAAATGAGTAGTGAATAGTTGAGTTAAACTTTTAAAAAGAGTATAAAGTAAAAAAACTAATCTAAATGTATAAAACTAACAAGTGTCTAAATTCAGTTAAAAAGATTTCTCATCTCTTAAATTCTAATTTCATTCTTATTCGTCTAGTGCACTTGTTCCTGATTCTCTGGTATTTCTAAAATATCAAACTAAATTGTAGTCTCCAAGGCCATTTTATTTGTCTTTGATTACCTCTCATAGTTTTTTTTCTAACTTATTTATAATCTATTTTAATATAAAAATTGTCTCGTCAGATGTCAGGCAACAATAAAAATGTATACTTTGCTACATACAAACTGTTTGCGACTACTGATAACAAACTTTATGTTATAAAATATATATAATTTTGTCTCAGATTATTTCACTGTGCGTATATTTATCGTTAGAGCAAAAGTGTTAACAAAACTGAAAACAACAATAATAAACGTGATGTATTACGTATGCAAATTGAAATTTGAACTTTGACTCTTAAATAATGACAATAAAATTCAAAAACATTTTTTCGTTAGTCTTTAATAAAGATCTATATTTTTAACTAAAATTAATATTTAGTTATACATATTATTTATAATTTTCATAATTTTATATAATATTTAAAATTTTTTCTATTTAAAATAATTTGTATTAACAACAGACCATAATAATTGTTTAAATCAACATTTAACATTAATTGTTGGTTTTAATATGAGTACATTATACTGATATTACAGTACTAAACTTCTATATTTTATTCGTTTTTAATCACAACAATTGAAATTTCAAATTATGTTTATTGTTGTTGTTATTATTAGATCAAAGTTTGTATTTGCTTTATATATGTATGTATGTTCGAACATGATAAGTTTTCTCTTTTACGTTAAAAAAAAAAATATTAAAAAAATAGTTTATTTTTCAATCTTATCATATTTTACTGCAACAATAGTTTTTATAGTTATAAAAAAAAAAAAAAAAAAAACTAAACTAAGTAGTTGATTTTTACAAACCTCCCACTAGCAGTAGAGGCTATACTCTGATTTCATTATTATGGCGTAAAAATATATTTTTTATCGTTTTTTTTTTTTATTTAATATACAATATGTTTGTAGATAATAATAGAGTAATTTATATGAAGAGATACTAGATAATTTGCTTCATTCTGCTATACGAGGCTCACTATGCTTTTATCAAATTTTTATTTAGTCTATAAGTCTGGTCTATTGTAGTTTAAAGGTAGTCTGTCTAAAGGATTGTATATAGTCTAGTTTATATTACAGTTTTTAGTCTACTCTATAGTCCTGTCTTTAGTTTATAGTTTAGTCGATAATCTAGTCTGTGGTCAAATATAGACTATAGTCTAATGTAAAGTCTAGTATAAAGTTAGTCTAAAGTTAGTATAAAGTCTTGTCTAAAGTCTTGCCTAAAGTCTTGTCTAAAGTCTAGTCTAAAGTCTAGTCTAATGTCAAGTTTAAAGTCTACTCTAGTATGAAGTCTAGGCTAAAGTCTAGTCTATAGTATAGTCTATAGTCTAGTCTGTAGTCTGGTCTATAGTCTAGTCTGTAGTCTAGTCTGTAGTCTAGTCTATAGTCTAGTTTATAGTCTAGTCTATAGTCTAGTCTATAGTCTGGTCTATAGTCTAATGTATAGTATAGTCTGTAGTATAGTCTGTAGTATAGTCTGTAGTATAGTCTATAGTCTAGTCTTTAGTCTAGTCTGTAGTCTAGTCTAGTCTATATTCTAGTCTACAGTCTAGTCTATAGTCTAGTCTATAGCCTAGTTTATAGTCTAGTCTATAGTCTATTCTATAGTCTAGTCTATAGTCTAGTCTATAGTCTAGTCTATAGTCTAGTCTAGTCTAGTCTATAGTCTAGTCTATAGTCTAGTCTATAGTCTAGTCTATAGTCTAGTCTATAGTCTAGTCTATAGTCTAGTCTATAGTCTAGTCTATAGTCTAGTCTATAGTCTAGTCTATAGTCTAGTCTATAGTCTAGTCTATAGTCTAGTCTATAGTCTAGTCTATAGTCTAGTAGACTAGACTATAGACTAGACTATAGACTAGACTATAGACTAGACTATAGACTAGACTATAGACTAGACTATATACTAGACTATATACTAGACTATATACTAGACTGGACTAGAGTATAGACTAGACTAGACTGGACTAGACTATATACTAGACTGGACTAGAGTAGACTAGACTGGACTAGACTAGACTATTTACTTGACTACAGACTAGACTTAAGAATAAACTACTGACTTGACTACAGACTATACTATAGTCTAGACTATATACAAGGCTTTAAACTAGACTACAGACTCGACTATAGACTTAATTACAGACTAGTCTATATACTATACAATAGACTAGATTGTGGACTAGATAACAGACTAAACTATAGACTAGATTATGAACTAGACTATAGACTAGACTATAGTTTAGTCTATATACTAGACTATAGACTAGACTATAGTTTAGTCTATATACTAGACTATAGACTAGACTAGTCAAGACAAAAGTATAGACTACTCATTAGACTAGACTGCAGATTATACTTTAAACAATAATCTAAACTAAACTTCTGACAAGAATCTAAGCTAGACTTCACCCTAGACTCCAAACCAGATTCCAGGCTAGACTATATATTAGATCCTAGACTAGAACCGAGATTAGTCTCTACACCTTTCTCTAGACAAAAATATGCATTAAACTGTAAACTAGACTCTATACTCGTCTCTGGACAAAACTCTAGACTAGACTCTATAATAAACTCTATACTAAACTGTAGAACGAAACCCAGATGAAACTGTTTACTGAAGACTATAGTCAAAACTTTAGATAAGTCTTTAAACTAGAATCTTGCTTAGATTATAGACCATAATTCAAACTAGTCTTTAGACAAGACTCTCTAAAGTTAACATTATGTTATACTCGTCATTACAATACAAACAACACTACAGCATAAACAATAGATGTTATACAGAAAATGGTTTACATCTTAGCTTTGTTTTAATAAAATAAAATTCAAATTAAAAATTAATAAAATAAATGTATTTTGTTTTTTTTTCGCAATTAAAAAAAAAACTCTCAACTTACCTTAGTCATCCAAAATTCTGGACCAAATATAAATGAGATTATATGTATACCCATAATGGTAAATTGTGCCTCAGTTACATCAATTTTGCCAAATCTTAAAGTGCCCGAAACATAGGTTTGCCAATGGGCACAATAAAATAATGAAATGGCACAGAAACACTGAAAGAAAAACAATTTACAAATTGTTTTATATAAGATTTGAAATTGGAATACAAAAAAAACCCAAAACCCACCTGGAAGAATAACCAATTTGGATAATGGCCTAATTGACAAGATATGCATGCTGATAGTGCTACGAATACCGTGGATATAGAATCGCAGCCATGATCAAATAATTCACCCAATGGCGATGAAGTATTTGTACGACGTGCCTGTTTACCATCTATAGAATCTAAACTTTGATAAACAAACAAACCAAAGGCACAAAGTAAACATGTCCATCGTGGGGGTGCAGAAGTGCCTTCTGGACTGTAACTAGAATTTCAACAAGAAGAAAAGAATAAATTAATAATTTTTTATTTATAACAATTATATTTTTAACATGTGTCTTTAATTCAGGTCATATTCCAATGTTCTATATACACATTGTAAATCAATGAACTGTTTATCAAGTTGTTTTGTGGTCAAAGGAATATATACACCTGTCTTTAGTTTAACAACATTTTTTCATTTGCAGCTTTAGCAACTTGTTATACACTTCAATTGTATTTTAATTAGCAATTAAATAAATACATAAAAACTAGATCAAAGAACACATTTATATGCACAATATTTCGAAAAGGGCAAGTAAAAGTCAATAGTAAGACACACAAAAACAACAAGAGAATTTTCTTTATTAAATAAATTATTGAATGAATTTTTCCCCAAATAGAAAAGAGAAAAATAAAAAGCTAAATGCAGTCTATTAAAATGAGGTGTTATTTGCAACTATAAATGCCAAATTAAAGAAAAGTTCAATGTTTAATGATAATATATTGCGACATTTATCAGTAAATTATTGATTGTTAAACAAAGAAAATCTTTTAAACCAAAATAAGTAAAATAACGAAATATTACATTTGTTATTAAAAACCCCTTTATATTAATAAAATTTGAGGGGGAAACAAAAACAAAATCTCTTTTGTTTATCTGCTATTGTTGGCGTTTGTCTACTAGTAATCATTGTTGCAAAATTTAAATGAATCATTTTGTGGTAATTTATTTAAAAAGGTGTTTTTTTTTAAATTGAATTATATAAAAATATAATAAATAAATACAAGTGAGCTAGACAAAATGACGATGATATTTTTATTGGTTTTTATATTAAAAAAAAAAACATTGAGTGTAAATTTTTTCTTAATGAAACGTGTTAAACACATGTATCTTTTTATTTCGTTTTGTAGCTTTAATTGAATCATTTTAATTAAATTTAAACAAAAGCTGCCTTTAATACTAAATTAAATAAATAATTTTATGTGTGAGTTTGCAATTTGTGAGAAACGTTCTCTCAATATAGTAATTTATTGTAATAAATTTAGATTTAAATAATCAATCAAGTTCAAATAATTTGATACCTTTTTTGTTGATGAACTGTCATTTTAATAATTTATACAAATTTTAGCAATTTATAAAGATTTATTAGCTTAACTCTGGAAATTATGAAGAATTTTTTTTAAATAATTTCTTATAATACTTACTTTGTTTGAATAAATAAATAAAATAAATAAAATTACAGACTGAACTATAGACTAATGTATAGAAAGAGATAGAGCAGCAGAATGGACTGTATATTAGACTATAGACTAGACTTTAGACTAAACTATAGACTATACTATAAACTAGACAATAGATGAAACTAACGACTATACTTTATGCTGACTACAAACTAGACTATAGATTTGACGAAAGTACAAACTAAACCAGACTAAAATCTAGACTTAAGACTAGAATAAACACTAGACTAAAGTCTAGACTAAAGTCTATACTAAAGACTAGACTAAAGACTAGACTAACCACTGGACTAAAGACTAGACTAAAGTCTAGACTATAGACTAGACTATATACTAGACTATAGACTATACTATAGACTAGACTATAGACTAGACTATAGACTAGACTATAGACTAGACTATAGACTAGACTATAGACTAGACTATAGACTAGACTATAGACTAGACTATAGACTAGACTATAGACTAGACTATAGACTAGACTATAGACTAGACTATAGACTAGACTATAGACTAGCCTATAGACTAGACTTTAGACTAGACTATAGACTAGACTATAGACTAGACTTTAGACTAGACTATAGACTAAACTATCACTAGACTATAGACAAGACTGTAGACTATACTATAAAATTTTTTGAAGTAATTGTGTTGTTCGATTTTCTTTCAATTTAGAGTGTAAAAATTCCTGCTAACTCGCAGTAAATGTTATTATATAAAGTGAGAATATTTATTTGTATATAAATATTATATAAAAATGGACATGCGAATGTGTTGTGTGAATTTGAATAAAATTAATTGTGTAGATATGTACATTAGGGTATAACCAAAAATTTGGCTCGATAACTATGTGGTATCTAGTGCCTTTTCGCAGGTAATTTTACTGCAAAAACTTTCCCCGGCCAATTGATTTTTTAAAACTATTTACATATAAATATACATGAAAATTTAATGGTATAAACTACATGTTTGGGTTTGGGTTTGTAAATATAACCCTAATATACATACACTAACACAAAAATGAATTTTTATGCTTGAAAACATAAAATATTCAACTTTTTACAATTTAGAAGGTATTCTACATAAAATTTAAGAGGCAATTTATTAAATGATATACATATAATTTTACATATACAGATATAAACGATGAATAATAACTTTATTTACCTTATTTTCTTTTCAATATCCATACTTTTTTATTGATACTGCTAAATAAATATGAAGTATGTTTATGAAGTGTGTATTTTAAAAATATAAAAAATTGCATTTACATATAAAAAACATATAAAAATGTTGATGTTACATTACGTGTTTTCAACGAAAAAGTATGATAAATTGTAAGATATGATAATGTTTATCGCCATAGTACTAATGTTACATCATCGGCTCCACTACCATCACATATCTAGTCTAGTCTATAGTCTGTCTAGTCTATAGCCTAGTCTACAGTCTAGTCTATAGTCTAGTCTATAGTCTAGTCTATATTCTAGTCTATAGTCTAGTCTATAGTCTTGTCTATAGTCTTGTCTATAGTCTAGTCTATAGTCTGGTCTATAGTCTAGTCTATAGTCTAGTCTATAGTCTAGTCTATAGTCTAGTCTATAGTCTAGTCTATAGTCTAGTCTATAGTCTAGTCTATAGTCTAGTCTATAGTCTAGTCTATAGTCTAGTCTATAGTCTAGTCTATAGTCTAGTCTATAGTCTAGTCTATAGTCTAGTCTATAGTCTAGTCTATAGTCTAGTCTATAGTCTAGTCTATAGTCTAGTCTATAGTCTAGTCTAGTCTATAGTCTAGTCTAGTCTATAGTCTAGTCTAGTCTATAGTCTAGTCTATAGTCTAGTATATAGTCTAGTCTATAGTCTACTCTATAGTCTAGTTTATAATCTTTTCCGTAGTCGTGTTTGTAGTCTAGTCTGTAGTGTAATCTTGTTAACAGTCTGGTTAAAAGTTTAAATTATAGTCTAGTTTTGTTTAAAGTCTCTTCTAAAGTCTAGTTTACAATATAGTCTAATATAAATAAGAATGGTTTATGTCTTGGCTTTTGTAAAAACATATTTTTTATTTATTATTTTTATATATATTTTTAAATTTTTCAATACTTTTGTTTACAAAAAAAAAAATAATATTTCCAGGAGATTAATAAATTTATATTTTAAGAAAAAAAATTCATTAAAAAATTATATTTTTAATTAATGCGCTACATAAATGAAAACAAAAATATCCTTTTAAAACATTTACCATATTTAAACTAAAATTTTATGTTGTGTTTTTTTTCTTTTCAAATATTAAACAAAAAAAAAAATATGCTATACAACAAACCTAAACTATATGATATATGTTTACATATAAATATACACCCTCCTAACTCCTCCCTTAGATATTTGGTAATTTAGAATTATGGTCTTCCTTATGCCTAATGACAATAGTTTGTGGTATTTGGTCATTGTCACATATATTCTCTGTTGTTTTGGCTGGAGGTGTTGGCAAGAATGGCTCAACAGTTGCCGTAAGTTTTCCCTTTTAACAGCCAACGTTTTGAAAATAAATAAAAATTACCTACATATACCTTCTTTTGGCTAATTGTTTTTTATTAAATAGTTTTAATCTAAAACCAGAACAGTAATGTAACTTAAAAAAAAGAAACATTAGTTTTTCCAATTATCCTTTATTGCTAATTCCTTAAACTTATTTTACTTTTCTTAACTCTATTTCCCTTTTTCCTAACTTTTGTTTAACTTGCTCATGTTTTTAGTAAAACTTTTGTAAATTACGTTTTTTTTTTTTAATTTGAATTTGTTTTTTTTTAATAAAATAAAGTTTGGAACTATAAATTGGTTAAAGGCCCAAGTATGACTTATAGTTTTTTTCCTTTTCTTTACCCGGCTTTTAAAAGGTTTTTTCTTAGTTGTTTTTATTAGTTTTTTATATAATAGTTTGCTATTTGTTTATGTATGTTTTAATTTGTTATTAATAAAAACATTATACTAATTTTAGTTGTTTGAGTTAAAAGTTGTATAAACTTCTTATATTTTAAATATAAAGCAAATTTAAGTTTAGGGTTTTAGGAAAACACTTCTTGTCATTAACTTAAAGGGAACAACTACACTAAACAGTCATCAACTTGACAATAAATTTTGTGGTAAGGATGTTTTAATTGGCTTTTATCATAATTGTTCGTTGTTGCGTCTACAACATCCTAAGGGTTTCATTTATATTAAAAAAAACACATTTTTAAAATATATTTTATTTTATTATTAATTTATTTTCTTTTTTAACCTACAAACACCTGGAACTATTATAATGGAAACTTATTTGTTAACTTTACTTGCAAAACAGAAAAGTTTTGTTTACAACATCAAACAACCAACCAACCAACCACATTTTCATACTTATTAATAAAACTTAAAAAAAATTTTCTTATTTATTTTTTTTATTTTTTTCTCATATATATTTAGCTACCAATTGTTGGCTTTAATAAAAATTATATTATTTTATTGGGTATAACTATCTGTTATTTTGTAAATTTTACAAATTTTTGCAAAATCTTCCTACATGGCGGCAGTGGCAAAAATGGTTCCTCAGTTGCTGTAAGCATTAATTCAAAATAAAATATTTATTAAAGAAAAAATTCAAAATTTTTGCAAAAACTTACCAACCAAAAAGGCTTTAACAAAGTTACCCTGCACCCTCTAAAACACAAAACTCCATTTAAGTTAAAGAAACAAGTCTGTTTAATAAAACTGTTAAAAAAAATTATTTTTTTCTTAAAAACAGTTTTATTACACAAACTTTTTTTTGTTTAAATACATTAACTTATTAAAACCTTAACTAAACAACCTAATGGTTTATGTATCCCTTTATCATAATCCCTGTGTTTGGTAGTTTATAACACTTAGAAATGGTTTCCATTACATTTTGCTGTTTTTTTTTTTTTAATTTTTGTTCCACTTCAATTGGGTTTTTTGATTTAGTAATCTTTTAATTGCTTAGACCCCCAAATACCATTTCATTTATATGATTTTCTTTTTGTAACCATTAATATTAAACCCTTATTTTGATTAAGGCTAAGGCCACTATATGCTGCTTTGTGATTTGTTTTTTTTTAACAAAAAATTGGTTTTAAATAGATTTAAAAAATGCTCCATTATTATTAAAAAATCTCATTTATTTGGGTATTCTTTTTTACAAATATTAACATAACAATAACAATCAAATTAGCTAAACAAATAATTGTTTAAATTATATTTTTGATTTATTTACATTATTATAAGCTTTCATTATAATTTAATCGTAATCATAATTGGTCATTAGGTTTAAAATATATTAATTTATTTTAAAAATTTATCCAATTTATAACATGTTACTAAATGGTTTATAGTTATATAATTTAATGCATTTATTATGTTTACAAATACTAAGTTAATTTAGCTCAGCATTTAGTTATTAATCAAATACACTTAAGCAAATGTTTTAGCATTTTAAAATATAATCTACGGTTCGTAGGACCAAAAAAATTTTTTCAGTTTAAACGCTGTTTTAATCTCATTCAATAGAAAAAGACTCTTTGGTTCGAAGTACCAAAACATTTTTAAAGAACAACAGCTATTCTTAAAAATCTCTACGGTGCGAAGGACCATAACATTTTTTAAATGTTTGTCATCCAATATCAAAAATCTTTTCATATATATAATATTACAATAATGACTCTACGGTTCGTAGGACCAAAATATTTTCTAGTTTAACCGCTCTTCTAATCTTGATTTTATTCATTCAATAGAAACGACTCTACGGTTCGTAGGACCAAAACATTTTTAAGAGAAAAAGCTATTATTAAAAATCTTTACGCTGCGAAGGACCATAACAATTTTGTATAGATTTGAGCATTGTTCGTAGAACCAAAACATTTTTGAGTTTAAACGCAGTTCCAATCTTCATTTAATTCAATCAATAGAAAATATTTTACGGTTCGAAGAACCAAAACATTTTTTAAGAGAAATATCAATTTTAGTTTCGTATAATATCAAAAAACTGTCTACGCTCGAAGGACCAAAATATTCGTTGAATATACAAAAAACACTTATTATAGATACTGGTGAATAAAAAACGCTTTATGGCACAAATGACTAATACAATATATATAATATATTATAATAAAGACTCTACGGTTCGAAGTACCGAAATATTTTCTAGTTTAACCGCTCTTCTAATCTTGATTTTATTCATTCAATAGAAACGACCAAAACATTTTTAAGAGAAAAAACTATTATTAAAAATCTTTACGCTGCGAAGGACGATAGCAATTTTGTGTAGATTTGAGCATTGTTCGTAGGACCCAAAGAGTTTTGAGTTTAACCGTTGTTCTAATATTAATTTAATTCATGCATTAGACAAGACTCTATGGTTCAAAAAATCAAAACATTTTTAAGAGAAATATCAATTCTAGTTTCGTATAATATCAAAATTCTCTATACGGTTCGAAGGACCAAACTATTCTTGTATAGATTCGTACATATAACTGTACATATAACCGCTCTTCTAATCTTGATTAATTTTATTCAATAAAAAAGATTCTACCAAAAGATTCTTGTGTAGATTTGTAAATTTAACTCATTGAATATGCGAAAACACTTCTAATAGATACTGGATAATCAAAAAAACTTCACGGTACGAAGGACCAACATATTTTAAAGAACAATAGCTATACTTATGTTATTCAATATTAAAAATCTTTCCATATAAATATTATATTATAAAAAAGCCTCCACGGTTCGTAGGACCAAAATATTTTTGAGTTTTACCCTGTTCTAATATGTACATAATTCAGAAAAGACTCTACGGTTCGTAGGACCAAAACATTTTTGAGTTTAACTCTGTTCTAATATTTATTTAATTCAGAAAAGACTTTACGGTTCGAAGGACGAAAACAATAGCAATATAAAAAAGACCAAAACATTTATGAGTTTTACCCTGTTCTAATATTTATTTAGTTCTAATATTTATTTAATTCAGAAAAGACTCTACAGTTCGAAAAACCGAAATATTCTAATACAGATTTGTGCGTTTAACTCATTCAATCTACTAAAACAATAGCTTATAAAAAGACATTACGATAAACGAAGGTTTATAAAATGACTTTACGATACGAAGGACCAATGTCAAAAATCTCTTCATATACATAAATATTATATTATAAACAGCAGAAGGTAAAGGTTCGAAGGACCAAAATATAATTGAGTATTATCACTATATATTCATTAACATAAAACACTTTTTATAAACATTAGATTATCCACATTAATCACTGAGGTTCGCAGGACCAAAACATGTTTGTGTGTATTTTAAAAAAGAAATTATGTTTCGAAGGACCAGCACATTTTTAAGAATAATCACTGTTCTTATGTTAAATTTATTTATTTAGTAACTGAAATCTTTTTTATAAATATTAGATAAACAAATGGATTTACGGTTCGAAGGACCTAAAACTTATTTGTTTATAATTTCAAAAAGGTTATTATTTAATAATATAATCATATAAAAGCTTTATGGTCTCTTGATGCCACTTTTATTTGCTACTTCTTTACAGCATTTAATTTTCTTCATATTAAACTCTAATTAAAAATAACTCTACGGCTCGAAGGACCAAGTATAATCACAAAAAGTTTAGTTTTTTATTATAATTAATGTCTAATTTCTTATAAATTTAAGACTTTCTAAAACTTTATCATTTCTTAGAAATCTTCAACTTGATAATATTCCAATGTGGTTCGAAGGACCAAAACATTAAGTGGGACTTGAATATATAAAAAAAAATTATATTTTCCTTGTTTTATAAATTTCTTACTTTTTATACATTTAAGACTTTTGTGGAGAAAGAAACTTAATAATTTTTTAGAAATATTTAACTTTTAATGTGGTTCGAAGGACCAAAACATTTTGGAAACAACCAGTTATTTTTAGTTTTAAACTAAAATTTAATTTTTATAAAGAAACTTTAAATACTATATTATAACAGCCAGATAAATGGTAACTATAGACTTTTTATTTAAATTAACAAATTGAAAATTTTACATAAAGCTTTTAATTTAAACATTAAAATACATTTAAACATTTTGCTATTATTACTCCTGTAAATTGTTGTCTCTAGAATTCGATAAACGATAATTGCTGTTCAAATTAGATTGCTTATTATATAAATATTTTTAATTTTTGTAACTACGATCTTCTGGAAATTTAAAAATTATATTTTTATTTAATTATTTAACAAAATTTATTACAAATATATATTTTTTTAAGTTTTTCTTTTATTTTGTTAAAAAAAAAACTATAGACAAAAATTTATATCACACTGATATTATTTAATTTTTTTTTAACAATTATAAATTTTAAACCCAAAAAAAAAACAAAAAAACGAAACGAAACAAATTGGATGTATAATTTATCTATAGCTACCTTATGTTGGCTGTGAATTACGCATAATGCCTTTATATTTTGCCTGTGGCATTGATATTTTATTAGCTTTACGTTATGCCAAAGTTATAACAACTGAAGGATGTGGAAAAAATGGATCTTCAGTGGCTGTAAGAGAATTTTTCTATTAATTATATTTGCAAAAAAAAAAAAGAATTGTATTTCTTTTTTTGTTAACTTAGTTTTAAATAAAAAAATATTTAAGTGTTTTATTTTCCACTCTCTATTAAGTGTATGTGTGTGTTAGAAATCAAGACATTTTTTCATATTTTTTTTCTATAATTTATTTAATTTACAAAACACTGTTTACTTTTTGTCTCATATTTAGTTTTAATGAAAACATTTTAAACACACACACACACATTATACACTTTTCTTAAGCTGAAATTTGAATTTGTTTATTTTAATACACCTAATGAAACACTACACTATTATTTACACTTATGAATTTGTTTAAACTATTATTATTGTTTATTTGTATACACCCACAAAATTATACTTTGAAACAGCCTTTTTAACATATAAAGAAATTAAACAGCTTTTTTGTTAAAAAGCAGCAAATTGAAAAGTTTTTAAAAAATTAACTAAAGCGGAGTTTATACTATTTGTCTATAGCTTCTTCTTTAGTCTATTATCTAATAAATCTAATAAATAGTATAATCTATAGTCTAGACTAGACTATAGAGTCTAGTCTATAGTCTAGTCTGTAGCCTAGTCTATAGTCTAGTATATAGTCTAGTCTTTAGTCTAGTCTATAGTCTAGTCTATAGTCTAGTCTATAGTCTAGTCTATAGTCTAGTCTATAGTCTAGTCTATAGTCTAGTCTATAGTCTAGTCTATAGTCTAGTCTATAGTCTAGTCTATAGTATAGTCTATAGTCTAGTCTATAGTCTAGTCTATAGTCTAGTCTATAGTCTAGTCTTTAGTCTAGTGTAAGTCTAGTCTATAATATAGTCTTTAGTCGAGTCTATATTATATTCTATTGTCTAGTATATAGTCTAGTAAATAGTCTATAGTCTATAGCCTAGTCTTTAGTCTATTCTACAGTCCAGTAGTCTAGTCTGTGGTCCAGTATTTAGTATTTTCTCTAGTATTGCATCTAGTCTATAGTCCAGTTTATAGTCTTGTCTCTAATCATGTCTTTAGTCTAGTCATTAGTATAGTTTCTAGACTGTTCCTAAGTCTAGTCTTTAGTCTAGTATTATGTCATTTCTCTAGTCTAGTCTTTTGTCTAGTTTCTAGTATAGTCTCTATTCTTGTCTTTCGTCTAGTCTCTATTCTATTTTCTATTCTAGTCTCTAGTCTATTCCCTAGTCCTGTCTCTAGTGTAGTCTAGTCTCTTGTATAGTCTCTAGTCTAGTCTCTAGTATAGTCTATAGTCTAGACTCTAGTCTCTGGTGTAGTATCTAGTTCGTACTTTTGTCTAGTCTCTAATAAAGTTTCAAGTCTTGTCTCAAATCCAGTCTCTAGTCTAGTCTATAGTCTAGTCTCTAGTGTAGTCCCAAATGAAGTCTCTAGTCTTATTTATAGCCTAGTATCTAGTCTTTAGTGTAGAATCTAGTCTCTTCTCTAGTATATTTTCTAGTCCAGTGTTTAGTTGAACCTCTAGTCTAGTCTTTAGTCGAGTCTCTAGTGTAGTCTCAAGCCTAGTTTCAAGTCTAGTCTCAAGTCCAGTCTCTATAGTCTAGTCTATAATATAGTCTAAAGTTTAGTCTATAGTCTAGTCTATAATATAGTCTATAGTTTAGTCTATAGTCTACTCTATAGTTTAGACTACAGTGTAGTCTATTGTCTAGTCTAACAATTTAACAAAAGTTTAATGAACTTTCTTGATACTTTTCAAATTGGCTGCGATCTATTCTTCTCAAGAAAAAGTCTTTTAAATACAAAGGAGCTGTTGGATTTTTTATTTGTTTTTCCACACACACAGCATAATTTTTTGTTAAAAAAAAAAAACTCAATAGAAGACAACAAATTACAGACGTTAACACATAAATGTATATACAAACATATTCATTATCCACTAGTTTCAATAGTAAATTGTATAATTTACAATTCTGTAACATTTAGAGAACTTTAGTTATAAGCTTTTGTGTTTTTTTTTTTTATAAACAAATCTTTACACCTAAGTAGTTTGTATTTGCGAGTAAAATACAAGGAATGTCTTTAGTCTATCTAATAACAACTAACTTTGTCTTAAATTTAAATTTTGGGGTTTTTGGTATTTTTTATTTTTATTTTTTTTTTTTAATTTTTGTTTTGTAATTATTTGTTGTGTCGTCTTGTTTTGTTTCAACTTTTAACTTTGTTTTTATAACTCACACCGTTATCCTTTAACTGCATTCCTTTCTTGTGTCTTAAACTTATTTGTCTTTTTTACTAAACAAAAATCTAATTCATTCACTTTTTTCCATATTTTCATTAATACCTTTTATTTAATAGTTTATTTTCTTAATTTTCACCTTTTCACTTTTTAACACCTTTAAAATTAAAACAAAAAGCTTTATATAACAAGCTCAATCAATAACACCAACCCCTGTACTTCCTGTTTAAAGTAATTAACAATTAAAAAAAGCCAAAAGATATTTAGTCTCTCATGTTTTTGTAAAAAAAAATGGTTTGAAAATGAAATGATTGAAAAAGTGATTGAAATTATTAATTTGAAATTTGAACTTAGTTTTGAAAAAAATTTAAAAATTGTTAAACTAATCTCTAGATCATAAGGTTTCATTAAAATTTAATTTTCACTTAATAAAGAACAATTTTTTCACTTTCCCAATTTCGAACTTGAAAATTTCGAAAATATTTGAAAAATTGTTCATGATTTTTTTACATTTTCCAATTTCAAACTTAAATTATTTGAATATGTTCTTGAATTTTAAAGCTTTTTTAATATAGTTTCAAAATGTAATAAACTTTTTCTAATTGTTGAAATTTTCAAAAATTCGAACTTAATTACAAAAAAAAACAGAACTCTATGATCTTAACATCATTACATTTTCAAACTTTTTTTGTTTTTATGTTTATATACAGAATAAAAACCTTTAAACCAAAAACTAATATAAATTTATTTTCTATTTAATTTAACAACTCTACTGGCCCGACCGTCGTGTTCAACATCATCATGATCATCATCATCATCAATACAGGGTACTAGTGTTTTATCGCCTAGTATACCATTGACTTTGGTAGTATTGCCTGCATTTATAATTGCTCAAAAATCGCCTGAAAATATATTCACCGAACATTCATCTTTGTATATAGTTGCATTCGGTATGGTGGCCGCTAAAGTCACTAATAAATTAGTGGTAAGTATGGTGAAAATAATTTACTATAAAACTTAAAGATATTTAACTTTATTTATCTTTTACATTTTTACAGATCGCCCATATGACTAAGGCTGAAATGGAATATTTGGATTGGTCTTTGTTGGGTCCTGCATTGCTGTTCCTTAATCAATATTTCAATTGTGTGGTGCCTGAAATTTGGCTGCTTTGGTTTACTTTGCTATGGGGTATACAAGATTTAATCAGATACTGTTCTCAAGTAAGTAAATCAATTCACAAGAAAATGTGTTATAAACTAAAACATTGTGTCTTTTCACTAGGTATGCTTGGAAATTTGTGCTCATTTGCATATACAACTCTTTACCATACCCTATCCCGCCAAGGGTGCTGCAGCTAATAACAAATCACATGCCTCCAAATCCGGTCAAACTAATAATCATGGTTCAAAGCCCAAAGGTGTGCAGACTGTTAATCAGGGCACTAATCCTCCATTAAAACATAAAAACAAAAAATCTCTTTCAAATGTCAACAATGATGTGGGCGAAGATGTGGACGCACTTTGAGTGTTGTTAGTTGATGGTTCCTTCTACTCCAATTTCTTTCCTTTCTTTTTTATTAAAACTAATTATTATCATTTTAATGTTAATTTTAGAATTTATCATCATAATGATTATTATTTACGTTTGCCTTTCTTTTGTATATTGTATGTGTGAGTGTTTCAATTAAAAACCGAAATCCAAATAATTTAATGAAATGAATCAAATAATAGTAACTTTTTATTTAGTTTAGAATTTATTACAATATAATAAACAAAAAATGATAATGAACGTTTAATATAACAAAAACAAAACTTTAATACATTATTTTAGTAAATTTTTGTGCTACAATTAAAAGTAAAGAAAACAAAAATCGTTATATGAAACAAAATAATAAAAAAAGAATACAATTATTACAACATGGAAAACATTTATGTGTAAAAAAATATTAATAAAAAAACTGAATTGTTGGTGATTTTTTTCTATTTTTTAACTTTAATCTAAACATTAACTGTTAATATTATAAATTAATTTTCAAATAATTTATCAATTCCATATCCTTAACATCCAGTGTCACTCTTCCCCTATGCAGCGTCAACATATAGGCATCCTGCAGACGTTGTGTCAAATACAATTCCGATGATGTCTGTAGAGCCTCTAATGCAGTGGGTGTTATTTTAAATACTTCCGTAGAGGCATCATGCATAAGTTCTCTTACTAAACGTGAAAATGGCAGCATAGGTATAAGATGGTCTGTTCTATTTTGGAGATTTTGTACATCTTTCCAGAAACGTTTTTCCAATTGCATGGGATTAGGTCGTTTTCGTGGTTTCCTAGCGACTTGTTGTTGTTGCGTAGTTTCTGTTTTATCAGCAGGAGTCTCTTTGGCACTTGAAAGCGGTTCTTTAGGTTTTGGTGTACCTTTAAGTTTCTTTTGTTTGGTGTTAGCTTTCTTGACTGGTTTTGTTTTTTCTGAAGGCGTTGGTGTTTTGACAAGGGCAGAGCGTGGAGTTTCATTTGCTATATAAAAAGCAAAACAATAGAAAACAATTTGTGATTACACCATTACCCTTTTTTTAATTAGAAAGTATAATATTTTACCTTTAATTACTGATTTACTATTGTGCATGCCACTTTGCAATTCCTCCTGTGAACTAGGAGCCGTTCTTAAGGTAGAACATCTTCTTGGTGAGGGATTTTGTATGTGGCTGGTGGTAAATTCTAAACCATAATCGGTGACATCATTTTCCGTATCGGGTGTACGAAATTCTGAAGCATTTCCTGCCTCTATATGGGATCTACTTATAATTCGAGATTCTGGTGTTATGGCAGCTTGTTGTTGAGTCTTGTTATCCAAAGTTTGTTCTGGACTGCTGTCATCCTCTTCGGAGGATTCCGCACTGGTTTCGCCTAAAGTGCCACGTTTATTAAATATTTTACTTTGTTTAACAGATTTGGGGCCCGGTTTTCTTTGCATTACCTTAGTCATTTTTATTTGGATTTATTAATTTTATTGAAAATTTTCTAAATTACTTTTTATCAAAAAGAGAAATAAATTTACTCAAAAGACCCGCTTTTTACTAATTGCAAAATGCAAGTGTTGCAAAATGTTTAAATGGTTTGTTTACATTTATTTGTATAGTGTTGATATTAGTGTTGGTTAGACTTCAGTGTTGGTTAGTTTAATGTGAATTGTTTTTTACACCAGCGACCTCTTTTTTATGTTTGGTTGAGTGTGTTTACATAACTGGTTTGGAAATGAGCTAAAGCGTAGCTGATAACTTAATATAAATAAACTGTTTTTATATATAAAGCAACACAATCAATACGTTGGCTTTTTGCGTTGAACTTTAAAAATGCAAAACAACAAAACAACAGCATACTTTTAGGATGCTAATAAAAATTAACATACTTTTAAATAAAATTTTACATAATAAATTTATCCATTTTTATCACCACAACAAGGAGTAGGAATGCCTGCTAAACATCAATTTCCCTTTTATTCTACTATTTTACCAAGAACGAGGATTTTTTCATAATTTAAACGATAACAACAAGTTTTAAGCAAAAAGAATATTGTGTCATCACTAAAAACCTTATAATTTGTGTTATCTGCTATTTATCATCACTAACCGTCATTCTCAACATCATTTGTTGGCACTTGTTTTGTTAACATTTTCTTGAAAATTTTAATTCTGACATTTGTTTCGTGCATGATTTTCATTCAGTCTTGTTTTTTGTGTCGTTCAGTCAACAACGTTTTCGGAAGATTTACGGTCGTTTTAGAAAACGCGTTTAATTGTATGAATAGAAATCTAACTATAAGAATTTATTATCGGATATATAAACAAAAAAATCAAATTATTATATTAATTTCATTAAAAAATAGTGTAAAGTGTGAATAGATATTAAAATAATACAAAATTAAAGCCTTAAAAAAAAACTAAAACAAAATGCCGCAGCATTCTTAATTAAAACAAACGAAAATCTAGACAAAACAAAATAAGAGAAAATCACATTACAGCAATTTAAGTGAAAAGAAAAGCAACAAAATAGATTTTTAGCTTAAATAACAACTAAAAAGGTGTGATATTGTTAAAATAATAAGATTTATTAATATATTTTTAATAACTAAAGTCTTTCTTAAAAATATTTCCAAAATATTTTGTTTTTTACTGTTTCTTTTTAGTCTTGATTTTCTGGTGTTGTCTTTGTTACTCTCTTCTTTTCTTTGTGCTTTCATACATGTGTATGTTACAATTTTTTTATTTGTTATTCCTGTTTGTTTCTGTGTTGTTTCTTCTTGTTTAGTTTCTTTTGTTATACATTTTTATTGTTGTTTTGTTTGTTTTTCTTAAAATGAATATGTATTTTTTTTGTTTATTTTTATCATGACATTCATTTGTTTTGTTTGTGTGTTTAATTCTTGTTGTTTCTTCCTCTTTAACAAAATTCAGTTGAAAATTTTATTGAATTTTTATTATTTTGTCTGTGGACGAGGAGTTCTTAAGAAAAATCGCGCTTTTCTTTTGTTAGTTTTTTAAGATTTCGGTGTGTTTTCTTTGTGTCTGTTTTGATGTGGTTTTCGTTGGAAACTCCATTAAAGGGCGTACGTTTGTTTTCTTATAAAAATACCTATTTACTTATTTTTTGTAAAGTTATACAAAAGTTTAAATTTAATTGTTTTGTTTACAATCTTAATACAATTAAAAATGTTTCCAAAATAAGTGGAGCAGCACACGTCTGGCCGCTAGTTGACAAGGCAAATGGTGGAGCCTCTCGTAGTACCTCCTTGTTTGCTTTGAGATTTGTGTGTTGTTGACTTTAATTTACTACTCTGGTTTTTTGCATTCTCGGTGCAGACATGCAGAAGTGCAATTTGTGTTAGTTACTATTGATTTTTTTATATTTTGTTAATATTGGGTCAGACATTTTCAGTTCTTCTTCAGTTCATTGGTTTTTTTTTAGCAAGAATTGTGGAAATGTACTAATAACTAATAATTTGATATAACAAAGAGTTTTATGTGTAAAGTGTGCAATTTTAATTTGGAAAATACATTAGAAATTCTAAGTGAATAGTGTGATTTACATACAAGTGTATGTTTTATAAAAGCACATGTCTGGAAGCAGGTAAATGCATTTCTCACAAGTGTTTTATTTTACTTTTTTGTAGTTCACTTCTATTGGAAGTTGTAATATAAACTTGGATTAAGTCTATTACAAACTATTGTAATATTGATATTAGATTCTGCCGGTTCCTTCAGGGAAAGCAAATGAGACGGCTTAAGTTTTTATTAACTACAATTTTAACAGTGAAGATTCCAGTCTGCGTAAAGTATTAACACATTAATTGGCAGTTCAAATATGTTATTGAAATCAAGAATAATGCTCTTATTGGAAAATCCACAACTAAGCTTGGGCAGAATGTCATAAAATTTACATTTCGTAATAAAATTTCTAGTCCTAAGCTGACAATATATTTTAAATTTACTGATCATGTGGTTATGTCTTGAATGTCGTGAAATTTACAATTACAACTGAATCCAATGACAATGAATCCGTTTGAAATTGTAACACTAGACAAGTGAAAAGTCAATAAGATCAGTCTGGTCAGTTAATCACTATATTGTCTCACCAATAACAACCGGGGATTTTTATATTTTATAAGATATTTTGACGAACATTGATATTATTACTGCTGTTTGGAGATAAAAAGGTATATTTCGAACTTCTCTGTAACTGAACTAGAAATGAACTAGAACTGAACTAGAACTGAACTAGAACTGAACTAGAACTGAACTAGAACTGAACTAGAACTGAACTAGAACTGAACTAGAACTGAACTAGAACTGAACTAGAACTAAACTAGAACTAAACTAGAACTAAACTAGAACTGAACTAGAACTGAACTGAACTAGGACTAAACTAGAACTGAAATAGAACTAAACTAGAACTGAACTAGAACTGAACTAGAACTGAACTAGAACTGAACTAGAACTGAACTAGAACTGAACTAGAACTGAACTAGAACTGAACTAGAACTGAACTAGAACTGAACTAGAACTGAACTAGAACTGAACTAGAACTAAACTAGAACTGAAATAGAACTAAACTAGAACTGAACTAGAACTGAATTAGAACTGAACTAGAACTGAACTAGAACTGAACTAGAACTGAACTAGAACTGAACTAGAACTGAACTAGAACTTAACTAGAACTGCACTAGATCTGAACTAGAACAGAACTTGAACTGATCTACGACTGAATAAAATATAGTTTTATATAATGATAATTTGATATTATATAAACTTTATTTGTTAATAGAATTAAAAATTCAATAAGTTAATTTTTTCCTACATACAAAATAAAAATTTACCTCGACCTGTGTTTTCAATTCAAGTAAATTACTTTTTATTAAACACGAAAATATAAACTCCATCTTTTATAGATCACGCAAATAATAAAGTAAACAAAATTAATAAATTGTAGCAATTTTTTCTTATTTATCAATGTTTAAATATGCTTATCACACACACACCATAAACATTTCACTTTGAACTAAAGCCGCCAAAAGGCGACAACATTCACTATTTAGTAATATTTAGCAGCAAATTGGAAAAGCTGCTAAAGTAAACACACATAGCTAAAATACAAACATTAAGCTTTGGTAAACAAAAAAAAAACTAAAATTAAATATTTTTTAAAAAAAATATTAGAAGTTTTAGAGAAAATATTAAATAAAAAAATACTCTTCATTAAATATATAGTAACATTTTGATAAATATTAATGTAACGTTTTTCAACTAAATTTATTTAACAGATAAAAGAACTAAAGAAATCGTTTAAAAAATGTATTTAAAGAATTCTACTTAAATAGAAACGAAACATATTTTTCATTTTAAAATTGACAAGTTACAAGTAAAAAACCAACAAATTGGCTGGCTTAGAAGGCCTACAATTTAGTAAGCCATGGCTTACGACGACAATAAGTCATATCTATCAACAATAAAAACATTCTCATCAACGACAGCAACAATTGCCACAAATATTTTGGCTTTAAGACTTTTAAATTGCCATAAACTGTCAACTTTACAAAAGTCAAAGAGCAATAATAACAACGATCAGAAACGAGCAAATGAAAAGCAGGTGGCGGAGGAGGAGGAGGAGAAAAAGGAGGTCATTAGCAATTTTAAAATACATAAAAATACAATAAAATCTCAAAATGTGACAAAATGTACACATTTAATTGCAACAACTAATAAAAAGTATTTGCCGCAACAAAAAATTTCCACCATATTAAAACCATTAACAACAGCAAAAACAACAACAACATTGTCATCATGTAATGAAACAAATTTATCTTGTTTTTGCGTTTCCAATAACAGCAATTCCAACACATCCACATCATCAACTGCCAACACCTCCACCATATCTGCCAATAACAAAAAACACCTTAGTTCCCTCATCAAACCAACAACAATTACAACCACATCATGTACACCAAAAATAAGACCAACAACAGTAGCAGCAGCAGCAGCCGCAGCAACAGCTTCAACAACAACACAAATTTCTATTACAACTTGGAGCAACACCTTTAACTGCACATCGTTACGTTTCATTATCTTAGTTTTATATTTAATTTTAACGAGCTGTGTTGGCGTTAGTTTGCAATTAAAAAATGGTAAGTACAACATTTTTGTTTTATTTTTTCTTTACCTTTTTTATACAAACATATACCAAAAATTGTTGTAGTTTAGATAAGTTATTTTAACTATAAGGGTATGTGTGTTTTCGTTACTACTATTTTAGATTATTTTGGTATTATTTATTGTTTTTGTAGTTGCTTAAGACAAAAACAAATTGTTGTATTTTTCGTTTACAAAATAAAAAATAACTAAAATTCATGTAACATGGTTTTAATTTTTGCTGTGCAATCAATTTTCTTTAAGATAACATAGTCAAGAGTTTTTGTTGGAAATATAAATTAAGAGAAAGGATTTTAAAGATATATAAAATGAACTAGAACAGAACTAGCAAAGATTTAGAACAGAAAAAGAAAAGAACTAAAACAGAACTAGAACAGAACTAGAGCAGAACGAGAAGAAGAATTTATTACAAAACCTAGAAAAGACCTGGAACAGAACTAGAACAGAACCAGAACAGAACTAGAACAGGACAGAACTAGAACAGGACAGAACTAGAACAGAACTAGAACAGAACTAGGAAAGAAATAGAACAGAACTAGAACAGAACTAGAACAGAACTTGAACAGAACTTGAACAGAACAGAACTAGAACAGAACTAGAACAGAACTAGAACAGAACTAGAACAGAACTAGAACAGAACTAGAACAGAACTAGAACAGAACTAGAACAGAACTAGAACAGAACTAGAACTAGAACAGAACTAGAACAGAACTAGAACAGCACTAGAACAGAACTCGAACAGAACTAGAACAGAACTAGAACAGAACTAGAACAGAACTAGAACAGAACTAGAACAGAACTAGAACAGAACTAGAACAGAACTAGAAGAACAACTAGAAACAGAACTAGAACAGAACTAGAGAAACTAGAAGAACTAGACAGAACTAGAACAGAACTAGAACAGAACTAGAACAGAACTAGAAACAGAACTAGAACAGAACTAGAACAGAACTAGAACAGAACTAGAACAGAACTAGAACAGAACTAGAACAGAACTAGAACAGAACTAGAACAGAACTAGAACAGAACTAGAACAGAACTAGAACAGAACTAGAACAGAACTAGAACAGAACTAGAACAGAACTAGAACAGAACTAGAACAGAACTAGAACAGAACTAGAACAGAACGAACAAAACTAGAACAGAACTAGAACAGAACTAGAACAGAACTAGAACAGAACTAGAACAGAACTAGAACAGAACTAGAACAGAACTAGAACAGAACTAGAACAGAACTAGAACAGAACAGAACAGAACTAGAACAGAACTAGAACAGAACTAGAACAGAACTAGAACAGAACTAGAACAGAACTAGAACAGAACTAGAACAGAACTAGAACAGAACTAGAACAGAACTAGAACAGAACTAGAACTAGAACAGAACTAGAACAGAACTAGAACAGAACTAGAACAGCACTAGAACAGAACTCGAACAGAACTAGAACAGAACTAGAACAGAACTAGAACAGAACTAGAACAGAACTAGAACAGAACTAGAACAGAACTAGAACAGAACTAGAACAGAACTAGAACAGAACTAGAACAGAACTAGAACAGAACTAGAACAGAACTAGAACAGAACTAGAACAGAACTAGAACAGAACTAGAACAGAACTAGAACAGAACTAGAACAGAACTAGAACAGAACTAGAACAGAACTAGAACAGAACTAGAAAAGAACAGAACTAGAACAGAACTAGAACAGAACTAGAACAGAACTAGAACAGAACTAGAACAGAACTAGAACAGAACTAGAACAGAACTAGAACAGAACTAGAACAGAACTAGATCAGAACTAGAACAGAACTAGAACAGAACTAGAACAGAACTAGAACAGAACTAGAACAAAACTAGAACAGAACTAGAACAGAACTAGAACAGAACTAGAACAAAACTAGAACAGAACTAGAACAGAACTAGAACAGAACTGGAACAGAACTAGAACAGAACTAGAACAGAACTAGAACAGAACTAGAACAGAACTAGAACAGAACTAGAACAGAACTAGAACAGAACTAGAACAGAAGAGATTGGTTACAACAAATTAAATGTTTTTAATCAGATAGAATACAAACACTTTTCCTGAAATAATTTCATAGTTTTTTTAGTTCAAAAAAAATTTCTCAGCTGAAGGTTGCATTTTTTAAAACTATTGATTTCTTTAAACTACATTAACATTTGACCATTTTCCTTGTACACAATTTGTATTCATTTTTCAATTACTGTATATACCAAAATCATTTAGCCAAATAAATTGCCCTAATCATTAGAGAACTTTCGCCTTTGATTTATTTTTTCTCAAGTACTATTGTGTTCAATATATTTCTTTGGATTATTCTTTTTCTAACACGACCACACCATCCTCAACGTCGTCAGCAGTATCAACACAATCATCATTAGCATCAGGCAAGTTCATTAACATGCATTACGCCTTCGAAAATTGTATTTAAGGAATGAAATTATACGAATAAAAAAAAAGAAAACAAAATCAACTTCAAAAGACGTCTATTAAAAAAAAAAAAAAATAAATTATTTACTATGAGTAAGAACGAATGACTATGAATATGTGAAGATTTTAAATTGTTAACCAGCAAACATTTGGATATGTTATTCAATTGACATTGAAGTTTTGAAACAAATTTTTTAACTAATTCTTCAAGAGTTTTCATTTATCTTTAAAATTTTTTTTATGATTTTATTCATAAAATGTATTTAAATAAAAAATCAAATTTAGCCCTTTACAAATATGTTTGCTGGGTATCCTTTGAATATTTTAACTTTTGTACAATTTCGATTTTTTTCTTATATTTTTTATTTCAATCTCAAACAAATTATTTCACAAAATAGAACAGAACTGGAACAGAACTAGAACAGAACTAGAACAGAACTAGAACAGAACTAGAACAGAACTAGAACAGAACTAGAACAGAACTAGAACAGAACTAGAACAGAAGAGATTGGTTACAACAAATTAAATGTTTTTAATCAGATAGAATACAAACACTTTTCCTGAAATAATTTCATAGTTTTTTTAGTTCAAAAAAAATTTCTCAGCTGAAGGTTGCATTTTTTAAAACTATTGATTTCTTTAAACTACATTAACATTTGACCATTTTCCTTGTACACAATTTGTATTCATTTTTCAATTACTGTATATACCAAAATCATTTAGCCAAATAAATTGCCCTAATCATTAGAGAACTTTCGCCTTTGATTTATTTTTTCTCAAGTACTATTGTGTTCAATATATTTCTTTGGATTATTCTTTTTCTAACACGACCACACCATCCTCAACGTCGTCAGCAGTATCAACACAATCATCATTAGCATCAGGCAAGTTCATTAACATGCATTACGCCTTCGAAAATTGTATTTAAGGAATGAAATTATACGAATAAAAAAAAAGAAAACAAAATCAACTTCAAAAGACGTCTATTAAAAAAAAAAAAGAAATAAATTATTTACTATGAGTAAGAACGAATGACTATGAATATGTGAAGATTTTAAATTGTTAACCAGCAAACATTTGGATATGTTATTCAATTGACATTGAAGTTTTGAAACAAATTTTTTAACTAATTCTTCAAGAGTTTTCATTTATCTTTAAAATTTTTTTTATGATTTTATTCATAAAATGTATTTAAATAAAAAATCAAATTTAGCCCTTTACAAATATGTTTGCTGGGTATCCTTTGAATATTTTAACTTTTGTACAATTTCGATTTTTTTCTTATATTTTTTATTTCAATCTCAAACAAATTATTTCACAAAATTTTACATGTTTGTGGGTACAATTTAAAGGTTTTTGTTGCGGTCTTTTACTATACAACAACCAAAACAACAAGCAGCACATTCTGCAAGTGGCATCACATGAACAACAACAACAAAAACAAAAATTTACCCTTGAGCGCCCTTAATGCATTGAAAATTTCAATTGTTTGTGTACATGAATAATATTTTCTTTTTATTTTATTTTGTTGTTGTTTTTATGTTTATTGTAATACTTGTGTTTATTTGTTGTTGTGTCTTGTTTGTGTATTTGTATTTATATTTACTTAATGATTGTCAATCGGGAAGTTAGCTGCTGCTGCTGTTTTTGAAAGGCTTCCCTTTTTCCTCTCTTTTTGTCAGTCTTTTGTAAGGTTCTTGTCAATATTTCTATTTTATTTACATACACACATCTCTCACCACACACAATTACTCCTCACTTATACAATTATTAATGTGTGTTTGCGATATCCCTGTAAACATTTTTTCTCGGATGTCACCAAGAATTGCAACCACATTTAATTACCGAAGTATCAATATTCTGATATAAATAGCTTGGGAAAGAACTGTTGTTTTTTGGTGTAAACTATCTTCCAACTCTCATCTAGATGTGTCCTGTACTTAACAAGAAGATTTGGTTGCAATGTATTTTATTTTTGTCATTCAGAATAAATTTATGATATTTTTGTCTTACAAATGTTTGTAGGGATATTTCTTGTTTTCTTATTTTTTTTTGCAAATTTTTCCATACAATTTACATTCCTTCAATTGTTAAGGATATTTTTTTTCACTCTCTTCTATTCTCTTTCTTGGCTGTGTGTCAAAAATAAGTAGACAACTTAAAAAAATATGTATTTTTTTCGTTTTATAATTATGGTCTAGTGATCATCATTTAATTAAAAAGTTTAAAACAATTTTAAAAATTTAAAAGCGTATAAAATTATTTGGCTTGTTTAAGAAAAATATAATTAGGAAATTATGTTTAATGAAGTTTTTATTTTTGGTGCGTGTTGTGTTATTAAAAAAAAAACTTCATAAGGAAATAAATTATTTTGGGAACAAGTGGAAAACATTTTAAAATGTTAATTTTTGGTTGCAAAGTAGTGTGGGAAATTGAAAATATATGAACTATAATAGTAATAGAAATGAACTAGAACTGAAGTAGAACTGAAGTAGAACTGAACTAGAACAGAACTAGAACTGAACTAGAACTGAACTTGAACTGAACTAGAACTGAACTAGAACTGAACTAGAACTGAACTAGAACTAGAACTGAACTAAACTAGAACTAAACTAGAACTAAACTAGAACTAAACTAGAACTAAACTAGAACTGAACTAGAACTGAACTAGAACTGAACTAGAACTGAACTAGAACTGAACTAGAACTAAACTAGAACTAAACTAGAACTGAACTAGAACTGAACTAGAACCGAACTAGAACCGAACTAGAACTGAACTAGAACTAAACTAGAACTAAACTAGAACTGAACTAGAACTGAACTAGAACTGAACTAGAACTGAACTGGAACTGAACTAGAACTGAACTAGAACTGAACTAGAACTGAACTAGAACTGAACTAGAACTGCACTAGAACTGAACTAGAACTGAACTAGAACTGAACTAGAACTGAACTAGAACTGAACTAGGACTGAACTAAACCAGAATTGAGTTATGAGTTTAGGTTTTAAAAACAAAAGTGTCAATTAACATCTTAATTCAAATTTTGAATTTATTTTGCCATTTTTGAAATGATTTTAAATATAAATTCCAAAAATGATTTCATATTTCCTTCAATATTAAAAAATCCTCCATTCATATTACAACAAATGAAATATTAAATAAAAAATTAACGGTCCTGACATTCTTCTGACATATTTCAAGCTTTGTGCAACAGAAAAAAACAAACTTCTACGTAACCTCATCCATATTAAATTTCTTAAATATATACTTTATAAAACAGACATTAAGAGAGAAAAAACTGAGGACGTTGATGTCAATAAAATAAATATTTGTATAACACAGCTCTTTCTTTTGATGTCCTTTTTACTATTATTACTTTTATTACGAATAGTAAGTAATAGCATATACACGTTGCATCATGTAGCACGTAGTTTTTCCCTTTTTTTGTCTTTTATAGTTTTTTTTTCTCTGCTCATTTTTCTTTCTTTTGGTTACTACAACATACTTCAGTAATCAAAAAATTCCTTTACTACTCCAAAAACTCTTTACAAGGACAACTATCCAAAAAAAAAAAACAAGAACATAAACTCTAAAGATGAAAAAAAGTAAAATAAAAATTGTTAAAATAAACGTGAGAAAAAAACTATAGTTCTGTGAACATGAAATATAAAAACTGAATTGGAAGAAAAAAAATTTGAGTTTGTTTTTTCATGATTATATAGATGGATGGATGCATGGTTGTAGTATGTATGATGACGACAATATACAATCTACTTACTTTGAACTAGTACTAGCTACCGAAAAAGGGAATAATGAAATAGTTGTACATACTCTGGTACATTTTACTAAAATTTTTAAATGTATGTGTTAATACATATAAAGGTAGTGTGTTTGTATGTCTATATAAACCAACCAGTAGTTACAACGTCGTGTACTTGATGACAAGAGCTCATGTTGTCGATGATGATGTGAAGCATATTCATACATCGTTCATATATGTACATATTGTTGTAAAGGTACTTGTATTTTTCTGTTCTTTATAGTTAGTTTGGTAATGGCTTGAAAGGAGTGAATGGAGAAAAAAAGTACATTCAAAAATTACAAAAAAATAAGTCTGAAAAAAACCTACTTTACTTCTTCTTTAATGGTAACGAAAGAAAGATTTCAAATAGGTAGCATGCTGCAGTTCGTAGCAAGTAAAAGTGTTAAATTTTTGACAGAAACGAAATTGTGAAAACACTTCAGAAACTATACTTTTAACATTCGGTTGTGGTAACTACATTAGGCAGAAGCGATTGTTTTGGAGTTTTTGCATATTACTTTAAGTTAATTTATGGAGCTGAGTTATTGATCTTCCAGCTGTAATTGCCAATTCTGGTCAACTTCTCTTTTTGATCTCTGTAGGAGAAGAACTTATAGATATACTTCTTTGAACTTAGGTAAAGTGGTGTTTCAAAGTAGACGATTATACAATCAATTAGTCAAATACTATAACATTAATGTAATTGGTGCATTTCAGTCGAATTAGTCAAATGCAATTGGATATAACAACTTGAACTTCTATTGAAAAGAAAACTTTTAGAAAGAGAGTAACTTTTGATCAGCCATCATGATCTAAATGGTCGATCGCTATAGCAACAAAATTAACTTCGCCTCGAAATGCAAAAAAAGACTCGGAGATGCAATCAACTTAAAAATGCAGTAATTTTCGAAATTGTTATCCCCAGAAATAAGCTCTCAGCCAGTTTGATCCTTTAAAATGTAGGAAAATTGCTCGAAAAAGGGAAAGACTTGAAAATTAAAATCAACCTTGGAAAGTTACACCTACGATAGTTTTAAAAGTTTCTTATTCGATCCTCTTTAGCTAAAAATTTCGCATATCATCTTTTGCGGCTTCTTAATTTCTCTTGCTCTCCAGGACCTTTAAAAAATATTTGTTTCCAATATGAGAGTAAACTTAAGTTTACTTTAACTTCTTTATACTTCTCTTAGCGAGGTTTCTGGTTCAACAAATCGTAGACAGTGCAAGCTCCAGTGTTGAATAGTGAAAAACAAATTCGATTCTAAGAAGAAGAATTCTTCAATTTCTAGAAGGAAGATGAGGGAGTCTTGGGTGAAATAACTTCCTTCTTTAAAACATGGTTTCATTTCAAGAAATCACTTCATTACATGTTTAACTTTAACGATGCTCTTGGCAGAATGAGTGCATTCCCACGACAATGGGTTCTTCGCATCGGAACAACTCTGAGCTCAACGACCAAGGTTTGTCAACACCGACTTTACCGGTGTCCCTGCTACAACAACATAATTAGTGAATAATTTATTAAATAAATACGTCCGGTTTCCAAGGCTTTATACTTGTTGTTCTAACAGTTCGGCCGATAGTTTTTTTCTAAGGGAAACAATTTCCGGTTGATACATCCTTCGCCGACTATGATTCGGGTCATTCTGCAATAAAGATTCAATTGTTGTTGAGTATTTCGACAAATTGTCAATGAACATGTGAATCTCAATTATAATTATGAGGCAAAGGCCATAGTGACCGATATCATCTGCAAAGTCCTATTTAAGTTCTCTATCATGATACTAGAGACTCTTAAAGCTCTCGTCTATCTACATATGAAAAGTTGTGAAGAATTTTTTAAAGATCTATAGAATTTTAAAGGATTTTTTAAGGGAACTATAAGCAATCTCTGTATTTCTCTAAATTCTACAAATGAAGATGTGAATCTCCCTTTTCTGTTGCGACAGTTCGACTGTGGCCAATAGTTCTTTTTAAGGGAAAAAATTTCCAATTGTTACAGCTTTGATCGACCATGACCCAGGTCATTCTAGAGTAAAGATTCAATTGTTGTTGAGTAGTTCAAGTGCTTGTCAATGAACGAGTGAATCTAAAAGAATTATAATTACGAGGCAAAGGCTATAATGACCGATATTCTTTTCAAAGTCCTATTTTAGTTCTCTATCGTCATACTAGAGTTTCTTCAAGCTCTCTTCTATCTTTATATGAAGAGTTGTAAAGGATTTTTCAACTATAAGCAATATCTGTATTTCTCTAAATCCTACACTTAGACCCATTTCGGTCTAAGTGAAAGAGTGTGCTAAGCTTACTAAGAGAAGAACATAATGGCTGATGTTCCTACTACTGAAAAACCAATTTTTGGAAAACTTGGCTGCTAAGTAATCAAATTTCCTAAAGCTCCTTGCACATTTTTGTCGCATACGATATCAACATTTTAATGCACTTAACCAAATTGTGTAAACGGTAAACAAAAATTGTATAGCTGCTGAAAAAAGTGAAACTTTTAAAGGAATCTTTTTTTATTTGAAATTTCCGGCAAATACTACAAAGTGTATATAACATACGCATACTTTTGTTAAAAGGATGTTTTTGTTTTTTTAGCTTTAAAATATTGTGTGAGTAACCCTTTCCTTGTATATTTTCTTTGGTTTTTTTTTTATTTTCATTATTGCACTTTCTCAATGCCTTTGAGATTTGTATGTTTTGGATAATGATAGAAAAAAAAACCGTATGAAAAGAGGGTGAAAAAAAAGAAAATTTAAAGGAAGAACTAAGAAAAATTGGTGCAATGTCAATGACGAAAAGAAAATGGAAAAAATGTTTTGGTGCTCATATACATTCATAGCATTTCTTTTTTTATGCTTGAAAATTTCTTAGAAAACTCTTAGTTTAGAGAGAAATATAAGCATTTTCTTTATATCCATGATAACCCCCTCCTGTAAATAAAGCTTTTATCCTTTTTTTTACATCCTTACTTGTCTATCACACAGCAACTGAGAGTACATATTGAATTGAATTTTAAACGTTTTATTGAAGCATATTAAATTGTAGTTTCTTTTATGACCATCAAACAATTTATTCCCTTACTCCTCTCAAGCTCATCATCATTGTCAACATCAGAGTCATCAACGTCGTTATAGTCATCTACAACTTCTACTTGTTGTAGTTCTTAAGACTCTAGTATGTCTTTTTTTTCTCCTTTGACTTTATAGTCGATGCGTATTTTTATATAATTTCTGATATTTTTTCGCTCTTTGCATTCCTGTCAACAGTTTTTTTGTTGTTGTTTAAATCCACACCACAAAGAACTTTTTGTTTTTTTTTAGCTGATTTTCTTTATTACGTTAAATATCCTTTTTATGTATTTTTTATAATTTTTTATATTTAATTTTTAATTTTTTTTATAAAACTTACTATATTTAGTTAGTCAGTACTTATCTTTTAGGTAAATGTACTTAATACTATTCATACTTTCATTTATTTTGCTACAAAAGTACTTTTTTTTGGTTATCATTAATTTCATTTCGTTTTCTCCCTTTATTAAGGGGTTTCATTTGTTTTTTGGTTTATTACTGTATTATTTTCTATAAATTATGCAGAAAATAAGATACGTTTAGTCGTTCTCATTGATATTATGTTTATTTTCTTTTTAATTATTTTGTTATAATAGTGGTTTTAAAAAAATGGGAAAGAAAAAAAAACAGAAAAAACGATTGTCAGGGACAAAGTAACAACTTTCGTCCTTTGTATATTTGGTCACTTAAGTACATATTTAGTTTTAAAGTAAATTACTTAAGATTTTTTCTCGAAAGCTTTTAAGAGACATTCAAGTATTTCATATTTTTTTGGATGGGTGATGACATTTAGTAACAGTCCTCTTAATTTTAAGTGATTATATAAATGTTGGTTTTTCAACAACCACTCATTACTGAGTAGTTTAAAAGGTAATATATTTGTCTTTTGGTTTCTTTTCTTTGTCAATGATATGAAAGAGAATGTTAAGAGAAACAGGATATTAATGTCCATGTATTTAATAACAGTAAAATATGATTCATTCTTTTGACTTACTCAAGAATCAGTCCAGACTATTATATTATAGATAATATAGTCTCATTTAAATAAAACAAAAAGTAAAAAGCTTCAAAGAAATCGATTACTTAGGATTTAAGCATAACAAAACTGTTTGTATAACCACAAAGATACTATGGACTGACTCTGATGAGAGCAAGACAAGAAATCACCTCAAAATGAGCAAGTCTGAAATTAGTATGATGGTACATATTCTGAGTGGACACACAGGATTACAAGGACATCTATATAAAATTTGACATGCCGATTCACACGAATATAGAGTAAGTGAGGAGGACAGTAAAACTCTTGAACATTGTCTTTTTCACTGTCAGACAATCGTCGAAGTTACATCCAAGCATCTTGGAAGTGATGTTATTCCCGAAATAATATTTATGTCTAACACTGATTAGAAGAAATTACGTGCAGGAAACTGAGTTTCTAAACATTGAAAAATAATACATTTCTTCGCATTTGATGTAGTATACAACCTCCTATCAACCTAACCTATGGTTTAAGCCCACATTAGTACTTATTCAATTGCAAAGTGAGCTAGAGGCGACGAACTAACAACACGCAGGGGACAATTTTTATACTTGAAGGATACAGGACCATTCTGATTCAATAATCGAGCTCTCAGGTGATGGCAACCGGATACTACTGTGATGACATTACACTAATATGATCTAAAGAAGTATTTGGTAGACCGAACTATGATCTCCATCAATGAGTCAACCAATACATATCAACTCTGCACAAAGGGTAAACCCTTAACATACTCGGGTTAGGAGAATTTCCCGCACACCCTTGATTTACTCTGCATCTTTTCTTTTTCATATCAAGTCAATATATTGACCTTAGTCAGCGCTAAATTTGAATTATGATGACCGCGTATATCCCCATTGGAACATGTGTAATAACTAGAACAAAATAATATTTTTTGGAAGTACTTGTTCCAATTGTTGCAATTAGGGAAGATTAATTGGTTCGCTCTCAGTTTATTTTTTTTCGGCTGACACAAGGTAGAAAGCAACTCAAAATGTAATAACCGATTCAGCCAATTCGTTAAAGTAACATTACACTCCAACTCTTTTATCATAATCTCCACTGTAAATTAGTGATACAATGATGGTCCTTCTGTAACCTGTTTTCTACCTCCAGACCAATTAGATTCCTTGATAATGTAAGATACAACTGAGTCAACTTCTTTGTTCTTTAGATTCTCGCATAATCATCAATAGTTCAATCCGGCCATTGCATATAATAGATCACATAGAACTCGAAATGTTACCGATGATTTCAATAGGCAACTAAACAAATTCGGACAATTTCTACCAGACCAAAGATTTCTTGTATTCTCAAACTCCCCAAATCCATTCAATGCACATTATTAGGGATACATTTGAACCAATAGTTAACGGAAGACTGAGGTGCTAGCAACAGAAACTTATAAAATTTTCAGACCTTCTACAAATGGAACTTGAAGTGGTCCCGTTTTTTTCATTCCGTGACTGAACAACTGAACAAAAACAGTTTCTAAAAACCAAAGATTTCCAATTTGTTGTAGACATTCTCGGAAACGAACTCCCAAAAAGCGTTTACTCAATAATTGTATTTCTCTTCTCATTCCTTTGCTGTAGCTAAATTAATCATTTGTTCTTTAAGCTATCCAAGACTTGCCCCTTTAACCACCATGACTCGGATTTATTGGTGTCCTTGCTTTAAACCATGGCATTGAGAAGATGAGTGATATTGTTGGTTTATGTCTTTACTTAGTTAATTGATCTGTTCTGTTTCATTGCACTTATTCTATTCGAAGGAATTTTCTCTACTTCATGCATATTTTAAGCTTTAACAAGCCTTAATAGGAAATATTTTTATTTGCAACAATGTAGCCTTCCCTATTTTTGCAACAAAATCCAAAATTGTTTAAAAAACCCTAACCAAAATTCCCCCTTTAATTTTTAGTAAACTCAAATAAAGATCCCAAATGATCTGTTTCTTATATAGACTAAAATACTACTTCTCTTTGCCTTATTATTCTTTATTCCACGGTTTATCACTTATCGTAATCTTGTAATTACGTGTGTAGCACAAATGTTTTATACTCGAATTATTGGCTAAAGGAGCAAAGAGAGAAATCAATGGGAAAAAGAACAAGAAGAAAACAAAAAAAAAAACAAGTAGGAAAGTATAGTCGGGCATGGCCGACCATATGATACCCTACACCATGAGTATATTTTTACAATTTTTACTTTTATAAATTTTTTATTTTTTGTAAAGAAACTTTTATGTTGAATATTACCATAATTCCAAAATATTTAAGCCATTTATTGATAAAAAACTAAAATTTCTAAATGAGGCTTTATATAGGTCAAATATGGGCCGATCCTCGGTAAATTTGGGAAAAGGATATATTTCTAAATAACAGTTAGTTTTGTTGAGTTTCATTGCGATACAAATGGTTTTAAGTAAATTTTAGACGTTTAAGTCATTTTTTGAAGGGGGGTTTGTATGGGGGCTAGGGTCAAATATAGGCCGATCCTTACGAAAATCTGCAGTATCATTTATACTTATATAAAACTTATTTGTGCCAATTTTTAGAGAGATAGCAGAATATTTGACGTAATTATAGCATAAAAAGTTCAAATCGGGAGGTACGGTTGTATGGGGGCTAGGTGAAATAATGGACCGATTTCAACCATTTTCAATAGGCTTCGTCCTTGTGCCAAAAAACATGCTTGGTCCAAATTTCATCAAATTATCTTGAAAATTGCGGCCTGTACTTTGCGCACAAGGTTTACATGGACAGCCAGCCAGCCAGCCAGCCAGCCGGACAGACGGACGGACGGACGGACGGACATGTCTTAATCGACTCAAAAAATGATTCTGAATCGATCGGTATACTTTAAGGTGGGTATTGGACCAATATTTTTGTATGTTACAAACATCAGCACAAACGTATAATACCCTCCCCACTATAGTGGTGCCGGTATTCAAACAGAATTATTGTTCGTTCGATCATTTAATCGTTGGTATGGGTTTTGTTAGTGAATGAGCTTTACAAGTAAAAGTGTAATTAACGAGATATCAACATTGGCGGCAACAACAGCAAATGCAACAGATGTAGCAACTGCAACAGACCATGATGCACATCATGCAAGGCACATTTCGTTGCACGATTAACAATGTAGTTAAAGCAATAAATGGCGTGTGGAATGTTTAATAATGATTACATTAAGAACGCTGTGTTATCAGTTCTTTGTTGTGTACTCATTTTGTGGTAATTGCAAGAATGATTGTTGCAACTTTGCAACACTTTTGTTTGTTATGACTTTTATACGTTTTTTTTAATTTAATTTAAACTTTAAATAAATATCTTAAAAAAGTGTAAATTTTATAGATTTCTTTTTTTTAATAACTGTTTAAATGTTTAGTACAGTTTTTTGTATTTAAAACTTTTTTGTAGACTTTGTTTTGTTACTGTGAGTGTTTTAGCTTTATCTTTTGGTAATTTATGTTTTAAAATTTAAATATTTTTTTCAACGATCTTTTTTCGTTTGTCAATTGATCTTTTTTCTTTAGTAGAGGCCACATTATCTTGTTTTTGTGTGTGTGTGTTTTTTAACGCAAGGTGTATTTAAATAAGCAGACAAAATGTTAGTTTTTTTCCAGGTAAATGGTGTTTTGAGTAAATTTGGAAATTCAATACTTTAAAACTTTAAACAAAAGGGTTTCAGAGAATTTCTCTTCTGTTGTTTAGAAGTTGTGAAAAAGGCCCTAAGTTTAAGTTAAAAAAGTAGTGTTTATACAGCAAGTTGATTATCTGAAGATAAATATATAAAAAATATAGTTTTATATAAGCTCTATGATTGATTTTGTTGGTATTTTAAGGAGTAGGCATCGATAGAGTGTTCTCTCTGATTAGTTTTTATTGTATTTTCTAAAGCAGTCATCAACGGAGAGAGAGAGAGTTAAAGAGCTCTCTTATAGGTTTTGTTATAACGAACAAACTCACGTCTAAAGAGAATAAAACAACTTAAACAGTGATCTTTAGCGATATCAAAGATGTTTTATAATTCTTCAGAAAAGATAGGCAAAGCTTTCCTCATAAAGAGCAGACATCAATAAAGAGTGTTAAATGTGTTCATTGATTGGTTTTAATTGCAGTTTCTAAAACAGGTATCTGTAAAGAGAGGGTTTAAAAGCGCTCTGAAAGCTTTTGTTATAATGAGCAAAGCCACATGTAAAGAGAATAAAATGCATTAAAAAGAGCTGTTGAATGATACCGGCTCTAAAATAAAACACTTAGAACTATATACATCGATAGAGAGTGTTAAATGTGCTCTTTGATTGGTTTTGATTGTAGTTTCTAAAGCAGATATCGTTAGAGAGTCGGTTTAAAAAGCTCTCTCCTCATATACAGTAGACATCGATAGAGAGTGTTAAATGTGCTCTTTGATTGGTTTTGATTGTAGTTTCTAAAGCAGATATCGATAGAGAGTCGCTTTAAAAAGCTCTCACGTGCAAAGAGAATAAAATGCATAAAAAGAGCTCTTGAACGATACCAAGTCCAAAGCAAAATACTTAAAACTGATGAAGATAGGCAAAGCTCTCCTCGATTTCTAAATGTTCGACCTGATGAAGTGGAAAATAGACAACTATGAGGAATTTTACGACCTCTACTTCTGGACAGGCTTTCCTTCTCAAATCTTGAATAAAATCTTCCATCAATTGTCACAAATGTTCCTGCGTAGGACATTGCCTTTTAAAAATTCTCCAAAAAATAACTTTTAACTTTCATTATTTGCTATTTTTTATGATTTAATGCATAATTCCTTTAACTTTTAATATTGTTAACTCTGGAGTGCTAAAATTTTATTAGAATTATAATTATAAAACTTCAATTTAATTTCCAGTTAAAATAATATTCTATCTTATGCCACCAACAAAAAGTTTCTGGTTATCATTATTCTCTCAACTTTTAGTTAAAAATAGTGTCCAATATTTTTGCCATTTTTAACATTTTCATAACACTTAAGTTTAATTTTGAATAATTCTACAGTTTTATTATTCTCTGAGTTCGTGTGTTGTAGACTGCCTGCTGTTGTTGCCACAACTAATATTTCTGTCTGTATGTCCGTCTGTGCTAACAAGACACATTCGTTGCGCCTTGTCTACTCTATGCGCTGTTGTTACTGATGATGTTCAACATCATCATCATTATACGAAACATTATTATGTTTTTAAATATGCTGGTAGAGTCTATGTTAGTTGTGTTAACTTTGCCTTAAGACAGACAACACAAAACCAAGAACACACAGTGTAACACACTCGTATAACACTCATGCATTTTTAGCTTGTTTATATAAAAAGAAAACTGACTTGTGTTCTCTCATAGAGGGGAATATACATATATAACAAAAACAAGTGAAAAGTTTAAAACGATTCTCATATACCCTTCTGAAAATTTAGACCCTCTAGAATTAAGGCAATTCAAATGGGCAACACCAAAATTAAGGACTAAAAGACATAAGCGTTCAAGCTATACAACGTAGAAATTGTTTTCTACTCCTAAATATATCATTGATATATCAACTCAGAGACCACAGTTTTCTGTCAGAACTTTCATTGAGGATCGACACATAATATCTTAAACAACTTAGCTCCCAAAATCTGTAACCTATAGAATATACAGTTGTGAAACAGTTGTAGTAAAACAATCCACTTTAAAGACATTAGTTGAATCGTAATGTTATATCGTTTTTATTCCATCTGATCATTCTGTCAATTCACCTTCTTAAAATGTAAATGATCCGTAATTTTCTACATTAGTTTCCACAACTGAAAACAAGAAGTATTTCAACGAGGATCTTCTTATTCCACCATTAAATCCAACTTCGAATTGTTCTCTGACTGAATCGTCTATGTAATGAACCAATGACGTTATCAGTTGTTGTACAAAGAGAAAGGCCGGTTAAATGACCATTGGTCTCTAATACCAAGCTGCTTATTCCAATTAATGATCGTCAATGTAATGTTACAATGATCTTAGTTAGTTAGTTATCAGTTGTTGGACCAGGAGAGAAAGAGAGAGATCGGTGACCATTGAACCTAAGGATTATTCGCCAAAGTCATGGACTAATTATGTTACTATTTAAACTCTAAGCCCTCTAAGGAACATTAGCTTTTGAAACCTGCGAAAGATGGGGTTTAATAATAGAATATGTATGAGAGCAACAGATTGATATTCTCTCAATTGAGTTCTGAGTTAAGCAACAGCATAGCTCTACGTCAGTATAACTCTCTTTATAACTTTAAATTAAGAGCGAGATTTCATCTCCGTTAAGGAGAGATAAGGAATTCATTCAATAATCTAAGACCCTTTTATAAACAGAATCCATATAAAATCCTTAAGATTCTTGATGCAGACTGCATACAAAAAAGAAATAGAACAAAAACAGTGAACAAACGTATTCTAAGGTGGGGTGGAGTACAACAATAAAAACAACAGTAAGGGCAACATACAACACTCGAGTTTCATGACCGACATGAAGAAAACAAAACAAAAATCCAATAAAAAAATACGAACAAAACAAAAGCAACATTTTACTGGCACGTTATTTTAAAGGGCTTAAGTATTGTTTTGGCTTTTGTTTTGTTACGCCTAACCGGCCCTGCCTGCCTGCCTAACAGCCTAGAGTTTTAACTCGTACGTGAAGTATACAACAAATAGTCAGCAGTCAGTCAGTCGTTGGTTGTAGTTAGTAGATTTGAGGAAGAAGCAGCAGTAGAGTTTTGATTGTTTTGTTGTGGTTATTTGTATTTTGTATTCAACAATAACAACCGTTTTAATATTGTTGGTGTTTTCGATTCTTAAACTTAAACTCTTTAACATTTTAGTTGTTGTTGTTTTTGTTTTCTTTTATTTTCGGCTTTTGTTGGTTGTACTTTTTGGTGTTGTATCGTGCTTTACTTCTTTATAGTTTTTTTGTTTTGTTTTCTTAAACTATATTTTCAATGCCAAAAGCGATTTTGGTTTTAGATTTCAATTTCAATACCATTTTGCTGTTTGCTGTTGTTGTTAAAGTTATAATAGGAGTCAGTCCTCCTTATCTTTTAAAAGGCTTCTTTTTTTAACCATTTGTTTGTTGTTGTTAGAATAATATATATATATATGTATGTATTCATGGTTGTTGTTTTGGTTAAGGTAATTTTAGATCAGGGGCTTAAAGGTATGAAATTAATGATTGTGGCGAGAGGTTTTGAAAGAGTTGAGATTCATTCATCCATTTGGAACAAGCTGTGAATGACCAGTGATACTTATTATAAGATTCTGAAGTGTTTTTAACAAATCCAATAACAATTGGAAAGTTTTCATTAATTTTTATCATCGGATTCCGCATCTCAATCCAAGAAATGTTTGACAAAGTAATGAACCACTGATCAGTTATCTTTCATTCAGAATTCACAACTTAATTCTTGATACATTCCAGAGGTTCTTAGAAAAGATTTCGAAAAAGCTGAAGCACTCAATAATACCCAATATTCAAGGATCAGTGATCTTTGATTTAGAATCCACAACTAAACTCTCGAAACGTCCCAAAGTCAAGACGTTCTTAGGCAGCAACCATGCGGCAAGTTACCAATAATATACGCTATCAGATTCGCATCCAAGAATCCAAGGATCAGCGATCTTCCATTTAGAAACCACAACTAAACTCTTGAAACATTCCAACGCCAAAATGTTCTTTGAAAAAACCACCAAACGAGCATTACATAACTAATAATATCCGCTATCAGAGTCAGCATGCAAGAATCAAAGGATCGGTAATCTTCCATTTAGAAACCACAACTAAACTCTTGAAACATTCCAATGCCGGGATGTTCTTTGAAAAACCAAACCACCAAACAAGCTTTAAATAACTAATAATATCCACTATCAGATTCAGCATCCAAGGATCACTGATCTTCCATTTAGAAACCACAACTGAACTCTGGAAACATTCCAACTCTGACATGTTCTTTGAAAAGCCATCAAACCAAACAAGCGTTAAATAACTAATAATATCCTTTATCAGATTTAGCATGTAAGAATCCAAGGATCACTGATCTTCCATTTAAAAACCACAACTAAACTCTTGAAACATTCCAACGCCAAAATGTTCTTTGAAAAAGCCACCAAACAAGCATTAAATAACTAATAATGTAAGCTATCAGATTCAGAGGTTGAATCCAAGGAATCTTTGTCAAACTAATTCAATTCCTTAATCCAATTCATATTGCACTCTACATTAATAAGATTTAGTTGCACTTTCATTTTTTGAAAGAATTCTTTGAATTATTAAGGATAACAAAAAGGAACCACCAAACAAGACTTTTAAAAGTGGACATTAAGAAAAGAGGATTAAAATATATATCTTAGATGCAGAAACGAATGAATTAATATATTGCAACATCTGCATTTAATAAAATTTAATACCTTGTTCTTGTTTTCGAAGTTACCTCACGAGACGACGAACATTTTTTGGGGCTCCCTATTGAGTTTCAGACGATACTTGTGTTTAAGACCAAAAAACGAACACTTTTAACTACAGTTTGTTGTTGCTGTGATAAAGGTTTGTTGCTGCTGCTGCTGTTGCTGTGTATTTTTAATGGCGTTTGCAACATACAAACCCAACCAAAGCAATCTTAAGCTAACTTAACTCAAAATTTACCTTTCATTTCTTCTAAACTTGATTATAGCATTTTTTGCTGGTTGTTTATTTTTTTCAGAAAAGGTGTGATGTTTTTGTTTGTTCTTGTATGATTTTTTATTTTAATTTTAATTTTTTTTTTTAACTTTCAACCATGTTTTAACTTCCTACGGTTCGTTTAACTTGTGGAAACATTAATTTTCCAAATAACAAGGTTCTATTTAGCACACTGAGTGCAAAAAAAGAAAGAATATTGAACAGCAGCAGCAACATTAAACATTAAGCTGAGAATATTTAAACATTTCATTTCTTTTAATTTTTTTTCTCTTCAAGTTCTTTGACATATAATCATGATTATTAGGAGGCAAGACTTATAAGACTTGACTTGAATACCTGTATAATTTTGTATGAAAAGTAATAATAAATTATTGATTTTTTTTGTATATAATTCCAGCTGAAATAATGCCCCGTTGCTTTAGAGGGGGTTCATAAATTGTTTGTTGCAAAAAAAATCTATTAGCAATTTTAATCAAATGTCTGTTAAAATTCATGAGCGAAATTCGTTTTAATTTTGCAAAATATTCAATCTAACGCCAGAGAGGCCTTGGCTAAAAATGAATATAATTTACATTTAAAATTTATTACTTTTATGACACCCACCTTTAAAGAAGTTTTATTTGGTGTATATTTACATATACTAAACATAATTTAAAAGTGTTAAACCTTCTATATTGGGTCCAAGCTTAATAGTTCACAATCCTGCTATGATATATTTCCAAAGTCTTGACATGTAGTGAGTCCTCAGCAGTCAGATTCAGAAACTAAATCCACAAAAGTTATTTCATTCTCTGTTCCGACTCATATTTCGGTCTCTGATCATGCGAAAAATGATCTACTGATCACTTGTGAGTCCACAAAAGAAAGAGCATGAATATCGTTAGCCAATCCAGAATTGGCTGTTCGACTAAATTTCAAAGATTATTTCCCTTTGTCCTTATACTGATGATTTAATTCCTGCAATTCAACTGATCTTCGCAACGACAACGATCAGTTGTGATTGATGAGAAACTAATTATTTCTACAAAAGTTTATTCCAAGGTCTCTGGTAAAAGCCAACGTAGATTATGCTGACACTTTTTCAATGAAGTCCAGTCATCTATAAAATATACTAATTCTAACGAATTACCAAATGGTTCTTGAATAACATTGCAATACACCACCTCCAACAACTAGTGATGACTGATCTCTGCTATTGAAACCCACTACTGAATTTCTTAATTTGTCAGGTTCTTAAAGAACTAGTGATGATACATGTCAGTGATCTAATGTAGAAGAAATAAAGTCTAAATCTTTGCGTGATTCAAGAGTCTTATTGTTTTCGATAAGGATGAACGTTAGAAGTCTCTAGGGTCCATAAAGTTTTTGCATGATCGAAGAGTCTTTATTAGTTATACGTTTGAACTATGAAAGTGTCTCATCAAAAGTCGTAAAATATCTTTCTATGTTTTTTCAAAACACTTTCCTAAGTTGATCCAATAATTCAAACCGTATTGATTTGCCAACAATCGAATGTTACCAATTAAAATCATTTACCAATTAAAAGTTTCCAACCAAACGAAAACTATGTCCATCTCCTAAAGCTGAAACATTTACCAAATGTCTTCAGTCTCTAAGGTATAAACGCTTTTGTGTGATCATAGAATTTTATTATATTCGATAGTTATGAGCGTTAGAAATTTCAAGTTTTTAAAGCTTTTGCGTGATTGAATATTTTTAACTAGTTTTAAGTTTAAACTGAGAAAGTGTTTGAACTGAAGAAAACAAAACGCTTTCCTATTTTCTCTTTAATTAAGAAATGAACTCTCCGAGGAAGGTCTTTGAAGTCTATATAGTTTTTGGGCGATCGAAGAATGTTGCCGAGTTCCTCTCTTTGTTATCCATAACTCTTTTCTATTTACTCTTTAACTAAGTAATGAATTCGTCAAGGGAGTTATTTAACTAATCGCGATCGGAAGATAATCTCAGTCTTCGTAAAGAAACAAATTGTTTGGACAAAATTTTTATTAAAAAACTAATTTGGAAACATGATTATTAAGACTTTGTGGTCTTAATTAGTTTTACTTTTGATCTGAGAAAGTGCTGGAGAAAAGTTGCACAATCCTCTCTTTAATTTTTAATAACGATTTCCTATTTTCTCTTTAACTAAGTGATGAACTCGTCGAGGGAGTTATTTTACCTTTCGCGATCGAAAGAAATTCGAAAATACCAACTCGAAATAATGATTCTTCAGTCTTTGAGTAACCGAAGATTCCTAACTAGTTTACGTTTAAACCAAGAAAGTGATCCATTAAATATCGTAGAGTTTTTCACTGTTTTTCCAAAATGTTTTTCTATTTCTCTTTAATTTAGATGTACTCGTCAAGAGAGTTATTTTACCATTCGCGATCGGATGGGTGTTTAATTATTCATTCCGTAACAAGTCTATTGTTATTTTAATTAAAATCTTAATCAATATTTAAAAATTTTAAGCCTAACTTAAACATAGTTTTTATATACAAAACATCTTTTTTTGTTCAAATTGTTTTGCAAATTATTGAAATATTGTTAAGAAAACTTTTTTAAAGTTTCTGTTTACAATTCCCCCATAAAACAAACAACTAAATCAGTAATATCGACAACCCAAATCTAAGAAATTTTTAAAATATTTTTATTTTTTTCAAACTAATCTTTTTTCAAATTCTTTATAATTTTTTTTTTTTTTTGAACAATTTACATGACAATAAAAAACTAATAAGCCAGCGCCATATTCAACACTTTCAACACTACAGATACATATTTACGTAGAAAAAAAAAAACATAAACAAATTTAAAATAGAAACTTAAAAAAACATTTTCAACATAAATAAAAACAAAGAAGAAAAAAATAAAACACGTTATAAAGACGGTTAACTTCAAAAAGATTTTTGAAAACTTTAACTAAAAATTTGTAAAATCTCTATTTGTAGCGTTCGAAATTAAAAAAAGAAACAAAACTCATATGCAAATTGTTGTTTGTATAAACCATAAGTATAATTTTATCGTTTTAAACTCTATCTTCTTTATAAATTTTGTGCGACGATATTTTATTAATAATTTAACACTTGTTAAATAAAAATAGATTAATTTAAGTAGAATATATTAGCGTAAAACACTATAAAATTTGCATAATTTTTTAATAAACAAATTAACCCGTTAATAAAATAAATAACGAATATGTGTAGAGATAGATAAAGGTGGAAAATTAAAAAAAATACGTCTATACAAAAATTTTCAAGTAAATTAGAAAAAAAAGACACAAGTGTTTAGACTGGTCGAATGTTGTAATACCCTAAAGATAGGAAGGGAAAATTGGGTAAAATTTGTCTTAACAAATTAAACTTTGGCTGGAGACTCTCAAGTGCGACTTATTCGCCCTTTCTTTACAGGCTGAAAGCTGTTCGCTTTCAAATAAGGTCTTCTAAACGAATTAATTCTAGTTCAGTTTTAGTTCAGTTCTAGTTCAGTTCTAGTTCAGTTCTAGTTCAGTTCTAGTTCAGTTCTAGTCCAGTTCTAGTTCAGTTCTAGTTCAGTTCTAGTTCAGTTCTAGTTCAGTTCTAGTTCAGTTCTAGTTCAGTTCTAGTTCAGTTCTAGTTCATTTCTAGTTCAGTTCTAGTTCAGTTCTCATTCAGTTCTAATTTAGTCGTTATTCATTTCTAGCTTAATACTATTTCAGTTTTAGTTCCAGTTTTTTACGTGATTCAAATAATAATTGTGTTTCTGAAATTATTTAAAAGATGACAATTTACTGACACTTTTTCACCATTAAAAAGTACAAAAATAATAAAGAAAATCAAGCAGAAAAATTATTTATAAACAAACATCATTGAACTATAAACAGCTCACAAACTTTTGTATTCCTACCGATTGTTGGTATATTTTTTTTTTGGAAAAAGTTTTGAAACGCACAAATTGTGATTGTTTTAAATTGCATAATTAAATTTAAATGGGTGTGAATGCACCTCAATATACATACGTACAAGCAGGCATGTGTGTTAAAAAAAACACACACAAATATTATATATATGTTTTTAACAAGAAACGTTAACGATACGCAATTTCAACAAAATTTTTTTTCCAATTTTATTTATTTACATAGGAAAATTAATATCATTTACAAAAGCAAGGCATGTTTGTAATAAATATTGTAGAAAAAAAAACTTGTACCATGAAAAAAAATTTATAACAATTGAGAAAAAATGCAAATATGAAAGTTAGTCATTTTATGAGATGTAAACGAATTTAGAATTCACTGCAATGTGGGTTTTGGGAATACAAAAGCTTTTAAAAAATTTCTTATAAGAAGGTTTCAAGCTTTATTTGAATACTAATTAGCTGATCATTGATTTGATCACAAAGTTTTCAAGTATTTGAATTTTTTATATTTTTGAGATCATATCTTTAAAAGAGTTTATTTTTGAAACGAATGATCATTGTCAAAATATTATCTTCGCTCTTTTGCGCATATGCTAATAAGCTTTCTCATGATGTACAAAAGAAGTTCTAAAGAAGATCCAGATATGTTTTTCAAGAAATGTGATCAAAAAGCTGGAACGTAAATATATTCCTCATAGTTATTGCTTAAGAAATTATTTGAGAGAAGAATTAGTGTGCTTTCCAGGGATCTATTTCTTTCCACACTAAAACTCGATAATAATAAATGTTTTGAAATACTTTGAATAGGAGGAAGAGTATCGACATTTTTGGAGCTGTTTTGTAAAAGAGTAGATAAAAATTATATAGATTCTCTTCGCTCTCTGAGCTTTCTAAGCAGAAACTTGATCATAATAATAGTATTGAAATACTTTGAACAGAAGGAATCGGTATACACATGATTGGAGCTCTCTTGTGAAAGAGATGATAAATGACTTAAATTGCTTCTTTCATTGAGTCTAGAAGCGGTTAGTGCGGATTCAACAGATCTTCTTTGCTCTCAGCAGATACTCGATCAAACTTATCAAATTTGTCATTAAAACGACGCTCAAATTAAATAATCTGAAAATTCAAATTGCATATTTTAGAAAATGTCTCTGTTTCCCCAATTAGTTGCACAAATAGCATGACAAACTAAAATCTACACAAGTTGAAGGGTATTATAAACGATATGCAAAAAAAAAATAACAACCAACGAATACAATATGTATTTTAAATAAAAAAAATGTATTTTAAACAATGCAATTCAATATGGTTGGTAGGCAAAATATGTCATTATTAACATGCCAAGCAATCAGCAAAGCAGTCATACCTTGTCAGAAGCAAGTCACTGAGAAAGCGAGTTGTAAGTGTGTGTGTATATATTTAGACGTTGTAAAATCGTATAACATACATCATACGTCACAACATTGCATGCTACGAATCATTGGTTGTGTTACCTCTTAATAAAAATAAACGTCATAAAAGCAACGACGATAACAACAACAAACCAACAACTAAATGTAAAATGTTAATACATATTGTATTATGGTTTTGGACATACTTGTCCAAAGGGAGCTGTAATAACCATACACAACCGTCCATCCATCCAAAACATACAAGTAAACATCAGACGTACAATCCAAGCATACCTTTTGTACTTTTAATAACAAACATATCATATCCATAATATACAGATGTATACCAACCAAATGAAACCAAAACATCTTCCAATTCCTCTCACCACTAACCACCACCTTAAATAGCAACTACAGCAGTTAGCAAGTAAAGTAACCAAACAACCGACCAACCAACCAACTAAACAACCAACCATCCAGCCAGCCAACTACTTGCAACAACACATCATTTTATACCTTTAAGTATGTGTGTATGTTGAACAGAGTCAGCAAAACCAACCAACCCGTCCGTCAGTCAGTCAGTCAGCCACATTCATATGACAGCATAGCTAATGTGCAAATTGTAACACATTCTTGTGGTAATTAAGATAAAGTGTACTGAAGCAAATGAGATAAAGAACCGATTTAAACAAGGGGAAAAACAAGATAATAATCATGTAGCTTTTATGGTTAAGTGATTTTTATTTTGTTTATACACATTCAGATTTCAGATTCACGCAAATATTTCCACTTTAATTTTATTTTATTTATTTTACATTTTTTTGGGCGATAAATGAATATGACATTTTCTTTGAGATCGTTTTAAAGGATTTCTAGGGATTAAGTGAGAGAAATGGAAGTTAAGTCTAATTGTGGGAATTTCATCTTACAGAATCAAAAGTAAAGTGGTTAAGTTTTTTACGTATTCTATTACTTAGGGATGTAGTGGTGTCTTAACAATACCCAGATGCTCGACAAAGAATAAATGAATTCGAAAATTTGACTTCCATTAATCCTTTATCAAGAATGCACTCTTTGTAAACGAAAGTAAAAATAGGCGTCACTTTTGAGTTCCTTTTGTAAGAGGGATAGGAGTTAGTTGTCACTTTATTGTCTAGAGATTAAACACATAAAAACTTAAGCCATGTATTGACCCCTTTTTTACTAGTCTAGTAACTGTCTCTAAGAATTCTATTGAATAACGATTGACTTTCTACTTGAACAAGTACAAGGTTCAATAATTCTGGCCCCCACACTAGTAGGATAGCTTGAATCTTCCCTAAGTTACCTAGACAGTAAACAGTTAAAAACTTAAGCCAATCCTTTGGATTTGGTTTTCTAACAGTCTCTTTCTATCCCCCGGGGGCATGTTGGTGAAATCTCCACCTTGGTGTTATTGCAATCCCGGGGAACAGAGGTACCATTACCAAATAATAAAAGCTGCAGATAATCGCAGGGAAAGAATGTTAGTTTAAGGACTGACATATCCGATACCTATTGGGTTGGATAATTCTCTTTTTCTTGTCTCTCTCGGCATATGCTGGATTCCTGAACTCGATCGGTATTTCATACATGTCGCGTAGTAGAAAATTGTCAGTTAGTATTCAATGGTTGCCTGTCATCCCGTATGATCATTCCGAAAGTGTTATCTAAGCTCCAATCTATCCATCTTTCTTTGAGAGCTGTAGAGAATCCTGTTTGACAGTTGCTCAAACTATGAGATTAAATCGATCATTTACTGCGAAGAAAGGGAAATGGTCAAACATTACCTTCTTCACCAAGGACTAAGAGGAAACGGTAAATCATTACCTTTTACTTTGTTCCTAACTTGAAAAAAGGAATCATCAAAAAAACGTTAGATGGTTCGTAATGAGACTTGATTTGGCATGACTAAAGTAGACAATCAAACGAGAAATGATCCCTATCTTCTTTTGGGAGAAATAGTCTTGTACTTGTCGGATTTGATCTCTTGTTACTTGCCATAGATTGATTGTTGCGAAGGAGGTTTTACGAAAGTGGTTTAGGTTTCTACAACCTATTATGATTGTGATCAAACTTAATGATTAACCACTATGTATGGCGATGAAAAGAAAATGGACATTTAAAGGCGTTCAGTCCCAACAGCGCAAGCTGTCACAATAGCTCCACTGAGATCATTATTGATCTCGAATATCTTTCATTTTTTAATAACTTGATTTTCCAATATTTTAACCTTCTTTTGCATTTGTCTAAGTCACTGTTTTGTTTACATTTTTTTTGTATATGGTATAATAATTCTACACCCAGCTTAAATTTAATGGTTGTTATAAAAAAATATATAACAACAACAACAATCACAGCAGTAATAAAAAATAACACATTAAAAAACGTGCAACGAGCTTAACTAAGTTGAAATGATTTAAGCCTCGTTGTTAGCTTGTTGTATGTTAAGTGCTGGCTGTCTGGTTCGTTGGCTGCTAAGAAACTAAACAAGCAGGCAGGCAGGCAGTCAGCCAATTCAACTCTTGTAAACGTTAAATGGAGAAACAAAAAATACAGGCAGCATGCTGTAGCAAACAACTACCAACCAACCATTCCCTCACCATCAACAAACAGCACAAAACAACTTTTAGTTAACCCAACAAACATAAAGAATTCAAATCTTTAAGAAAGCTGGTGTTGACTATTGTAATTTTCAAAAGTTTATAATTGAAATCGTCTTTGATTTTAAAATAATCTCAAAACCTTGTCTCTACAGAAAGAATTTTATTGAACATTATTTACAAATCATGAATTTTGTTAAAAATTCTTTATAAATCGAGAACTTGTAAAAAAAATCTTTATAGATCGTGAATTTAATTGAAAATTCTTTATAAGTCGAGAGTTTTATTGAAAATGTTTATAAGTCGAAAGTTTTATTGAAAAAGTTTTATAAATGGAGAGCTTTTTGAAAATTCTTTAGAAATCCAAAATTTTATTGGGAATTCATTTAAAATCTATAATTTTATTAAAAATTCTTTATAAATTTCATTAAAAGTTCTTTATAAATTGAGAATTTGATTGAAAATTCTTTAAAAATTGAGAATTTGATCGAAGATTCTTTACAAATCGAGAACTTCATTGAAAATTATTTAGAAATGGAAATTATTTTTAGAAATTCTTAAGAAATCGAGAATTTTATTAAAAATATTTTATAAATTCTTAATAAATTGAAAATTTTTAATAAATAGATAATTTTATTGAAAATTCTTTATAAATTGAGAATTCTATTGAAAACTCTTTATAAATCAAGAAATTCTTTATAAATCGAGAATTTTATTGAAAATTCTGCATAAATAAAAAATTCTATTAAAAGTCTTTATAAATCTAGAATTTTATTGAAAATTCTTTATAAATTGAGAATTTTTAAAAAAAAAATTTAGAAATCAAAAATTTTATTGAAAATTCTTAATAAATCGTGAATTTTAGTGAAAATTCTTTATAAATCGAGAATTTTATTAAAAATTCTTAATAAATGGAGAATTTTATAAAATATTTCTCATAAATCAAGAATTTTGTTAAAAATTCCTCACAAATCCAGAATTTTATTCCAATTTTTTTATAAAAATTCAATTCCAATTTCTTTATTAAAAATTCTTTATAAATCGAGAATATTATTGAAAATTTATATGAAATCGTGAATTTAATTGTAAATTCCTTACAATTCAAGTGTTTTCTTTAGAAATGAAAAATTTTATTGAAAATTCTTTAAAGTTCGAGAATTACATTTAAAATTCTTTAAAAAATCGAGAAATTTGTTGAAATTTTTTTAAAAATCAAGAAATTTGTTGAATTTTTTTTTAAAAAGTCGGAAATTTTGTTGAAAATGCTTTAGATTTTGATAAAAATTATCATTTTTAGATTTTGATAAAAATTATCATTTTAAAGAAAAGTTTAGGAAAAACTCGTACAATTATAAAGAAATTCTTTATTGGCAAAGTAATCTCGACAATTTTGGCGAAGACCTTAGATTTCAGTTTTAATAACGGTTTAAACATAAATGTTAACTGGACTTCTAGTATTTTGTTAAGTGAACATGGTCTTTTTTTTTAAAGGAGGGGTACCCAGTACCAGTATGATAGATAGATGTGTTCGAGTTGAGCGAGAGATGTTTGAATGGTTGTTTATATGCCTGCCGGGCTTAATGTCGTTAACGATAAGGTCCGCTTAGTTGGCTGTATTGAGCTGCCAGAAACTAAATGTCTTTACGAAGTTTCTTAATTGTGTTTATGATGTACAATAACATTATGAAGTTTCTTAATGAAGATCGTGTTATAAATAATGATCATTAAATTGAAACTCTGACTGGTGGTGTTTTGTTGATAATTTAAGTTGATGTTTGGGTGTGAAGTTCTTTATATTTTTTAATCGTTTTTTTTAATTTTTTTTGTTTTGGTTTCTTCATAACTATGCGTAAATTTATGACTTTCATATGGGTTATATAGATATTTAAATGTTTAACATAAAAAGAAAAAAATCTGGAAAAAACGATAATTTGTATTTATTGTTAATTCAAGTTTGTTTGGTTTCTTTTTGTTGGTTGTACTCTGGACCATAATGGTTGCTGGAAATTATGATATTCTTTTAGAAATAGAATAAATGTTATGCGTTCATTGGCTTTTTTGAAAACAAAAAAACATATAGGAAGATTTCTAATAAAACATAAATTTATAGGGGTTTCTGGTGTTAAAGCCGCTACAATATGAATAAGTGTTATATCAGACTTAACAGTACATTTGAAACGTTTACATGTTATACCTTAAGTTAGGTACCGAATTTAAAACATATCCTTTGGGGAACGATCGCAAAATTTTCATGATTAGTTTACTACACACCACCCTAATTAATTCCTCACTTGTATAACTAACGATCATTAAAACACATTTCTTTCACACTTCAACTTTAATTATTTACATTTTTTAATTAACTTTTTTATATAAAACCATTACACTAATCTACTACTTCTTATGACAAATAAAACCTGATTCTCTTTCTTCGTGTCTCTCCTAAATTGTAAAAAAAATTTTATATATTTTCAATTATAATTTCCATCTTACAATCAAAAATATCATCTTGTATTAAAATCCTCCAACCATAATGGAAACAAATCACTTTTACAATTGACAAGATAAGAAAACTGCAACGACGAACAACTAACAAAATGGAAAAAAAAATTAAAAAAAAAAAAATAAGAAAAAACGAACAAATGAATAAAAAAATACCGAGATAATAAAGTGAGTGTGATGTTGTTTTATGATCATAATATAATAACACGATCAAAACTCATATATCATTTGTAATGGCATGCCATAACATGGCTATAACCGACCAAAACAAAACGAAGAGAGAGAGAAAGGAAAAGAAACGTTAATACCACAGCTAAGCTGTAAAACGGAATCACACAAACAAAATTAACATTATTATCCCAATAATATATTGTTTAAGAAGACCATTTTTTTGAAAAGAAGATTTTAAATAAATTCGAGAATAATTCAAGAATTTTCATGAAAATTCTTCAAACAAAGAGAATTTTTTACACAAACACAATGAATATTATAAGATTTGTTATGAAAAGAGTGCTTCTTTGCAAAGAGAATTTATAATCAATTCGAGAATAATTCGAGAATTTTGACCAAAAATCTTCTTACCAAGAGAAGGAAAGAGTACAAACTAAACAACATTATAAGACTTATTTTAAAAAATTGCTTCTTTGATAAGAGAATTTTAAATAAATTCGAGAATTTGTGTGAAAAATCTCCTTAGAAAGAGAATTTCGAACGTACAAGAAACAACACAAACAACATTAATTTTATTTTAGAAAGATTGTTTCTTTGCAAAGAGGACTTCGAATTAATTCGAGAATAATTCAGAACTCTCTAAAAATCGAAAATTGAAATTTATTATAAAGCAAAAGATTTATTGAAAATTCTTTATAAATCGAGAATTTTATTCAAAACCCTTTAAAAACGAGAATTTTATTCAAAATTCTTTATAAATCGAAAATTTTATTGAAAATTCTTTATAAACGAGAATTTTATTAAAAATCCTTTATAAATCGAGAATTTCATTGAAAATTCGTTATAAATCGAGAATTTTATTAAAAATCTTTTATAAATCGAGAATTTCATTGAAAATTCTTCATAAATCGAGCATTTTATTGTAAATTGTAAATTTTGATAAATTTTATACAAAATCCTTTATGAATCGAGAATCTTATACAAAATCCTTAATAAATCAAGAATTTTATTGAAAATTCGTTATAAAACTCGATTTTTCACTAAAATCTTCAGTTTCCAATAAAAACTGGACTAAAAACTTGACTTTTCATTAAAAACGCGGCTTTTCACTCAAACTCAACTTTTTATTAAAACTCGACTTTTCACTAAAAACTTGACTTTTCAATACAAAAAAAAAAACTTGACTTTTTACTAAAAACTCGACTTTTTACTAAAAACTCGAATTTTCAATAAAAACTCGACTTTTTACTAAAAATTAGACTTTTTACTAAAAACGCGACATTTTACTAAAAACTCGACTTTTTACCAAAAAATCGACTTTTTACTAAAAACTCGACTTTTTACTAAAAACTCGACTTTTTACTAAAAACTCGACTTTTTACTAAAAGCGCGACTTTTCACCAAAAAATGAACTTTTCATTAAAAACTCAGCATTTCACTTAAAACTCAACTTTCTATTAAAACTTCACTTTTCACTACAAAACTTGACTTTTCACCAAAAAACTCAATTTTTTACTAAAAATTAGACTTTTTACTAAAAACTCGACATTTTACTAAAAACTCGACTTTTTACTAAAAACGCGACATTTTACCAAAACATTAACTTTTCATCAAAAACTCAGAATTTTACTAAAAACTAAACTTTCCATTCCCTTTTCACTAAAACTTCATTAAAAACTCGACTTTTCCCTAAAAACTTCACTTTTTACAACAAAACTTGACTTTTCACCAAAAACTTAACTTTTCATTAAAAACTAAGCATTTCACTTAAAACTTAACTTTCCATTAAAACTTCACTTTTCACTAAAAACTCGACTTATTTATCCAACTTCGTTTTTAGTAAAAAATTTAGATTTTTCACTAAAAATTCAAATTTAAACTAAAAAAACTGAAAAACCTGGTCTCTCTAATTACATCATGTACAGACCCTGGTTGATTTTGGTCTCATTGCTGCAACCGGCTGCAAGGCTGAATGACTGCCTCAACAGACGTTAAGTAAGCAACTTAAGAAAACAAAAAAATAAATAAGAAAACTAAAGAAGACATCGATCTGTTTGTAAATTGTGGAAATTGAAATTTTATTGAGACTGTCTTAACTTTTTTTCTTTTTTTTTTTGTTGTGTTTAATGCTATAAAGTAAAATAATTGAGGTATAAAATATGGCTAATGCTGTTTATAAAACGTTAAACAAATTGCCAATGAACGAACGAACGTACCACTGTTGTGGAGTAACTAGAAGAAAAGGGGCATTTAGTGAGTGGCACGATCCGTATGCTGCGTAGATGGAGACAAGTACTTAACGTCTACACATACAAGGATCATAGAGCTGTGTAAGAATCGCAGAAATTGTTATCGATATTTGTAAATTTAACACAAATTTATAAATCAATTTCCGTGTCTGTCTTTTGATTGTTTTTTTGATTTTGGATTCAGCTGTTATTGTTGGTAGGTTGAGTTTGTATGTCTGGCTGTATGTCTGTCTTTCTGTTGTTTTGCATTACATTTGTGGGCTTTTATCTTTTTGTTAATGTGTTGTAAGTGTAAGCAAGATTTTTGTTTTCTTTTTTGTCTAATTTCTTAAACAAATTGTTTGCTTTTTTCTTTTAATCAGAAGAAAAAAAGAAAAGTTAAATAAACAACAACAACCATATTTAAAGTGTTTACAAACTTTAATATTTACATACAATTTTTCATTTATAACGTTACATTTATTTTTATAAACTTGCAGAGTTGCATTTGTTGGGCTTTTTGCCATATTTCGTAAAAAGGCGTTTTTTTAGGAAAACAAGAGGGGGAGCAGTTGTTGCCGTTTGTGTCAGTAAAAAAAAACAAATATATATTTTAGAGGAGAATTTACTTTGAAGAAAGCTGAATTTTGCTTTAGTTTATCTATTTATTTAAATTATATGTGGCAGCAGAGTGTGTGCATATTTTCCAAACACCATTTGTTTGTTGTTAGACATTTAACAAAAATATTTTCATTGCAAAAATTAGTTCAATATTTATTTAGTAAATCAAAGCAATTATACTTTTTTTTCTTCATAAAGATATATTAAAGTGTATGATGATGTTTTCCGGTGACATGTACATAAATATGGCAACATTTTTTGAAATTTTAGGTTAAATAAATAAATGAATTTTAAACATTCTAGAAAGAATACTTCTTAAAGTCAAAAACTAAGAAAAATTTCATAGAAATTTTACCCACGTATTCATAAAGATATTAATCGTTTATTATAGGTTTACTACGCACATTTTCCATACAAAATTCCTACAATAAACCTTCAATAACTTTATTAAACATTTATGAATGTGGGGTTTATGCTATTTACTCATTCTCGTATGCGGGACACCGGTGTCCCAAGTTTTTTCTACATTTGTCTTTTTAAATATTAATCTTTAGAACTGGTCCACACTGGAAAACTTTTGTTGAGAAACTTTTTCTTAATTCTCTTTTAAAGTTTCCTTAATGGTTTTACATAGATACTCTGTACTGCGAGCAGAGATGCAAGCCGATGCAATATGATCGGTGGTGGCGGCGCAACCATTTTAGGTCGACGACGGCGGCTTATTATAAAAAATATCGGCGGCGGCTTAATTGTCGACTCAATTTAACTTTTTCTTCAGAAATTGACCTTATAAGCCTTTATTATATTGAAAAATCTCTGTTATATAGAAACCTGTCTCTATATACGTTATTTTTTCTTCAGCAGAAAATTTACATTTATAGTAGTTTTCACTATTTTAATATTAGCACAATATTGTATGGCAACTCTTTTCAATTTGCAATAAGAATTTAAAATAGTGGCAACTTGATGAAAATATTTTCCGAAGTACTTGTGCGATTTCAATCTTTATCAGCGGCTACGTTAAAGTCGGCTTAGCCGAAAGAAGTCGGCGGCGGCGCGGTTTGTAAAATGTTACCAGCGGCCAGCCGCCGCAGTTTTGAGCCGTCTTGGCTTGTATCTCTGTTTCCGAGTACGAGAAACTCCGTACCGCGAGAGAGATTAATGATATTCGTTCTCTTTCTTTCTCACGTAAAATTAAAAGTTTCCCGGCATTTACATGTTCTTTATAAATACTTTGAATTTGTTTCATTTTAAAAAAATGTAACCCTTACTGCACCCCTCTAAATTTTTCAAGATCTTTAAGATATTTAGTCAAGAGCAGATCAACGGTAGGTTAAAAAAGGGAAATTCAATGCCCCACACCTAAAGCGAAAATTTTTTCACACAAAATATAAAAATGAAAAAAAAAAGAAATGGTATAACAGTCTAATTTTAAATCATTCAAATTGTTTGCCATTCTAAAATCTTATATTGCATATAACAGTTTTGTTTTTGTTTAATTTAATTCTTTTAAATTGCTCAATTTAAAATACTACGACAATTTGTTTAAGAGTAAGTGAATGTAGAAATATTTCTTGATCTACCCAACAGTTCGGAGGGATTCTACTAAGCAGACATCAAACTTACTCCAAAAGCCATTAAGAAAAAGGAACATTTTGGAAACCAGATTTTGCCTCTTACACACAAAAGAAAATCTTTAACAAATTGTCTCAAAAGAACTTTTCTTGTGAAGTTTAAAGTCTCGAATTGTTTTTTTAGGAATTGCCTAAAATGAATACTGTGCCACTAATGCATTTATAGGGTTCTAACTACAGTTGTTTGCATGTATTTGTGTTTAATATTTGTATATTTTATTTAGGTTTCATTGATTATATGGCACAGACATTGATTATATTTGTCCTAAAATGTTGTGTCAGTTGACGCAAACTCTCTGCTACATCTGCTGTTGCCTTACAATATGATGATGATGAACATGATTTTGATGTTGATGTTGTTGTCGAACAAAATAATGTTATTACTGGTTATTATTGCTGATTGCCTTACTATTTATTGGATTGTCAGTCAGTCAATTTCCAGTCTCTTATTGAATCAATTTAAATCAATGCAAATAATAACAACAACAATCAGTATGAAATAATATAAAGAACAAATTTTTTAACCAAATTTGTTGAAAAATACACCAAGATAGAGCGAGGGGTTTTTAAGTATAAGGGAAAATTTAAGAAAATTTATTTTCGTAAGATAACGTATAACAGTCCTTTTTGGAAAACAATTTATAAGACAATGTTTTATACAAATTTTGTTCTATAAACCTTTGATAAATTGTTATGAATAACGAAGTAAGTGTACAGTTTAAACAGCGTTCTTTTAAGGAAGTTCTTTATAGATTTGTATTTTCTCTAAACAGTTTTGTCTTTATCAGTGTTTCCTCTAGACAGATTTATTTAAACAGTTGTATGTATAACAGTCTTAATAATAATACAGTTTTTAGATATGTTTCTAGAAAAACTGTTATACAAAGAATATAACAGTTTTTCTAGAAACAGTTCTTTTTTTATAACTTTTTTTTAATGCAGTTCTTTTCATATAGACAGTTCCTGTATTTTTTTATATGTACTTCTTTGTATAACAGTTTTTTTCTATAGGCAACTTTGTGTATAACAGTAATTTCTATAAACGGTTTTGTGAAAACAGAATTTCCTCAAGTTACTTTTATAAATAATAACAGTGTTTTCTGTAAGCAGTTTTGAGAACAACAATATTTTCCATACAAAAATTTTGTATAACAGTTTTGATTATAACCTTTTTATTAGACATTTCTTGGTGTAACAGTTTTTTTCCATAAACAGTTTTTTGTCTTTTCTACTCACGGTTTTGTTTATAACAATATTTTCTATAGAATGTTTTGTGTATAACAGTATTTTCTAACAAGTATAACGATATCTTCTAAATAATTTTTTACGTATAACACTCTTGACTATATAACAGTCTTTTCTACTAATAGCTTTAAGTATAACAGTTTTGTGTTTTTTTCCACAAATATATAACCGATTTTTTAAAGACTTTTCTGCAAACAGTTTTGCGTATAAGAGTTTTTTATAATGACAGATTTGTGCCTCCTCTAGTATTTCCTCTAGTCAGTTTTTCAATCAACAGATTTTTTTATATAGATTTAAGTATAACAATATTTTCAGACAGTTTTATTTATAACAGTTTCAACTATAGCAATCTTCTCTTTAGATATTTCTTTGTATAATAGTTACCTTACATACAGTTTTTTATAACAGTCTTTTCCATAGACAGGTTTTTGTATAACAGTCTTTTCTATAGATTTTTTTTAATGTATAACAGTCTTGAGTATCTTTAAGTTCTTTGTTTAATGATTGTTTGGTGTATAACAGTTTTGTATATTTCAGTATTTTGCGGTAAAATTTTCTAACTTCAAGTTCTTTGGTATTGTTTGTTGTATAACAGTTTTAACTACAAACTGTTTTGCATATTTCAGTATTTTACGAGACAGTTTTCTATCTTCAAGTTCTTTATTTAATGATTGTTTGGTTTATAACAGTTTTTACCACAAACTGTCTTTCATATTTCAGTATTTAACGATGTAGTTTTCTATTCTCAAGTTTATTGTTTAATGATTGTTTGGTGTATAACAGTTTCCACTACAAACGGTTTCACATATTTCCGTAATATACGAGACAGTTTTTTATATTCAAGTTCTTTGTTTAATGATTGTTAGGTGTATAACAGTTTTTACCACAAACTGGCATACTTTAATATTTCACGAGACAGTTTTCTGTAAACCGTCTTCTGTAAAACAGTTGTTACTTTAACCTCGTTCTTATTAGACAATTTGTTGCACAACAATGTTTTTCTAATCTTCTATGTTAATATTTCTTCGTATAACAGATATTTTAGAGACAAATCTCCGTATAACAGTTTTCTTTAAGTTAGTTTTAATTATGATAATATTTTCTTTAAATAGACTTTACTTTTATCTGTATAACAATAATAGCATTCTCCTTAAAATGTTTTGTGTATAACAGTTTTTATGGCCATATTGTTATCTTAAACGTTTGTTTTATCTAAATAGTTTTATGTATAACAGTTTATCCTCTTTAGCTAGTTGTTTGTTTAATAGGTATTTCATTAAACACTTTTTTGTATTACAGTTTATTTTCTTTTAAAAAATCTTATGTTTAACAACATATTTTCAAATGTTTTTCTCTTTAGAATTCCTTTGAATTTTGTATAGAAAAATTTTTAGTGACAAATTTCTGTATAATAGTTTTCTTCTAAATAGAAAACCACTTTCTTTAAATAGATTTTTTTCTTTACTATAGACATTTTCCTATATAACAGTGTTCTCCATAGTTAGGATTGTGTATAACAGTAGTTTCTCTAAAAAATTGTTTGTATAACAGTTTTCTTTATGATCAGATTGTTATATAACACATTTTGTATCTAAACAGTTTTGTGTATAACACTTTTTTGTCCAAAAGTATGTATCTGTCATTCCTTTACTTAGTTCTTTGTCTAATAGACATTTTGAAAAATACTTTTTTGTATAACAGTTTTTTTTAGAAAACCTTATGTTTAACAACATCTTTTAAATTGATTTCCTTGAAATTAATTTCCCTTAACTTTTTACGTGTCCCCCCCTCTTACCCTAAAACCCCTTCCATAAAATTAACTTATAATTTATAATGGGTTAACATGTTGTATCTGATTATGGACATGAGTGACTCTGGTTGCAGCAATCGCAAATAACATATAAATTAAAACATAAATTTTGACTTTTGAGTTCTGTGGTGGGTTTTTTTGTTCCTTATAAACTGCAACAGACTTCTTCTACTCCAGACTACCAATTAAATAATCATACATAATTTTGTTTATTTTATACGAAATTATTTAACTGTCCCTTATGGTGGACAAGTACAATATATATATTTTTTGTGTGTTTTCACTTGTTTCTTGCTGCGATGGCTGTTTAACCAACTGTCCAGCCCAGTCTGGGTTGTCTGTCTGTCCGTCCGTCCGTCCGTCTGTGGTTGTATGTTGTTTATGTGTAAACATTTTATGTATGTTGTTAACGTTCCTCCTCTAAATTCTTATTAAACTTAATTTTATATTCCACTCACATAATTGATAGTCAGTTATATATAATTTTCTGATTTTCTGATATTTTTATTTGTATTTCTTTCTTTAGTTTGTTGATTTAAAGGTAGTAAATTAAAATCATGTCCATGTTTACTTTTTTCCTGATTTTAATTTGACTTTTTTGCATATTTATGAGAATTTATTTTAAAATACATTAAAAAAAATTGTAAAACATTAAACATTATCTGGTTTTATGTTTTAAAATTACATAGTCCTTTTTTTAAAACGAACATAAAAATCCTGTTTAATGTGTGTTTTTTTTTCTATAATAAACTGTCAATAACAGGCAAAACTGTCATAATCAAACATTTTAATGTTAATTTTATATTTTATTTTTTTCTCTTAACTCTTAAGTGAGTTGTTGAATTTTCAAGGGAATTTTGTTTTTGTTTTAAAGATTATTTTAATATAAATCCTGCAGTTTTGTTTAAAAGTACAAAATGAGATTTTATGTTTAAATTTTATAACAAACCATTCGTTTTTAAATCTTTCTGCAAACAGTTTTTGTTTAAGGAGTGAGATCGAAAAATTCTTAACATACATATATGTTTATAAAAAAGAAACCACTAAACTTACAGCTTTATTTTTTTTTTATTTGATTCAAATTATTATTACAATTTACAAAAAAAAAAATATTTTTATAGTTTTAATCACTAGTGATGAAATTTTGAACCCTTTTCGGAAACCCTTCCATTAACGTTTCTGTCACTTTGCTCGAACATGTAGTCCATCTCCGTTTAAAATCTACCACACTTTTGGACACCTTTTTTGTACTCTTCAATTCTCTTTTAACAAGAGCCCAATATCTCTCCACTGGCCTTAGCTCCGGGCAGTTTGAAGGATTTGCCTCTCTTGGTACAAATACCACATTATTGTTCTTGTACCACTCAAGGGCTTGTTTACCATAGTGACAGGATGCCAAGTAAGGCCAAAAATAAGTGGACACATTATGAAGTCTTATGAATGGAAGCAGCCTTTTTTGTAAACATTCCTTGATGTAAATTTCGGTATTTATAGAGCCCGTTGTAACAAATGATTGGCTTCTTTTGCCGCAACTGCATATTGCTTGCCATACCAAGAACTTTCTGGGAAATTTTGTCTGCTTTTGGGTCCTAAACTTTTCTTCAACATTCCCTCGAGCATCAGCAACATAAAACTTTGACCTGGAAGTTGCGAAAAATCTGCCAGAACATACGTTTCGTCATCCATTATGCAGCAAGAATATTTTTTTTTTATAAAAACTTGACTTCAATTTCCGTGCTCTGTTTTTGGCCTCTAAATTTTTAGCAGCGTTCCTGTCAGGACTTTTTGAGCCTTGTATGTTTTTAAACCTGCATTAGCTTTAACTTTTTGTACCAAATAGTCCGAGCACTGAGCTAAACCGAGCTGCTTCCTACCGGATGTGTTGGGAGCTCTTTGAAAATGCGTTCAATTTTTTTGGCTTTAGAAACATCATGTGGACCATTCCTTCTACCTGAACCAGGTTTTCTATCAACTGACAAGTTCTCCCGGTACTGTTTAATAACATTGGAAACAGTTTGACGGCAGTCCTTTGTATGCTTGACCAACTTTTTGTAAGACCAAGTTGGGTTTAGTTGAAAATATTTAATAATTTCAGTACGCACTTTTTTTGGTCACTCATTTTAATCAGATTAACAAAAAAATTAATATAATTGACATTACACATAATAACTGACATGTTTTTCAAAGGTAACTTGATCAAAAAAAATCAAATAATACTTTGGTTGAAAAATGTAATGAAAAACGTGTGTTAAGAATTTTTCGATCTCACTCCTTATAACTTTCTTTTTTATAGGCATTTTGTGTATAACAGTTTTTTTACAGATAATTTTCGTTTAACAGTTCTTTCTTACGTTATTGGGAATATAACAGTTTTTTCTTTAAATGAATTGTATAACCGTTTCTTATCTAACAATATTTTCTTTATTAAGTTTTTATTACATTTTTACAATATTTTTTGTATAACAGTTTTTCTTTTTATAGTTTGTTGTAAAACAGTCTTTTCTATGGAAAACTTTCTTATAGAACAACTTTTTTACAAAATTCTTTTTTATAAGCATCATATGTATAACAGTATTTTCTATAGATACTTCTCGTATAACAGTTCTTTTCTTTGTGTATAACAATATAACAGTTTTTTTATTTATTACAGTTTTTTGTATAACCATATTTTCTATAAACAGTATGTATTTATGTATAACACTTTTTTGTTTGAAATGTGTTATAAAAAAGTTTTATGTATAACAGTATTTTCTTGACAAGATTCAATGATATTTTATAACAGTTCGTCTTCATACAGTTTTGTATATAACACACTGTCCCTTTTGTATAAAAGTTTAAATTTACATAGTTTTAAGTATAACAGTTCATTTCTGTATTATTGTCTCGTAAAACATATTTTTGTTTAAAATATATTATATAATAGTTTTGTGTATAACAGTATTTTCTATAGATAGTTTTTATAAACCTTTTCAATGGATTTTTTTATAACAGTTGTTTTTTATATAATAGTTTCTCTTCATATTATTTTGTGTATAACAGTATTTTATTTAAAAACTCTTTAATGTTATAGTTTTTTTCTAAAAACTTTTACGTATAACAGTTTTAATTTTGTAAAAATTAAGTTGTACAATAACGTTTGTTATCATAGTTTTTTGTCTTACAGTTTTTTTCTTTAAAAACTTTTTAATATAATATATTTTTTTCAAAAAAGTTTTTGAATAACAGTTTATCTTTATACAATGTTATTGCTAATAGTTTTTATTCTGGGGACAGTTTTTAGTCTAACAGTCTTTTGTATAACAGATTTTTATATAACAGTATTTTCTGGAGATCGGTTTGTATATAACAGTATTTTTTGCATAATTTTTTTTTTTTTTGAACAGTGTTTTAAAGTGAGTTTTTTGTATAACAGTTTTCTTAGACAGTTTTTTGTAAAGATTGTTTTGTGTATAACAGTAGTTTTTGTTTAAAGTTTAACAGTAATACCTGTAGAGAGCTTTTAGTCTAATAGTTTTTTGTATAACAGTTTTTTTTTTTGTTTATCTAGAGATCAGTTTGCACATAGTTTAACATAGTTGAACAGTTTCTTGATGCAGTATAATAGTTTTTTCATTAGACAGTTTTTTGTATAACAGTCTTTTCTAGAGATTGTTTTGAGTATAACAGTAACAGTAGTTGTTTAAAATTTGACAATTTTTAAAGACCACTTTTTGTATAACATTTTTTAAAGTTTAACAGCACTTTCAGTAGGCAGTTTAAGTTAGTCTCTTGTATAACAGTGTTTTGTTTTCAGGTGATCAGTACATGAATTTTTTGCTCATAGTTTAACAGTTTCTTTATGTAGTATAAGAGTTTTTTTTCTTTAGAGAGTATTATTTTTTTATAACAGTATTTTCTACAGATAATTTTTATTTAACAGCCTTCTTTGTAAATAGTTTTTTGTATAACAGTTTGTTGTTAAAGCTGTTTTTTTTGTATAACGCTCCTTTCTGCACATAATTTAACATAGTTTCTTTATGTAGTATAACAGTTTATTACTTAAACAGTATTTTTTAAAACAGTCGTTTCTTTAGATTTTTGTTGTATATAACAGTTTCATCTACTGCTATGAACAGTCTTTTTTATATTCAGTTTTTGTATAACAGTTTGTTCCTTTAGGCAGATTTTTCTATCAGTTCAGTTTGAAAAATAACAGTATTTTTTTTAAATATTTTTGTGTATAACAGTTTCCCTTTTGGTCTGTTTTTAATTTAATACTCTTTTTCTTGAACACAGTTTTCTGATTAATAAATTCTTTTGTAAATAAAATGATTTTCTATAAACAGTAAATAAGTCTTTTCTATATAAAATTTTATGTATAACAGTTTTCTTTTTATAAAAATATATGATTTCTTTATTAACTTGAAATTTTTAAAAATTCTTTTGTTATAATATTTGTCTTTCTCTTTTTATTTCTTTTTAGGTAAGTGTCCTTTATTACTACTGATAAATCCTTGAAAAAAAGAAGAAAAACGTTGGTGAGTTTTTGTTAAAATTTAATTTAAAGCAAAATTTATAATTTTTTTATAAAAACATGAATTTGCTAACTGACTGGTTCCTTGGTTGTGCATCGTTGTAAGGTTTATCAAATCATGTTGTAAATCAACGTAAATTTCTTTATCAAGTATTCAATTCTGTTGCCCTTTTTTCTTTTATATCTTTAAAAAAACACACAAAACTAAACAAATAATTCAATAAACCCAAGGTAACCCTAATTCAATTATAAAATTAGTAGTTTTTTATTTACTTTAGTCAATTGAAAAAAAAATAGAAAAAAAACAACAACTTAAGTGTTGGTTTAAAAAAACTATAGAAAAAAGTTTGATTTCAGTTGTTGAGAGGTTTTTTATTCAGTTTAAAAATATATTTTCTAACCCCCTTTAATTAAAGTTTTTTTTTTTTTTTTTGACTTTTTTGTTTCTCCTACAACTAATAACATTTTTTCACCACAAAATTTTAATATTTCACACATTTTTTTCGTGTTTTTTTCTATTTTGCATTGTAAAAAAATTTATTAAAAACTTTTCGTTGCTTTCTCTATAAAATTCATATTTTCCCGTAGTTTTCAGTTAATATTTACTATTAAATTTTGTGGCCATAGAGGAAAACAAAATATTATAAAGCTGAAAGTTTTAGTTTGTTTACTACCCCTTGCTTGTTTTAGAATAGATATAAAGGGGGGAAAAAGGAATAATAAAATGCTGGAAAATAGTAAATATATATATTTTTTTTAAAACTCCCTAGTGGTAAATTTAAAATAATAAAGGGAAAATCCATAGCTGTAGTGCAGAGTTAGAAGGAATAAGAAAATATATAGAAATAATTTAAATCTAAAAGACAAATTTAAATCTAAAAGAAAAAGGTTTGTTTAGAAAATTTGCAATTTGAAAGCTTTTTATACAAAATATTATTAATCGAAAAGCTTTTAATATACAATTTGTCAATCGAAACAATTTCTAAAGAACTTTAATAAATTGAAAAGTTTTCTTTTGAAAATCGTTAAGCTTTTTATAAAAAATTAATAAACTGAATGATTTCTATAAAATAATTTGTCAATCAACAAGATTGGAATAAAATAAAAATAATAATAATAAAATAATCGAAAAGCTTTTAATATATATTTTTGTTAATCGAAACAATTTCTAAGGAAATTTAATAAAATAAAAAGTTTTCTTTTGAAAATCTATAAGCTTTTTATAAAAATTTATTAAAATGATTTCTCTAAAAAACTTTGGCAATAAACAAGATTCCAATAAAATAAAAGTCTTTTAGATTTCAAACTGAAAGTTTTCTATTAACAAACTTGGGAATCAGAAAGCATTTCATATAAAAATTTGTCAATTGAAAAGCTTTTCTAAATAAAACTTTGTTAAACGGAAAGTAAAGCAGAAAGCTTTTGATTTAAAACTAGGCAAACACAAAGAATTTTATACAATTTCTAGCTTATAAGAATGCTTTCTACAAGAAAATTTTAAATTGGAAACTTTTAATAAAAAACTTGCCAATCTATAAGTTTCAATCAAAAACTTTTCTTCAAGAATTGACATGCTTTGTCCAAAAAATTTTCCATTGAAAACTTGTCAATTTAAAAGCTTCACTTAAAAAGCTTTTCTTAACGAAAAAAATTTTAAATAAAACATTGTCGAACAGAAAACTTCCTTCAGAAAGCTTTTTATGGAGAACTTGTAAATCAGAAAACTTTTTTATAGAAAACTTGTAAAGTCTTCTTTATTCAAATATTACAGTACTTTGTCAAACAGAAAGTTCCCTTTTAAAAACTTGATAATCAGAAAGCTTTTTATGGAAAAGTTTTAAATCGCAAAGCTATTTATAGAAAACTTGTAAATCCAAAAGTCTTCTTTAATGAAATATTACAATACTTTGTCAAACAGAAAGTTTCCTATTAAAAACTTGATAATCAGAAAGCTTTTTATGGAAAACTTTTAAATCAAAGAGCTTTTTATAGAAAACTTGTAAATCGGAAAGTGTTCGTTATAAAAACATAACAATACTTTGTTAATAATAAAACTTTTCATAGAAATCTTGTAAATCGAAGAATTCTCTATGGAAAACTTCTAATATTTTTTTATAAAACTTACAAATTTATAAAGTAACATTCAGAAAGTTTTACACTAAAAACTTGTCAATCTAAAAGCTTCAATAAAAGAGTTTTTCTAAAAGAAACATGTCAATAAGAAAGCTTTTCGCAGAAACATATAAAAATTTCTGTAAAAATCTGAATAGTTTTTTTAATATTACACTATGTCAAACAGAAAATTTCCTATAGAAAACCTAAAAAACGGAAAGCTTTTTATGCAAAACTTGTAAATCAGAAAGCTTTTTATATAAAACTTGTAAATCAGAAAGTCTTTGTTATAAAAACTTGTAAATCAGAAAGTTTTCGTTATAAAAACACAGCAATACTTTCTCAGTCAGAAAACTTTTCATAGAAATCTAGTAAATCGGAAAATTTTATATAGAAAGCTTTTGAAGCTTTAAAGCATATTATATAGTAATTTTAAAATTTAATCTTAAAACTTTATTTAAGCACGTTTTGCTATATATTATTTAAAAAAAATAATAATAATATATTTTTCTCTTTTAACTTTTTTATAATTTTTTCAACACATTCAGGCTTGTTAAAGAATTTTAACAGCTTTCCAAGTTCTTTTAATACTTTTACTCAAAGTAAAGAAGAATTGTGTAAAATAAAACCTTAACGAATTTAAAGTTTCGTGACCATACTCAAATGTTGCCAATAACTTTCTTTTGTATTAACATCCTCCAACATACTATCAACTATAGTTTATACATACATATGTACATATATAGTATTCTCAACACCCTTGCTTACGTTGCTGCTGCAACCCACAACTCAATACGGCAGCAGGAGCTGAAACAGCAAGCAATATGAAATATTTGCAGCTGCAAAAAAGTTTACTCCTAAGACCTTAACTCTTATTGACTCAACTTTTATCTTATATTTTATTTTAGTACTTTTTTTCCTACAATTTAGTTTTCTAAAAGAGAATTATATTTTCTCTGTATAGAGAAAAGGATTGAGGGGCAGAAGTTATCTGTAGTCAGGCAGCCTGTTATGCATTTTGCACGTACGTTAACTCGTGCATATGTTGGTTAAACAATTTTTAGCTTTAAACAAACCATGAATTGAGTAGGAGGTGTTGGCTTGTTACTGTCTTGTAAATTGTTCATATATTGGTTCCCTGATAGTTGTTGTTGTTGGAGGTTTTTGTTTTGACAGTAACGATTACAATCTTTGTTGAACTTTTGTGCTTTCGCAGAGGCGTGAGTGAAAATTTTTTTTTTTTTTTTTCTTGTGGCCTGACCTGCGGGGTTATCAGTCAGTAAGAATTGTATTCGCTTAGGATCAAGAAAGGTTTGGGAAACATTTAGCGGTTTAAATTGTATTGAATGAAAAATATTTTCTTCGTGGTAGATGATCAGTTGGACTTTCTTTAAGTATGCTCATAAAGGTTAGCTAGATTTCAACATAATCTTTACTGGAACTGAACTAAACTAGAACTTAACAAGAACTGAACAAGAACTGAACAACAACTGAACTAGAACTGAACTAGAACTGAACTAGAACTGAACTAGAACTGAACTAGAACTGAACTAGAACTGAACTAGAACTGAACTAGAACTGAACTAGAACTGAACTAGAACTGAACTAGAACTGAACTAGAACTGAACTAGAACTGAACTAGAACTGAACTAGAACTGAACTAGAACTGAACTAGAACTGAACTAGAACTGAACTAGAACTGAACTAGAACTGAACTAGAACTGAACTAGAACTGAACTAGAACTGAACTAGAACTGAACTAGAACTGAACTTGCACTGAACTAGAACTGAACTAGAACTGAACTAGAACTGAAATAGAACTGAACTAGAACTGAACTAGAACTGAACTAGAACTGAACTAGAACTGAATTAAAACTGAAATAGAACTGAACTAGAACTTAAACTGAACTAAACTTGAACTGAACTAGAACAGAACTAAAAACTAGAAATGAATTAGAACTTTTAACTCTAAATTTGGTTAATTTGACTAAAAATAAAATCCTCTCAGAATTAAACTTTAAGAGCCCACAACTTAAACTGTGTTCCTTTAAATTAAATTCATTAAAAAAATATATTATTAATTTTTTTCTGAAATGCAACAAACCAGCGAAAGGGAAAAGAAAAAATATATAAAATATACACACGGCTCGCAGTAAAATTTGCATTATTCATCAATTATGCAGCTGCATTTTGAAGGAATAAAGAAGGCAGGTAGGCAACAAAAATACATTCATTCGCCAAATAACTGAATTAAAAAAAAACTCCAAAAGTCTCCTCCAAACTAACCAACCAACTCAATTTATTCTAAAATAATGATGATTATGTAGGTGGTGTTGACGATGTTGTTGATAATGGTAGTAGTTGGTAGTATTAGTTTGCTGTTGAAAACTCTTTTATAACCCAAAACCAAACTATTGAAAACTCTGGCCTGTATGTTCAGCAGCAACAGCCTTAGGGGCTTTTTTCCACATCATCATCATGATGCAGTTGTCAGGGTTTTTTTTTTGCATTTTCATTTTATTTTTGTGTATCTTGCAAATGTCCATCTGCCTGTCAACTGCCTGCTTAGGTTCCGAGCTTTTTTTGCGATTTTTTTGGGCTTAAAACAGTGGGTTTGGAAGAACAACTTTAAAAATCATATTTGTTTGCCTAAAATTTGTTATGAGAACCACTGTGTCTGATAGTTTTATTTTTGTTTTCGTTGTCTTTGTTTGGTCCTTCAGCTGTGTTGTTAATTTAAGTTTGTAAAAATAATGCAGATTTGTTTGTTAAACACATAATGATGTTGGCCGGGCTAACTGCCTGCCTGTTCCATGGCTGCTGCTGTTGTTGCTGTTGTTACTGGTGGTATCTGCATTCATAACATCTATCCGAAAACAAAAACCTCTTTAACGCTGTTCTTTGCTGGCTGGTCCTTATTGCTGCTTGTGTCATGGTCAACATTTATTGCTTTAACTAAAGTTATGCAGTTGTTGTTGTTGCTGTTGTCGTTGTTACTGGGCATTTCAGCAACTCATCATCAACTTTCTGCTTGTTCATCATGTTTATAAATGTCAGTCAGTTAAGTTTATGTCTTGTTTTTTTTTTTTTTTTTTTGTTCCTGAATTTTGTTTTATGTTTCTTTCCTTGTAAGCTTTTCATTTAAATTTATTTAGTTTTAGGGCTTTTTTTCTTGTTTAAATTATATCCTTGTTATATAAAAATACACAAACACACATATTTGTTATGCTTTCCTGGTCATTTTATTCCTGCGCCCCTTTCTCGTTCATTTTTCGTTCATATGTTTATTTTAGTTATAAATTAACAGCTTGTGTTGCCTGTAGGCAAAATAAATATTGTTGACTATTTTAAATGCCACTTATTTTAGTTTTTTTCTCTCTCTCTCTCTCCTTGTCTCTCTTACCATGTTGTATAATTTGATAAATTCCTAAAGATTTTTATGCACTGAAAATAATCCAATGCTCAACTTTACGAAAAAAAAATTTCGTAACTTCAGTTTTCGTAATATATACAAAAATTTCGTGTATAATACGAAATATTATTTAATAAAACCCTTTTTTATTTTTACGAAAGTACGAAAACCTTTCGTAATATTTTTTCTTAAATTTTAGCGAAATTAAACATAATGATATTAATTATATTATGATTAAATAAAACTACAACATTTTTATAAAATTTAAGAAAAAGTATAATATTTTTCACGAATTATTTCTATAACAAAATTGAAAATTCGCGTGGAGAATAATTTTGAACTAAAATTAGAAAATTTATTTAAAAATAAACAAAAATGTTTGAATAAATTAATATTTCGTAAATTTTATTATATTTATTCAAAATTCCCTTTTTTTAAATTTATTTAAATTATTTTTTTCAAGAATATTTTGCATTATACTAAAATATTTCGAACAATTTCGTATATATTATAAAAGAATTTCGTGGTGCGAAACAACAAACCATTCGTACAATGTACGACATTTTTCGTATATATTAGGCCTGGATATTTTCAGTGTGTTTTTTTTTCAGCTTCAGTCTATTAAATCATGACTGTTAACACTGTTGTTTTGTTCAGAGAAAATTAAAAAATGATCGTGTGGGTTTAAAATTTTTTATGGAAAAAATACAATTTTGTTATAGTTGGGAGGGATTTTCAATTCTTAAAGTATGCAAGAAAATGATTAAGGTTATATTAGATTCATTGAGCAATAATGGCTGTAGAAATCCTATCACAAATCTAGCAATATTTTGGAGAGACTTCACTTTAGTCTAACTCCATTTTTACACAATAATTAATTTTAATTAAACCTCTTAAAAATAGTCAACATTTTGTTAACTACCATTAAATTAACCTTAAGTGTAATATTAAATACAAATACTAACTAACTGACATAACTGCTGACCGTATAACCAACAACAAAAAATCATGATAAGGGTAAAACTAACAAACCAAATACACTAACAACAAACACACTATATAATCAACATGTTGGCAACGTATCACAGCAAAACTAAATTGCAAAAAAAATGACAGCTGAAAACAATAACAACATTACAAAATAGTAAACAAAATATAAACAAACACTACTTTACTACTTCGGTGTATTTAAAGTTTGTCAAATTAAAACCAAACTGCAATATGAGCAAGAGCAGTTACCAACATTATTTAGAGGATAGAGGGATGTCAGTTGTCAGAATTTAAATGAAACCATGTTTTTTTTTGGGTTAATATTTGTGTTTAAATTGTGGATGTTTTTAGTTGGCAGAAATTTTAACTCATGTGCTAAAAACATACAAACAAACGAGAACGAAAACACCTTAATATTTAAAATGCAACAAAAAACCAGAACAAAATTATCATTTAAATAATGTTAGTTAACGAGTGGCAACTTCGCCCTCTTGCTATTCTTCTCCAAAAAGGAAAATCAACCAGTTGGCCAACCAAACATGCAGTCATCCATTCATCCATCCATCCAACCAACTATACAAACATCTAACCAGCCAGACAAATAATAAAAATCGTTTTAAATTTACAGTTTATAAAGGAACTAATTCGAAAAATTAAATGGCAATAGCTTAAACTATATACTAGATTACTGTCCAAACATAGGGTCTGGAAAATAAAATAGACTATACTCCAAATTATACGTTAGACTGAAGTTCAGAATATAGACTAGAGTTCATACAATAGAGTAAAACATTGTACTATAGAGTAGAACATAGATTAAAGTTTAGACTGTAATATAGGCTATGGAGCAGGCTAGAGACTAAACTATGGTTCAGGCTATATGATATACTTTACTTTAGTCTTAAGCACAGATTATAGGCTAGACTATAGTTCAAACTATAAATTAGAATATAGGCCAAACAAGATTATAGTCCAGACGATACACTAGACTATAGTGCAGACTAAAGACTATATTGAAATTATAAAATGGACTGTAGTCCAAACTATAGACTAGACTATAATCCAGAATAAAGACTACACTTTTATTAAGAGTATAAGCAAGACTTTTCCTCAGACTAAAGACTAAAGTGCAGTCCAGAATATAGACTAGATTAGAGTTTCGATAACAATACAGTCTATACGATACTATAGTCAAGACTGTATACAAGAATATATTGCAGATTTTACTGTAGTTTAGACTATAGACTAGACTGTAGTCCGGACTATAGACTAGATCATATACACACTAGACAGTAGTCCAGACTTTAGACTGTATCATAGTCCAGACTATTGGCTAGACCAGAATCCAATAAAGTCCAGACTATATAGAATAGGCTATAGAGCTGATTATAGACTATACTATAATCTAGACATAAGTAAAGATTATAGACTAGACTATATTTTAGACCATTAACTAGAATACAATATTAGACTATAGTGCAGATTATGGACTAGCCTAACACCCAGACTAAAGGCTATACTCGGATTATAAAATTAACTGTAATCCAGACTATAGACTATACTATAATTCAGCATATAGAATAGACTTTTATTAAAAGTATAGACTATACTTTTCTTCAGACTATAAACTAGACTAAAGTCCAGAATATAGACTAAATTAGAGTTTCTAAACTATAGACTTGATAACTTTATCTAAGTTCTTCTTTAACTTCACTGACAATCCCATATAAGTTTACTAAAAACATGTTAAAATCACAACAACATCCTTGTTATAAACGTCACCATCATCAACTTGATATCATCGTCGTCGTAGACTCGTCCTCATCAGCAACCAAATAAAAAAAGAAGGAAAAATAAACAAATACAAAAACAACTGCAACAAAACGAAAAAAAAAACATAAACATTAAAGTAGCAGTTAACATAAACATGCCTCTTGTAGATGCAACAACACAATATGCAACATTAAAGTATATATATTTTTCTACACTACGTATTTATTTAAGTTTGTCTGTCTGTCTGTCTGTCTCAGGCTTTAAAAGTTTCGCAAGGATGGCAAATATGCGCATCATTTTGGGATGTTTAAATATTGCCAACTACTACAAAAAAAGTAGAATTTTGTACGTGTAGTTAGCAAGCAAGAAAGCAATGTTATCAACAAACAGCAGCCATACAGCCAAATAGCCCAGCAAGTAGTCGTCAACCAGCCTGCTAGTCATTGTTGTGTGTAGTACGGATACGCAAATTCATGGTTAAATATATGTATGTACAACACAGCAACAACAGAAAAAAAAGTTCAGAAAATGTTTAAGAAGAAGGTAATGAAAGAAGGTGTTGTTGTAACAAGCCAACTTAATGCAAATACCTAAATAAGCATTAAGTCAATGAGATAAAGAGATACAAGCAGACAAACATATCCAGACACAGACTCACTTATAGACGAGACATTTTAAACGGGCAACAAATAAACTTAACTCTTATACTACAACACACACACAAACTCTTGTTGCTGCTGAAAGACATTGTCGAATCGTGTAAATAGTTAAAGTTAACAAAACCATCAAAAGTATTTAATCATCAACGCTATTTTCTACGCTGTAGTTGTTAAATTATAATGTTGAAAATCCTTTAGATTTAGTTGTTGATGTTGGTGATGTGTTCATGTTGATGATGACGATGATCACTGAAATGTTTTTGATGTTGATTGCAGTTTATAGCAAGTTTATAGTGTGATTTTCATAGAACTTGAAAATTAAATACTTTAAGGCAAATTTTTCTTGTAATCATATAATAACAGATATTTACGCGATTATCACAGATTTGCTGAAAACTTAAATAAAAGTTTTTTTTCTTTTTTGTGGTGGTGGTGGGTATTTTATTTTAAAGCCGCGTTGCCAATTTAATAATAATGCTTGATTTTATTTATACGTAAAACGAATTTTTAACAGTGTAACTAAAACTTATAAAGTGAATTTTTAAAGCGAAAATATAAGTCTTTGTTGGTGGAAAATTTAAGAGTTGAAGTTGTTTTTTTAAGATCATAAAGATTTTGGCAAATGTCAAGGTTAGACATGGGAATGTTAAGTCTTTGTTGGTGGAAAATTTAAGAGTTGAAGTTGTTTTTTTAAGATCATAAAGATTTTGGCAAATGTCAAGGTTGGACATGGAAATGTTACAAATCAAAGTTGTTATTCTTTGGAAAGTTTTATTTAATAAAAATTTTCTAATATATTACGTTTTTGAAGGAGATTTCGTTAGAATACTTTAATTAAAAACTAATTTCTCTAATATATTTCTCTAAAAGACTTCTCTGTTTTTAGGAAGTTTTTCGTTTAAATTATCCTTTAAAATATAATTTTCGTTAGAATTTTTTAATTTTTCTATGAATTCTTATTTAAAGATAATTTTTATTAAAATTCTCTATCTATACAGAATTTTTGTTTCAATTCTCTCAATTAGGAACGAATTTTCATTAGACTTTTCTGTTAAAATAGAATTTTCTCGTTTTTTTTTTTTTTTTTTTTTTTTTTTTTTTTTTTTTTTTTTTTTTTGAGAGTTTTTCGTTTAAATTATCCTTTTAAATATAATTTTCGTTAGAATTCTTAAATTGTTTTTATGAATTCATATTTAAATAGAATTTTTCTTAAAATTCTCTATCTATACAAAATTTTGGTTTAATTCTCCCAATTACGAACAAGTTTTCATTAGACTTCTCTTTTAAAAGATAATTTTCTTTTGAATTCTCGTTTTTTTGAGAGTTTTTTGTTAAAATTATTCTTTTAAATAAAATTTTCGTTAGAATTCTTGTTTTAGTGACAATTTTTCTTAGAGTTTTCTCGATTATAAATGAATTTTCGTTAGAATACCTTATTTCAAAGAAATTTTCAGTCGAATTTTCTGATTAAAGAAATTTTGCGAAAATTCTTAATTTATATAGAATTTTTGATAGAATTCGCTCGGTTTAAAATGAACTTTCATAATTAAGTCTAAGAATTCTTCCTAGTTCTGGTTTTAAGACAGTTGTTTCCTAAGAATTCTCTATAGAAAATTAATTGCAATAAGATCTCTCGATTTATTGACAATGTTTTTTAGAATTCTCTCTAAAGAAGAAATTTCCCTAAAATTCTCTTAAATTATTTGTTAAAAGAGAGAAATTTCATTCGTGTTCTTATTTTAAGAGAGTTTATTTGGTTTAAATTCTCTATAGAAACTGATTAAATGAGAATTTTTTAGTAAAATTTTATCGATTTTGAACGAATTTTTGTTAGAATTCTTTATTTATAAACAACTTACGTTAGAACTTCATAGTTAAAGAGATGTTTTTTAGAATATTTATTAAACAAGAATATTTGATTAAAATTCTCTTTTTTTATACAAAATTCTTCGAAGAATTCTCCCTAAGAACGATTTTTCGTTAGAATTCTGTTTGAATTTGAAAAAAAAAACTAATTCTCTTTTTCACAATATTTTTTTTAACGAACATAAACCTATAATTTATTCTTATTTATTTACTTTTCTAAATATAAAATAAAAACTAAGAAAACTTCAACTCCACTTAACAATTATATTCAATTTATGATAATTATAGTACTTGTCGAAAGATTTACTCTTCTTAACAAAACTTCACAAGTTTACTCCTTATTTAGTTTTTTTTATATCCAAGTTCTTGTGTTGTTTCTTCCTCCTCTCAAGAAGATCTGTTGATGATGTTGTAAATAAGGCAATTTTCTTGATTTGTATATTTTTTTATCAAAAAAAAGTTGTGCATCATTTCTTCCAGCCACAAGGAAGCAAATGAAACACACATCATTGTTATTATAATCATGTTGTAGCATTGTTTTCATTTCAAATTTTGTATATATTTTTTAAAACTGATGTTGTCGTAGTTGAAATAAAAAGTTTTTTTTTTGGACTTTTTCGAAAACAACTTATTCATCGTTTCGTCAATCAGGCGATGACATGCAAGAACCGCCTTAATACCTTTAAACACTCCTCAACATAGAGTCAGTCAGACGACGTCGACGAAGTCTTCAGCCAGACAACCAGCAACAGATAACAATGTACACAAGGTACAACACTAAACTGACCCACAAGTATAAGTAATTTTTTTTCTCCATTTCTTTCTTTAGTAAATTTAAGTTTTTGTAGTAGCAAGTTGTTTTTCTTTTTCTTTATTTTGTTGTGTTGTTGCATGTTTGCTGAATATGTGGAATATGTTGTTTGCAAACATATTTAAGATTACGATTTTAGTCAGACACCACAAATGTATGTATGTATGGACGATAATAATGCCTGCTCTTTGTGTCTAATGAAGGCTTGAGAGTTAAAATTTTTTTGCGTTTTTTTTTTCGTTTGGTCCTGGTTTGTAAACTCAATTTTTAAATGATCAATTTTTAAGATACAGGATATCCTAAATAGTTTTCCTGGTTAACCCTTTAAAAGGAGAGTAGTACAACTAAATTCTTTAATTTCATATATACAAACTTAAGTATAGTCGAGACTAGATTATAATTCTGTCTTTAGTCTAGACTATATAGACTAGATTATATACCAGACTATAGACTTGACTATAAACTTGACTTTAGGCTTCACTATAGACTGTAGACTCCACTATAGACTGAATTTAGACACGACTATAGAGTAGGCTATTGACTAGACTATAGACTAAACTATAGACTAGACCATAGACTAGACTATCGACTAGACTATAGACTAGACTACAGACTAGACTATAGACCTGACTAGACTATAGACTAGACTATAGACTAGACTATAGACTAGACTATAGACTAGACTATAGACTAGACTATAGACTAGACTATAGACTAGACTATAGACTAAACTATAGACTAGACTATAGACTAGACTATAGACTAGACTATAGACTAGACTATAGACTAGACTATAGACTAGACTATAGACTAGACTATAGACTAGACTGTAGACTAGACTATAGACTAGACTATAGACTAGACTATAGACTAGACTATAGACTAGACTATAGACTAGACTATAGACTAGACTATAGACTAGACTATAGACTAGACTATAGACTAGACTATAGACTAGACTATAGACTAGACTATAAACTAGACTATAGACTACACTATAGACTAGACTATAGACTAGACTATAGACTAGACTATAGACTAGACTATAGACTAGACTATAGACTAGACTATAGACTAGAATATAGACTAGGCAATAGACTAGACTATAGACTAGACTATAGACTAGACTATAGACTAGACTATAGACAATTCTAGTCTAGATAACTATGATATAGACTAGACTCAAGACTAGACTGTTGACTAGATTGCGGACTAGCATAAAGAGTAGACCATAGTCCATACAATAGACTAGCCTATAGTCAAGGCTAGCGACTTCACTATAATATAGGCTACATACTGAACTATAGCCAACACTACAGACTAACTTAAGACTTGACTATAGAATAGATTATAGTCCAACTATAAAATAGACAAGAGTCTATTCTAGACTATGATCCAAACTTTAGTCTGGTCTTTATATTTCAAATTTAAATTAGAATTCAGAATATAATAAGAAATTTAATTTTTTCACTTAACAAGTTACTGCAACTTAATTAAATTTCACAACCACTTGCAGCAAGTATTCCAACAGGATTTACCTGCCAACAAATAAAACGCAACCTTGCATAATATTGGCAAGGAAGCCCATTTTTGTTTTCCATTTAGAGGATGCTTTAAAAAAAGGGTTAATTAGAATTTCCTTATGATTTTTTATAGCAGTTTTGTTGTTATTCTTTAATTCTACTTTCCTTTCCTTATTTGGTGGCTATTCTTGTTTTTTTGTCTCCGTATACATTTACTGTTGAGATGTTTTGTTGGGAATGGGATGTTATTCATTTTATATTCCTTTTACATATTTTATTTAAATTACCATCACGCATCTTAACGAAGCAATGTACAAAATGAATCCACTTAACTTCAACTTAACACATATGCTTCGTTGCCTTCGTTCGTCGTTCCTGCTGCAGATGATAACGATGATGATGTGGATGTGGTTGGTGATGACGATACTTCGGCCTGAAGATGTTGATAATACTGTTGCCAGTCTGCTTAAAAAGACCTTCTTCTGATTGAGATTCTGTTTTTTTTTGGCTTTTTGTTATACATAGTAATCATCTTCATCAGCATCATCATTAACAATAACAACATCGTTGTTGTCGTCATTGTGTGTTCTCTGGTAGATGTATTTTTTTTTTTTTCTATGTTAAATTCTCAGGTTTCCTTCTGCATTCAGTAGAACCCATCGCCTTAGTTTAGATTCAGATTCTTGTATGTACAAAATTTGGTCGTTTGTTACTTCCATACTTTAGCTCTTCTATTGTGCAATGAAATTGAATATTCTTTAGCCACATTTTTATACTTAGTAGTAGACCTACAAACATATATATTTATTTAAAGTTAGTTGCTCTGCGACTGCTGCACTGCTGCTCCGGGTTCTTTAAAATACAATAAGAATACATTTTGATTGTTTTCTTGTTTAGGTTTTCTTTTAAATGCTTAAGCTTTTTCCTTTAACATTGTTTCTCATTGAATAACCATCATCTTCATACTCATCCTCAGAGTCAGAGTCGTGGTCGTTTTTTTTTTCTTTATTCTTTAAGCGTCTACACATGCAATTTTATCTTTGCCACGAAAAGGAGTTTGCTCACGTTCAAATTTGCTGTTATTTTATTTATTTTTTGTTGTTGTTGTTCTTGTTGTTGTTATTGTATATCTTTCCTCATTTAGTAGAGAGCTTAGGGTTTTGGATGGTTCATGCAGGAAATACATGATTTTGTTTTTAAATTGTAAATCTATTTAGGTTGTTTTGTATTTGAATTGCAAATATTGTGTTAGTAAGTAGTTAAAAGTGGGGAAGGATATCTTTAAAACAAATATTCTTGTAAAGTTAATACTAGTCTAAATATCAGTGCACAAAACTTAACTAAAGTACACATAAGCACACATACATATACTCCAGACTACAGTCCTGATTACAGTGAAAACTATAGTCAAGACTATAATTTACAATAGTCCAGACTAATATAGTCCAAGCTATAGTTTAAAATAGTACAGACTACTACAGACTATTGTGTAAGCTATAGTCCAAACCATGGTCTAAATTTTGGTCTTTGGTCAAAACAGGCATTTCTTAAACTCTACTTGACAGTTTACGTGCAGTGAAATACTACGTTAACCGTAGTCTAAATTATAGTCAAGATTTTTAGCCAAAGTCTAAACCATATTTTAAACATAAATCCAGACAGAAAGCTAAACGTTAGTCCGTACTAAAATCTAACCATTAGTCGAGATTGTAATATAATTTACAGTCTAAACTATAAACTATAATAACGACAAATCACTAATCTAAAGTCCATACTATAGTCTCAACATTATTCCAGATTGTAGTCTAATTTATATACTAAACATAACTCCATATTATAGTTTAATCTGTAGCTCATACTAAAGTCTAAACTATAGTCTGAACTACATACATATATAGATTATAAACTAAAGTCCATAATGCAGTACAAAAGTCGGAACTGACTATAGTATAATATTTAGTCTAGATAGTAATCTAAACTATAGTCTGTCTATACCATAGTCTAGACCGTTGTCTGTACCTAAACTATGATTCAAATGGTGTTCTAAACTCTAGTCCGGAATATAATGTAAAACTGTTGTCCATTATGCTGGTTAAAGCCAAAATTTTGGTCCAGACCATCAAATAAACTTTAGTCGAGGCATCAACATCTTCGTTTAAAACTTATGAGTTTCTCTTTCCTAGGGCGGGTTTCTTACTACTCAGTTAAACGAAACAAATTTAGGCGGACTTTTACCAATGATTGTGTTTTTAAGTTTTGCATTTGGGATCAGTTAACTTTGTTAGTATTGCCAACTTTTCAGTCAAAAACATAAACAATGAACAGCTGTTTTTTTTTTTTTTTGCAAATATCAGTTTTGTAAAATGTAAAATTTTAGAAAAAATATAAATAAATATTTAAAAGAAGAATAATATTGATAAAATAAATCAGAAAATTTCTATTTTTCTTCTTTCAAATTCATTATTTTATTGTTTTTGTTGATTGTGTTTTCTCAAAAGAAAAACACAAAACATATATTAAACTAGGTTTAACCAAGGAATGAAGATTATCATTATCAGAAAAACCCGTCCTTAATCATTAGAAAATATAAATTAAATTCTCATATTTACTTATTAATTAAATTATAATAAATTTAATCTTTTTACTTGGTTAACAATTTGTTACGAATACTAAGTGCAAATACTACAAAATCAACATCCCTTATTAAATCTACTTAAAAATATAATATTAATATTAAGAAAAGAAAAAAAACACAACTTAATTTAAATTAAATAGAAAGAAAAAAATATATAAAAACTTGTCAATTTAAGCTTCACTAATTTTCAACTAAAACAACAACAAACCAACAACAAGAACAACATTTATTCATAGCAACAACAGTGAACTCAATAAAATCAACTAACTACAAGTTGCCACCACCATCACTCTGTTGCTGTTGCAAGTAAGAGAAATGAAAAAAAAAATAAGTAAAACTATTCTAATGAAAATACACCCCAAATATTTTTCATCATCAACTTTATTAAGTGGAGTTTGGAACCAAAAAAAGTTTGTTTGTTGAAGGAGACTCTACATTAATTAATCATGCCTAACTTGGCAATTATGTAGGCTGAAATTGAAAAAATAACATACACATACAAACATACACATACTCTCCACTTTACTCAATAAGATTGAAAAATTAAAAAAAAATGTAAATTATTTAGAAAAAAAACTATGATGGTTAGAATAGATTTTTTCCTAAAAAAAAAAACAACAACTAACTACAACGCCAACAATCGTCTAATACAACAACCTACTATATTATACCTACCACCCATAGTATAGAAAATGTTGCATTCATTCATTTTGTCAAGTGGCATCATCAGCATACAACAACCTCAACCATCATCATGACGAGAAAAAAAAACCAGCAGCAAGAACAACAACAACACTAGAATACAACTGCAATTCCACCTGAAGTGGTTGGCTATGTGTAGTCGGGAGTATGTGTATATGTTTTAGTATATAATAAGTATACGTTCATGTGTATTAGGGTGACTTTTCTCGTGACTATAGTCCATAGAATATAGTCCAGATTATAATGTATAGAATACTTTATTTCAGGCTAAAGTCTACAGTCTATAATCTTGTGCATACTATAGTCCAGGTTGTAGTCTACACTATAGTTCAGATTATAGTATCTATAGTATATACTATAATCTGGACTGTAGTGAAGACTACAACCAGACTAAACTAAAGACTATAATAGTACAGACTATAATCCAGACTATATTCCAGTCAAAAGTACCGATTATAGAACAGTATATAGTAGTCTAGACTATAGTCAAAACTGTAGACAATCCACACTGTAGTCCAGACTATACTGCAATCCAGAATATAGTCCAGACTACTTTCCAGACTATAGCATAAACTATAGTCCTTACTATAATCTTAACTACAGCCATAATATAGTTCCATCTATATACAGATTATAGTCTATACTATAGTCCGTACTATAGGCTATAGTCTAAGAGCCCAGGGGACAAATACTGGCATTCGATATCGATCGAAACCACAATAGAATTAAAAAAAAAATTGTTAGAAATTTGATCCAAGAGAAATAGTCTATAATTTACTGCACTCTTAAGTCTGAAGTCTATAATCTTGTCCATACTATAGTCTATACTGGACCAGGTTATAGTCTATACTATAGTCCATGTTATAGTCTATACTATAGTCGATATTTTAGACTATACTATTGCCAGATTGTATATTATATAGTGCAGACTACAGTCCGGCCTATAGTGCAGACTTCAGTCCAGACAATAGACTAGTCCAAACTGCAGTCTACACTATAGTCCACACTTAAATATAGACTAAAATTCAGACTATAGTCTAGACTACAGTTCAGACTACAATCCAGAGTATAGTCCTGGCAAATTCCAGATTATAGTACAAACAATAGACCCGACAATAGTCTAGAATATAATTTAAACTACAGTCCTTGCTATATAACTACAGTCCAGGCTATAGTCCCAACGAAAATTTCTACCCAAAAAGGCGAGAAACCTACCTAATGCATGCTTAAACATGTTTGTTTGTATGTATGTCATTATGGCTAAATAAGTATGTATGTGTGTGTGTGTGTGTATGAGTGTTGGCATGTAAATGTAATTGGTGCAAGTAGGTTTGCATATGTTTATATGTATATGAGATTTTTCACAAATCCCTCAACATTCACTTCTACTTCTTCATCTTCTTCATTCTAGCACCTTCCTTCCCCGCAATCTAAATGTTGTTGATGGGAGCTTAAGGAGGTTATGCATAAAATACATATTTCAAGAGGGTGAAAAAAAGTAATGTTGTTGTTTATTTTATACTATTTGTTTTCCAGTTTTCTTTTTTTCGCTCTTGCTCTTAACATTTTCATATATTAAATAAATATTTAAGTATGTTGGGAAATGTGTGTGTGTGGGTGTAGGTGTGTGTGTGTGTGTGTGTGAGAGTATGTAAATATGTAACTGAATAAAATTAATGGAATTTAATATTATACATTTTTGTCATAAATAAATTTAAATTAAATTCCACTGCTTATAATCATATTTGCACAGCAACTAACTAAGCAGGGAGGTAGTTGATGTACTTTAAGGGAGGATGATACTATGACCTGAAATTTATTAAAGAATTAATTTAACATTGAGATCTTATGGTATATCTATTTAAATAATTAATAAATCATGCAATTTTTATGAATATTCTTAAATTTTGACCTTTGACACTTCAAGGAAATATGTTAGCTTTAGATGAATTGTTCGTTAGAAGTTTAATGACCTAAGCAGCATAAAATTTGTAAAACTTCTTTATTGGTATTAAACCACTAAGATACTAAATTATTACTAAAAATTGCATTTCCAGAAATGCTTACTACTTACTACCCTCTTTCCCCTTTTCTTTACTCTCCCGCCAACCTGCTTTCAAACTGTTTATCCACTGTTCCATAATACGTTATTGTGACAATATTTTTATTTTATTTGTAATTTTTTTTGCATTTTTTTTAGATTAAATTTTTTTTTTCATATAAATATTTTATGCAAATATTTTATCATGCATGCCTACGTAAATGCCTGTGCTTGTTCTTGTTGTTACTCTTATTATGATAAATTAAAATTTATTCATGAACAAAATTAATTATACACCATGATGCGAAGTAAACTACTAGTGAATGCTAGTACTAACATGGTAGTGTAGTAGTTGTTGTTGTTGAATGTAGTTAGTCCAACTACAACAACGACTACTGCCACTTCCAATGCATACACTCGTTGATACTTTAAACTACTTTACATATTACACACACTCACATGCATCATTCACATGGAGTAGGGTCTTAGTACCCTGCAGAAAGTCTTAAATAAAACTATAGTTTGAAAAATATTCCAGACTATAGTCTAAACTATAGTCCGTAGTCTTATATATATTCTTAAATGTAGTAAACCCTTGTCCAGTGTTTGAACAATAGTTCAGTCTATGTTTAAAATGCAGTTCCATATGTAAAGTATGTTAGTCTGAACTAAAGTCCAGACTATGGTCAAAATTATAACGAAGACTTTAGTCTAGATTCAGAAAGTATATCCTAAAACAATGTTGTAAATAAAGCCAGACTACATTCTAGACTAGAGTCTAAACTAGATTCCAGACGGTAATCTATACAATAACTCAAAGTTTCAGTTTAAGTCTAAACTTTAGTTCTATATTAGTTAGTTAGTTTGAAAGGAAATATGTACATATATATATAAATCAAATCCGAAGAAATACACCTAGGTCTCTAGAACACTAACCACTAACCTACCGGAGGCCACTAGTTCTATATTAAGTTATGCAGTCTTGCCTATAATCTGAACATTATTTCTAAACTACAATCTGATATGACTGAACTACATACATATATTCTAAACTATAATCCACAATAACAATCTGAACTGTAGCATTGAGTCTAAACTCCGCACTATGAACCAAACTATAGTCTTATATGTATATAGTCTAAAGAATAGTCTAAACTATATTTAAACTACAGTCCGAAATAAAATAAACTATAGCCTACAATATACATATATTTATGTAGCTCAGACTGAAATCTAAAGTATTATTGACTCTAGTCTAGACTAGAGTCTTAAGAAGAGTCAAACCAAAGTTTCAGCTTAATTTTGAATTATAGTTCTATAAACGTTCTGACAATAATCTGAACTTCTAAACTACAATTTGATAAGTTTGAATTATATTCTAAACTACCATTTAGAACATAATCTATACTTCAGAATAGAGTCTAAACTTCACACTATGTACAAACTTTAGTCCAATATATAGTCTAAACTATATCTAAACTACAGTCAGAAATATAAAAAACTATAGCCTGCAATATAAACTTAATTATAAACCGAACTAAAATCTAGACCATAGTCTACACTAAAGCCTTAACAATATAACATACTATAGTCCAAACTACAGTCTTTATTCTTGACTTTTGTTCGAATTGTAATATAAAGTCTAAACAGTTGCCCTGACTATAGTCTAAACTAGTGTATACTATAGTTTTAGCTATAGTCTACAGTCCAGACTATTCGATTTAAAACTTCAGTCAAGACTATTCGATGTGTATTTTATTAAAAATCCAATTTCCAGGATAAATCTTTTAAAACAATTTGGCAAACCCTGATTCAACTTAAATTTGCTCATTCATATCATAGTTGAAGTACAAGTAAATTTGTGTATGTTTTTCCCCAGTACCGCAATATCGTATTATAGCGAAGAGGGTATGGGCATATAAGTATGTCATTTTCATATTTACATCCGTTGGTATGTAAGTAAGTAAGTAAGTAAGCCGACTAGCAGCAAGCAAGTCAGTCAGACAGCAAGCATAATAATCTGATAATGTCCTTCGTTCAGTTGGGGTGTTGTTGTAGATATTGCGAGCATCTACTAACTAGGTATTTTTTAACTTCCCAGCATCACCCTCCAACACCACCGACACCACCACCCATCAATGTTATACATTTTAAACAAGTAGCTAAAAAATTTACTGTTTGCTGTTCTAGGCAGCACCTCTCAATTGCAAAATTTTTAAAAGGAGTAGAATGATGCTGGTAGTTGGTGGTGGAGGAGGTGATGATGATGTTGATGGAGCTTATGCTTCCCTACTTGGTTTTAAATATTAAATTTTGCTATTTTACAATTACTAACTAAAGCTGAGTGTGTTTGTGTGTGTGTGTGTAAGGATGTATCTTTAGTTGATTTTTGTATTTTGATAAGTATTTATTGTTGGAGAGTAACCAACGCTTGTGCATGCTCACTTAATGTCATGAAGAAGGAATTTGTGATGATGTTGTTGTTGTTGCTGCTGTTGTTTTTGTTCAACATAAAAACTTCCTTATTACGTTGTTGATCCTCCGGCTGCTTGAATGGTACAATTGCTGTTGTTTGTTGCTGTACTGCTGCCAATGGTACGTGCAAATGTACATATTGTTAATTTTGCAACCATGCTGCAACTCGAGTCCATTTTCACCCATTAAGCATTTAAGTGTTGTTCTTATTTATTTTTTTAGCTTTTATTATTTTAGAAATACATACATACATATTTTTAATACTCTACAACATTTTTGGGGAGCGTGTGTGTATTGAGTTTATGCTAATGTTGGTAACGTTTTAGAGCAATGGTTTTACACCAGCCTTAAGACGCCTTAACATGAGCTTAAAAGTAATATGATCTGTCGAAATTTTGTGTAGAAAAGTCTTAATGCAATAAGACGGGAAAATTGGATGTAAAATTGGAAAGTCGTATGGCTCTATTCATTTTTTGAAATGATTCCAAAAAACCGGCAATTAGATCAGGGATGTAAATTTATGTAAAAAATAGCTGTAACTTTTTTGTGTAAACACAAAAAAGTATATTGTATACGACTGTTATTTTCTTTTGTGTTATACGGATGGAATTTAATTTTACTTTTTCATTAAACCTTACTTACGTAAAGTCTGTTAGTGTGAAGGGATTTATTTATTAAAGATTTATTTCATAAAGTAAATCATTACAATATCAACTACTTGTAATGTGTAATTCAGCAATAACTAATTACAATTATTTACAATCGTTATTCCAGAAATGTTTATTTATCTATCTATGTATCTATCTATCTATCTATCTATCGATCTATCTGTCTATCTATCTATCTATCTATCTATCTATCTACCTATCTATCTATTTAACTATCTATCTATCTATCTATATATTCATCTATCCATCTATCTATCTATCTTTCTATCTATCTATATATATA
>NC_060954.1:2166853-2248349 GCF_022045245.1 Lucilia cuprina
GCCTTTCACCAATTTCTTTTTCTTCCCTTTTTTAATTATTTGCAAAATATGTTTTTCTAGATATTACTGCTGCTGTTGCTTGGGTGCTGGTGCTACAGCTTAAGCATTTTGTTGTATATATTTGTTGTTGCATTTAAATATTTGTATGTAAAGTAATTCTTTTCAAAAATCTGCCTTATACCCTTCATACACTACTTTTTTTAATTTACCTTGTGCTAAAGGGTTTTTTTCTATTTTAATATTAAATTTTCCTTAACACACTGTCAGAAAAATGTAACCATTTTTTAACAATATAAAAAATTAATACTGTTGGAAATTATCTTAAGCTTAAATTATTAAGAAAACTTTAGTATTATTTTTTTACTTAACTTTCTTAATTACTTTTCTTGCTAGTTTTTTATTTTTAAATTTTTTGGCCTGTTTTAACATTTTAACAAGGTGAAATGTTGACTCGGTCATTTGAACTATGCCATTTATGATAACCATCTTTTTACTTAGACATTCATCGACATCATCTCTTAACTGTAGTCGTTCTCTCAACTGCATTTTCTTACATAAGTAAGTCCCCTCTACATATTTTGTATAGTAATGTATTACGTTTTTGTTTTTGTTCTTTAATATTCACCCCCGATTTAAAAAAAATCTACTCATCTAACATAATGTACAGTAATGGTTCGTCTTAGAGGAAAGATGGTTTCTAGTAATAAAAGCGCATTTGAAGATTGAACCTAAAATGTAAATTAACTTATATTAACATTTTAACTAAAAAAAATTGAATTTTCACTAAAAACATATTAATTACCAAATATTTTTTTTACAAAATTAAATTTTTACTTCAAATTTGATTTTTCACTAAAAATTTAAAAAATTTTTAATAATACAAAACTTTGACTTAAAGCTTGGATTTTTATTAAAATAAAAAAATATCACTTACAATTTAAAATATCAAAATATCAAAATTTCTTTAAAAATACAAAATTGTCCCTTAATTTCCAAATAAGTTCTTTTAAAAGGTATTAAGACTGTATTTTTATTTGAACATTACAATCTACTGCATTATTTTAAAGCTCTTATTATAATTGTTGTTGTTAATGATGTTTTGTTGCTGTATTTGTATTAATGTACTTGTTGTTGCAGCCACTGTTGTTGTTGTTTCAATATGATGATGTTACTATGATGATGCTGTTGATAATGATGGGTTTCTTTTTTTTTTTTGCTACTGCTGCATGTGTATACATTAATAATTAAAAATATTCCTGCGTTGCATTATAATCCATTTTTTTTTTTGTTTTTGCGTATTTTTTACTTAATTTTTTTTGTTGTTGTTTCTTTTCTCGACTCAACTTTTCTATAGTGTATTCAGGGTTCTTGCTGTTGTTGTCGTTGTTGGTTATTTGTTAAATATTCAACCATCATTGTCGTTCAGCATCATCATCATCATCGTCATGCAACAGCAGCAGCAATATTAACAACATAGTTGAAAACCACCTTCCTTGTAACAACACAACGATTAATGCAACAACATTCACACAACATTTTCATCGTCACCCCCAAAATGAAAATGATGATGAAGAAGAAATATCATTGTAATGATGATGATGATGATGTTGCTGTTGATGGTGATGATTTCTGCTTCAATACTGCCATCCATCAAACCATCCATGTTGGTTAGTTTCGTACTTTTTTGCTGTTGTTATTATTATTATTTCAGTTCAGTTTTATACCCTTCATCACACTGGGATCGCTAGGGGTGTTATGTTTAACTTTTCACAACTTTTTGCTGCAATATAGTATTTGTAATTTAAATTTTATGGGATTTAATATTATTTTGAAATAATTAAATTATTTAAATCTACTGGTGAGTAAAAAAGAAAAACAAGACACGTTACTATGTAATTCGATATAAATTCAACTTCGTATTGAACTAAATGACAGTTTCGAATAATAAATATAATGGACGAGTTACTTTTGGACAATAGTTTAGATTAAATTTTTTTGAATTTTTAGTGTGCTTCCATTAGTCGACTTCACTAGCACTGCATCATTTCTATTTGCTTGGTTTTTTCCTGCATTGTTTTTCTACTATTTTTTTTTAAATTTTTTTTGCCACTAGAGCAAAATGTTAAAAAATGTAAATTATTTACAAGGATTTCAATGTAATTTTCTCTCTCGGCATTCACAGCTTGTTGTTGGTGTAGTTTTAGCCTGCTACTAGCAGCATGCTTGCTATTAACATTCATAATAAACTAGTAGGGTAACCAAATAAACATTTCAATTCAAAATTAAGCGCAAATATATCTATCTCTCTATCTATCTATCTTTCTATCTATCTTTCTATCTATCTTTCTATCTATCTTTCTATCTTTCTATCTATCTATCTATCTATCTATCTATCTATCTATCTATCTATCTATCTATCTATATATCAGTCTATCTGTCTGTCTGTCTATCTGTCTATATGTCTATCTCTCTATCTATCTATCTATCTATCTATCTATCTATCTATCTATATATCTATCTATCTATCTATCTATCTATCTATCTATCTATCTATCTATCTATCTATCTATCTATCTATCAATCTATCTATCTATCTATCTATCTATCTATCTATCTATCTGTCTGTCTATCTATATATCTAGCTATCTATCTAGACTAGATGTCCATTGGGTTTTCACTTGCTTCTAGAGACACACACTTGTTAATACCTACATAAATTTGTATGTAAATATACATATGTATGTATTCATGTACATACCTAAGTGAATGTCAATGTATGTATTGCAATGTACATATGTAAGTATGTATGTACATATACTATAGTGTATTTATTTAAACTTGTAGACTTAACTATGGGGTAAAATATTTACTTACAAACCCTTAACGCCTACATTCAACATACTACATCCATTTATTTATCCTGCCACCTCCTCCTCCTCCCTCCCCAGATGTATGTTGGAGTGAATATTCATACATATATATAAAATTTCTAACCTATTGAAAATATTTACGGTTATGTACACATATACACCTAAATTTTAATTGCACTGTGTTAAGGAAGTTAAAAAATAGGGTTAAAATTTGTGTTGTTGTTGTTTTTTTTTCTGCGTTGTGTCGAGTTGCAGTTGCATACAGAGCAGTACGTATGTACGTGGTAGTAAATGTAACCGAAATTAGGTTAAAGATATAATAGGTTTTTGTGTGTAAGAAGATTTTAAGTGCTGCCAGACTATTGTTAGCAGAAGTTTTGTTTTTATTAATTTACATTTTTCTCTTTCTCTTTTATTTTTTGTTAAGTTAAGAATTACTTATTCTAAATAATTGTAGGAAGTATTTGAGGGAAAATTAAGAAAATGATAAATTTTAGTAAAGGGTTTGAACCCTTACGATTTATTTTACTATTTTATTTTGTTATTTGCAATTATTTGTATTAGATTTTTGCATTCGTTATTCACAACTATAGCCAGCTTCCCTTTTTATTTTAGATCTATTAAAAAGAAGATAAAAAAATTTGGACAAAAGTTTTAGGAAATGACAACATTAATCACTGAAAACTCTTTAGCTGGTTGGGTGGTAGATAGATAGATAGATAGATAGATAGATAGATAGATAGATAGATAGATAGATAGATAGATAGATAGATAGATAGATAGATAGATAGATAGATAGATAGATAGATAGATAGTTAGATAGTTAGATAGTTAGATAGTTAGATAGTTAGATAGTTAGATAGTTAGATAGTTAGATAGTTAGATAGTCAGATAGTTAGATAGTTAGATAGATAGGTAGATAGATAGATAGATAGATAGATAGATAGATAGATAGATAGATAGATAGATAGATAGATAGATAGATAGATAGATAGTTAGATAGTTAGATAGATAGATAGATAGATAGATAGATAGATAGATAGATAGATAGATAGATAGATAGATAGATAGATAGATAGATAGATAGATAGATAGATAGTTAGATAGTTAGTTAGTTAGTTAGTTAGTTAGTTAGTTAGTTAGTTAGTTAGTTAGTTAGTTAGTTAGATAGATAGTTAGATAGTTAGTTAGTTAGTTAGTTAGTTAGTTAGTTAGATAGTTAGATAGTTAGATAGTTAGATAAATAGATAGATAGATAGATAGATAGATAGATAGATAGATAGATAGATAGATAGATAGATAGATAGATAGATAGATAAAGCATTATGTTTATTTTTAAATGAAATATATTGAAAATTAAATCTTTTTAAAGAAAAAATTTAATAAATTCCACAAAAACCACTGTATTTCAAAATTATTTTCATAATTGCAAAATTGAATATGCATTAAATAAATTGTTACATTTTATTGAATATATACCCATTTATACCTATATATAATGCTGTAACACCCAACAGATTACATAAGTTATTACGGTAATTTTGAACAAAAACAACAAGAAACAAAAAATATGTATGTAGTAAATGAAACTTAAAAATATTTATTTAACATTAATCCTTTAATTATCCTCTCACCACTAACTGAAAAAATTAAAAGGGAGGGTGTTGTCTATAACAAATCTTTGAAATCCTTATCTACATATTAAGTAGCTAATGGAATAATATTGCTTACTACTTACACAGTTGATTTTTTTTACTGTTGTTCACATTTTGGTACTCATATCTTCTTAAGTACTTGTTCTCTAGTATAATTGTTACTCTTCAAAACTGACTCAAGTAATGTTTATTGTTAGTGCCTAGGATGTAGTAAATACATTTATTATATTTTCATTATTCATACACATCCATTGTAAAAAAAAACAATGCGTGTAACCCTTATGCAAATTACTTTAGGCTATTGTTACTGTGCCCCTCGTATTTGTAGTAGTAGTAGTAGTGTACTTGGTCGAGTATCCATCCACCCATCCATCCATCCAATCATAAGTCAAGTCAAGCTGATGCATTCATTCATCATTAATAAGAGAAAGGAGAAAGCAAAACTACTCTGTAATTGTAGGTTCATACACGTAGAGAAAATACGGCGACCATAATGTAATTATGTTTTAAGTTGAGTCAACTATTTTATTAAATTTATCATACGGAAGTTAAAATATTATTCACCACCTATCGCCAATCAACATTTTACGGAAATATGTTCCCTTATTATTTTTTTCGTTCACTGACAAAATCAACTATTTTGAATGAATTGTTCACAACAAGTTCACGAAAGCAATTTTCCCTTCGAGGGAAATGAAAATTCCAAAGAACAAAATGATTACAGCAATTCAGTATGCCATACAATTTATTGTAACAAACATATACTGAAGTGTAGCAATCAATTTTAAAAATGATAATATATTTTCTAAAAATAATATGATTGCGACAACTGAAAATTAAATTGATGTAACCACAATTTTGTAATAATATTAATATGATTGCAGTAACCATAACTAACCTCATTTTTTCTCTCAGTGTTCTTGTTAAATTGTATGTCATGCTGCAACATGAATACATCCATTCATTCTATTATATAAATATTTATTTACGATTGCTGATGTGTGTGTGTATGTATGTGAGTAGCGTGTGTATGCCACTGGAGTGCACGCATCTCCTTACCGCCAGGGAATAGATTCATTTGCATTCATCACCATCATCCTGGCAGTTAGTTTCTTCTGCTATTTTTTTGTACCATCTTGATGATGATGGCTGTTGATGGTGCATCATACCATTATTTGCCATGATATTATTTTTGCCTCAACAGCATCTGTTGAAGAGGTTACAGCGTGTGCAAATGTTGAATGTGTGTAATGTTTGTGTACTTTGGTTTGTTTTAGTTGTTGTATGGAGGAAATTTATTATTTTTGCTCATTCGTTGAGCTGTTGTGTTTGCATTTTACGCGTATTCATTTGCAATTAGACCAACACAACACAAATATTGTTAAACATACCTCTCGTTGTTGTTGTAGTTCTTGAGGGTAAATCTATTTAACAATTTAACAAGAATTTAAGAATTTTTCTTTAACATTTAAACTTGAGTTTAAATGGATAACACTTGACTATAGACAATTCTGTAGTGTCAATTATAAAATTTGTTTAAATTTCGATTTAGTTTTAAAGATCAACTATTGTCCATTCAAACTTGTCATTTCTAATCTCTTCTTATCTTTTCTCTTTCAGTACATACAAGTTTAACATCTGTATCGTCATCATTATCATCGTCGTCTTCCACCTTCTATAATACACCAGCCACCCTACTCTTTACCACATATCATGACATACAGGTGGCAAATATAACAAAACCCACCGGTGGACCACAAATAGATGTTCTTGTCAAAGATCTCACCGAAACAATGGCCATTGATTTTTACTATGCAAAAAATTTAATCTGTTGGACCGATTGTGGTCGTGAAATAATCGAGTGTGTTAATGTAAATACCACAGGGTCGATATTGAAGGCACCCAAACAAACTGTGATATCAACTGGTTTAGATAAACCGGAAGGTTTGGCCATTGATTGGTATACGGATAAAATCTATTGGACGGATGGTGAAAAGAATCGCATAGAGGTGGCAACGCTAAATGGTAAATACCAGAAAGTATTATTTTGGACAGATCTCGATCAGCCAAGAGCCATAGCTCTAGTACCTGCTAAGAAATTTTTGATATGGACAGACTGGGGTGAATATCCGAAAATAGAGAGGGCCAGCATGGATGGTGATCCCCTAACACGCATGACTTTGGTTAAAGATAATATATTTTGGCCAAATGGTTTGACGGTGGATTTAAAGAATGATTTGATCTACTGGGCTGATGGCCATTTGAAATTTATAGATGTTATGAAACTAGATGGCAGTAATCGTAGGAATATTGTTAACAATCTAAAATATCCCTATAGTTTGACCTACTTCGATAGTCGTCTTTATTGGACAGACTGGGCTCAGGGTTCGCTAAATGTGTACGATTTAAAATCTAAGGAAATGAAAGAGTTAATAGATACCCCAGAAGCTCCCAATTCCGTGCGCACTTGGGATCCCTCTCTCCAGCCCTATGAAGATAATCCTTGTGCCCATAATAACGGCAACTGTAGTCATCTTTGCTTGCTTAGCACTAATGCTCAAGGTTATAGTTGTGTTTGTCCTACTGGCGTTAAGCTGATATCGGAGAATACTTGTGCCAATGGTTCCCAGGAAATGCTGTTTATAGTTCAACGAGGCCAGATCAGTAAAATTTCCTTAGATTCACCGGATTTCACCATATTTCCTCTGCCTTTGGGAAAGGTAAAATACGCCATAGCTATTGATTATGATCCAGTGGATGAGTATATCTATTGGTCAGATGTGGAAGCTTATTCTATTAAAAGGGCTCATCCGGATGGTACCGGGGTATCAGATTTTGTTACTTCCGAGGTAAGACATGCTGATGGCTTGGCAGTAGATTGGTTAGCTAGAAATCTTTATTGGACTGACACTGTTACGGATCGTATCGAGGTATGTCGTTTAGATGGTTCGGCTCGTAAAGTTTTGGTTTATGAACACTTGGAAGAACCTAGAGCAATTGCTTTGGCACCTACTTTAGGTTGGATGTTTTGGAGTGATTGGAATGAAAAGAAACCGAAAGTAGAGCGAGCCTCTTTAGATGGCTCCGAACGAGTGGTTTTGGTGTCAGAAGATTTGGCCTGGCCTAATGGTATTGCTTTAGATATAGAAGCTAAAACTATTTACTGGTGTGATGGCAAGACAGATAAAATAGAAGTGGCCAATATGGATGGCTCCGATAGACGTGTGGTTATAAGTGATAATCTTAAACATTTGTTCGGCTTGAGTCTGTTGGATGATTATTTGTATTGGACCGATTGGCAGAGAAGATCCATAGATAGAGCACACAAGATTACGGGTAATAATCGTATAGTGGTGGTGGATCAATATCCTGATTTAATGGGTTTAAAGGTGACACGTTTAAGAGAGGTTAAAGGCACCAATGCTTGTGCCGTACGCAATGGCGGCTGTTCTCATTTGTGTTTAAATCGTCCTAGTGATTATGTCTGTCGCTGTTCCATAGAATATGAATTGGCCAACGATAAGAAAACTTGTGTTATACCCGAGGCTTATTTGCTGTTTTCCAAACAGGAATATATTGGACGCATTTCCATTGAAAATAATGAGGGTAATCATAATGATGAGAAAATACCATTTAAGGATGTTCGCTATGCCCATTCCCTTGATGTAGATGTAGCCGACAAACGTATCTATTGGACGGATCAAAAATCGAAATGTATTTATCGAGCTTCATTGAATGGCTCCTATGTTCAGCGTATAGTGGATGCTGGTATTATAAGACCCGAGGGTATAGCGGTAGATTGGTTGGGTCACAATATTTACTGGACCGATTCGGAAGCTAGGCGCATAGAAGTGGCTCGCTTGGATGGCAGCAGTCGTAGGGTTTTATTATGGAAAGGTGTCGAAGAACCTAGATCGTTGGTATTGGAGCCACGCAAAGGTTATATGTATTGGACCGAATCGCCCTCTGATTCTATAAGAAGAGCAGCCATGGATGGCTCGGAATTACAAACTATTATTTCTAGTGCCAATCATGCTACCGGTTTGACTTTGGATCCAGAGACTAGACGCCTTTATTGGGCTACTCAGTCCAGACCCACTAAAATTGAGTCAGCCGATTGGGATGGCAAAAAAAGACAAGTTCTAGTGAGCACAGATGTAGATGAACCCTATGCTGTTTCTCTGTATCAAGACTATGTTTATTGGAGTGATTGGAATACGGGAGATATTGAAAGAGTACATAAGATTACCGGACAAAATCGCAGTTTAGTGCATAGCGGCATGACTTATATCAGTTCCTTGGTGGTATTTTATAATCAAAGACAAGTAGGCACTAATCCTTGTAAACTGAACAATGGTGGTTGTTCTCATTTGTGTTTGGCTTTACCTAGTCGTCGTGGCATGACTTGTGCCTGTCCTACTCATTACACCTTGGCCAAAGATAATGTTTCCTGCATACCTCCCAAGAATTATATCATATTTAGTCAAAGAAATAGTTTTGGACGTCTAATGCCTAATACTACAGATTGTCCCAATGTGCCATTACCAGTGACTGGAAAAAATATTCGAGCGGTGGAATATGATCCCATAACACATTTTGTTTATTGGGTAAGTAAAAGTGGGAGTTAATTTTTGATAATTGAAATATTTAACATAATCTTGTAATGAATTTTAGGTGGAGGGCCGCAGTCATAGCATTAAAAGAGCATTAGTTAATGGCACTAGAGCTTCGGTTTTGGTAGGCTCTGGTTCTCAACCATTCGATATAGCCATAGATGTTATAGGCCGTTTATTGTTTTGGACCTGTTCTCATTCTAATAGCATTAATGTTACCAGGTTTGTGAAGAGAATTCCAGTTTTTGAAAACTTAAATTTTCTTATAAAATCCTTTTTTGATTTAGTTTTGCTGGCGACTCTATTGGAGTCATAGATACTGGCGACTCGGAGAAACCTCGTAATATAGCGGTACACTCTATGAAACGTTTATTATTTTGGACCGATGTGGGTAGCAAACAAGCCATCATACGTTCTCGTGTAGATGGAGCTGAACGTGTTGTTTTAGCTTTTAAGCTAGAAGGTGTTACCGCCTTGGCAGTGGATCAACAAATTGATATGATTTATTATGCCCATGGCAAGCGTATAGATTCCATGGATATAAATGGCAAAAATAAGTAAGTTATAGGCAAGAAATTTGTAACTCTTAATAATTGTTTAATATTTTAGGAAAATTTTGGTCTCCACGCATATATCTCAAGTCATATCTATAGCTGCTTTACAAGGTTTTGTTTACTGGCTTGATGACAAAACCGGGGTGGAGCGCATCACCATTAATGGTGAGGGTAGAAGAGCAGAAATGCAGCGTATGCCACAAATTACCGATATAGTGGCGGTTTGGACTCCAGAATCGAAATTGTTTAGAAATCATACTTGTCTGCATGCCCGCACCAAGTGCTCCCATATTTGCATAGCATCAGCTGAGGGCCGTAGTCGTGAAATATGTTCTTGTCCTAAAAATCTAATGCTTTTGGAAGATGAACAAAATTGTGGTGCCTTGCCGGCATGTGGACCCGATCACTTCACCTGTGCCGCCCCGGTAGCTGGAGGAGGAGCTAATAGCGATATGAATAAGGATTGTATACCAGCGTCATGGCGTTGTGACGGGCAAAATGATTGTCCTGATAAATCCGATGAAGTGGGTTGTCCCTCATGCCGTCCCGATCAATTTAGCTGTCAATCGGGTGAATGTATTGACAAAGCTCTAGTTTGTGATGGCACCACCAATTGTGCCAATGGACATGATGAGGCTGATTGCTGCAAAAGACCAGGAGAGTTTCAATGTCCTATTAATAAGGTAATTTGAGAAAAAAATAATTTTGGAATTGGTTTTTATGGTTCAATTATATAATCTGCCTTTTTAGCTTTGTATATCAGCTGCTTTGTTGTGTGATGGCTGGGATCATTGTGCTGATGGAGCTGATGAATCGGCTGACATTTGCTCTCAGGCCAATACCCGACGCATGGCTCCTTCTTCGGATAAAAAGGCTTTTATGATTTTAATAGTGGCCACAATGATTACTATATTTTCCATAGTTTATTTATTACAATTTTGTCGCACGCGTATAGGTAAAAATCGTAATGAACCCAAGGATGACCAAGCCTCGGATCCTTTAAGTCCTTCTACATTAAGTAAATCGCAAAGAGTATCAAAAATTGCCTCTGTTGCCGATGCAGTGCGCATGTCTACTTTAAACTCACGCACCAGCATGAATTCCTATGATCGTAATCATATAACCGGAGCCTCAAGTTCCACCACGAACGGCTCCAGCATGGTAGCCTATCCCATCAATCCACCACCCTCTCCAGCTACCCGCTCAAGGCGACCTTATCGTCATTATAAAATTATTAATCAACCTCCCCCACCTACACCCTGTTCCACCGATATTTGTGATGAATCCGATTCAAACTATACCAGCAAATCGAATAGCAATAATAGCAATGGCAATACCAAACTATCCTCTTCCTCAGCCAATGCCAATTCCTGTCTACAGTACGGCTATGATAGTGAACCCTATCCACCGCCACCCACACCACGTTCTCACTATCACAGTGATGTTAGAATATTACCAGAATCCTCTTGTCCTCCTTCGCCTAGCTCAAGATCTTCTACCTATTTTTCACCACTGCCCCCACCACCCTCACCGGTACAATCACCTAGTCGAGGTTTCACGTAACAGTTTGAAATTTTTATGTAAGTTCTTTTTTTTTTTTGTAATTTAAGTTTTTCTTATGTTATCTTAAAACTGTAAGGCTTCCAAATTTTATTTAAACAAATCCCTTTTTTATAAGTTTTGTTGTAAATACTTTAATGAAAATTTAACCTAAAGTATTAATTTATAATTGTATATAACTTAACGATTAGATTTAAAATGTAAATGTAATTTATCTAAAACAAACATATCCATTTAAAGAAAATTTTAATTTTAATAATTGAGGCCATTTCCAAAACCTATTAAACCCTACACCCTTTAAAAGGTCGACAAAATCTTTAAAACACTTTTTTAAACAACGAATGAATAATAATAAACATTAGACTTGGAAAATATTAAAGTAAAAGAAATGCTATTAAAAATTTCACAACATAAGAAGTCTTTAAAATAATTAAACTAAAACAAATTAGTCAAATGATTTAAATTTAGTTAAAAGAAAGGCTCAAACAAATTTTATAAATTAGAACAGAATTTTGCAAAAAAAAAAATACTTAAAAACTGTTAAAAATCTTTTAATTTAAGAAATTTTCAAAATTTGTTTATAATTAATATTTTAAGTGGAAATATTTAACTCATTTCCACAAAGCCATGGGTTTGTAATTGACAACTGAAACAAAATGTTTATTAATAGACTGTCTGTATTGTATTTTAAAATGATAAGTATTGAGTTAAAAACTAAAACGGGATTAATTAATTTAATGAAAAAAAAGAAAAAATGTTCAAATTAAAAAAACAAATAATGTGCCAAATTTAAACAAATATAATACATACTTCAAACATATAGTAACTTATATATAAACAAACAAATATCATAAAGAAACTTATTAGCAATTTTTAAGTTGAACTTTCTTTAAATCCTTGCCCCTCTCTTTCTTTCTCTATAACGAACCAGGTATGGAAAATTATAATTTTGAAATAATACTTTTTTAGGTGTTAAAGTACTAAACTAATTTTTCGTTAGACTATAGACTAGACTATCGACTCGACTACAGACTAGACCGGACTATAGACTAGACTATAGTCTACACTATAGACTACACTATAGACTAGACTAGACTATAGTCTATACTATAGACTAGACTAGACTATAGTCTATACTATAGACTAGACTATAGACTAGACTATAGACTAGACTATAGACTAGACTATAGACTATACTATAGACTATACTATAGACTATACTATAGACTATACTATAGACTATACTATAGACTATACTATAGACTAGACTATAGACTAGACAATAGACTAGACTACACTACAGAGTAGACTATAGACTAGACTATAGACTAAACTATAGACTAGATTATAGACTAGACTATAGAATAGACTATAGACTAAACTATAGACTAGATTATAGACTAGACTATAGACTAGACTATAGACTAGACTATAGACTAGACTATAGACTAGACTATAGACTAGACTATAGACTAGACTATAGACTAGACTATAGACAAGACTATAGACTAGACAGTAGACAAGACTATAGGCTAGACAATAAACTAGACTATAGTCAAGACTATAGACTAAACTATAGACTAAACTATGAACTAGACTATAGACTAAATTATAGACTAGACTATGGACTAGACAAGAAAAAAACTAGATTGTAGACTAGACTCTACATTAGACTTTTCTATAATCTAGTCTATATATCGAGACTATAGACTAGACTAGAAACGTCTATAGACTATACTATAGGCTAGACAATGGGTGTTCTTACACATCAAATTTTTCAAATTCTCCAACACTAAACATTCTCTAAATAAATGCCATTTTTATAAAACATATCTCGATTTATTAAATCTAAACCTCTTCCCTTTTTTAATAGCCTCCCCTCCCCCACCTTTACTAAATTGTAAATATTTTATTTATTATTAAAATTAATTAATTTAACTTTAAGTTAAAACCAATTTTTATTTTTGTGTTAGAAAAAAAAGAAAGCAAAACTTTCCGTGTCATTTTTTTTTTATATAATTAAAATAGTTATTTAATCTATTACTAGTTTAATTATAACTTTATTATAAGTAAAAAATTTAATTATTATTATAATTTTTTTTAAATAGTTAAAAGTAACGCCAAAAAGTGCCTCAATTTATTAATGTGTGTTAATTTAATAGACCTTTATTGTATATCTATCTATGTATATGTAAATTATGTTTTATTTTCTATTTTTTCTTATATATAATTTAAAATGTGTTTATAACTATTTACGTTAATTGTTTTATATACATATATAGTTTTTTTTATAATTTTTCTAATACTGACTTTTGTATGTTTTTAATTTCCCAACACTATACAACAACAAATATATACAAATATTTAAAATAATAATAATAAAACAATTATATTTAAATAGTAATCAAATATTTAAAAGAAAACGTAATGATTAATACAAAAGAAAGATTTAAAAAATAAAGCAATGTTCATAAACATGTATTTAAAAACGATAAAAAATATTTAATATGAAAAATAACAAAAACAATATGATAATGTTACAGATTTTAAGTGTTTTTTTTTTCGAATTAGTTAATAATATTTAGTGCAAATATAATTTTCACAATAATAAATAAAAATTTTGAATGAAAAGCGAAACATGATGAAAGAAAACAAAATAAATTACATATTATAAAAAAATACATTTAATGTTTTATGAAATATATCAATTTATGTTTTTGTTATGCATTTATTGTTAGAAATAAGAAAGTAAGTAAAAAAATATTGATCTGGCAACACTATAAAACAAAATTTTGATTTAGCCTGTAGTTTAATAAGATCACCTTTAATTGTACCTATTTTTAACAAAATAGCTTTAGTACTTTTCAAGTTTTAGTGGTTTAAGTCAAATAAATCTTGTATACAAAATTCCACAAGTCTGGCAGCACTGGTTAAATAAATTTTACCTAAAACTTAAAATTCAAATAATAACCTAAATATTGAGTCTACTTTCACTCAAATCACTTAAATACTTTTCAAGTTTTAGCGATTTAAAGATTTTAAACTAATATGCAATGTTTTCAATATTAGGCAACACTGGTAATACAAATTTTTCATAAAATCAATAGCCCCAAAGATAACCTAATGATTGACTCCACTTTTGCGAAAATCGCTTAAAAACTATAAAAGTTAGAGCAATTCTAAAAAAGGTTCTGAAAACTTTACGTTTTTAAAAGTCTGGCAACACTGTTGAAATAAATTTTCTAACGAACATATAGCTTAATTTATAACCTAACGAATGAGCCTAATTTTATACAAATCGGTTAAGTATGTACGAAGTTATAACCATTTTAAAAATCCCTTATTTGACCAAATTTTCCGAAACACGACAACCCTGTTACTACATCGAGTCCACGCCATCTGTTGGTGGGGTAGATGGTTTTTTGGCAAACCAAAAAATGAGGCACGCAAAGCCAGATTTTCAAAACGAAATAACTCCTAAACCGCTTAACCAATCTGGACAAAATGTATATGGATTTGTAGGGCTTAAATTGTAGTTTTTTAAAATTTATTTCCCCAGTGATGCCAGACTGTAAAATTTAATAAATTCAATGTAAATTAAAGATAACTTACAATAGCTATAAATTTTATATTACTTACCGAAAGTTCTTGAAATTTTTATCGGGGAATAGCTAATATTACATACTAAAGCCTAAAATCAAAATTTCCAGAGTTGCCATCATTTTTGACCAAAAAATTGCAAAATTTCAATGATTTGTTTAATTCTTCATATCTTAGGAAACTACTAATTACACCATTTTCTAAATTGGCTATAAAGCTAAATTATGTGAAAATTTCTATGAATAAAGTTGCCAGATTGCTTTAAGTCAATTTTTTACATTTTTTATACTTTTTAAGATTAAAATTTTATTTCAAATCCGAAGTAATTGGTATGGTTAAATATAGCTTCTACATTAAAACTTATGACAAAAAGGATGTTTTTCAGGCAAATTACTTGGCAAATCTGGTTGGAAAATATTTAGATCTGTCGTGTGGGAATTCTACTTTTCAAAAATATTAACTTTGAAATCCTAGTACAATGAACATAGATTTTATAGGAACAAACAGCTATCATCTGTTTACTTAACTATTTACAAAAAATAAACATCTGGCAACACTGGCAAACTAAATTTTCAATTCTTGAATATCCCCCCTTCAAGCCTATGTAATTTTTTTCAAAATCAGTTCAGTAGTTTCCGAGATATAGCGTTTTGAAAATTAGTGTCTAAATGCCACATTTTTTCGTTTGCAGAAAAACCATCTACCACACCAATAGATGGCGTGGACTCGATGTTGTAACAGGGTTGCCAAATTTTAGGAAATTGGATAAAATTAGGGATTTTTAAAATGGCTATAACTCTGGAAATACTTAAGCTATTAAAATGAAACTAGTGTCAAACGCTAACTTAAAATTTAAGCGACTTGTTTTTCTTAAAACTTATTTCATCAGTGTTGCCAGACTTCACAAATTGTGTGGTTTTTTATGTTACATACCGGAAATTCCTATAATTTTAATAATTCTTGAGCGATTTGAATGTAATTGGAGTCAATCGATTGATTGAAATGAATATAAGCTGTTTTACCAAAAATTTACTTACCAGTATTGCCAGATTTGTCAATTTTGTTGTATTAAGATAAAGAATCTTTAAACAGCTATAACTCTGAATATACGTAGATGTAAGGTTTGAAACTAATAGCAAGATTTACACACAAAATTAAATTTTAACAAAATTTATTTCGGCAGTGTTGCCAGACTTAAAAAAGGAAATTTTAAGGTAGCTTAATAAAATTGTTATAAATTCTGAAAGTCTTAAGCAATTTAGGTTAAATAAGAGTCGATCGATAAGTTGAAATGAATATAACCTCTTTTACCAAAAATTTACTTACCAGTGTTGCCAGAGTTGCCGAAATTAATATATTTTCTATTTATATAAGATATAAAGAAAAATATTTTTAAACAGCTGTAGCTCTGTATGTATATACTAAGGTTTGAAACTAATAGCATGATGTACTTATAATTTCTAGAATTTACAGTTCTTCAGTGTTGCCAGACTTAAAAAAATTAAGGTAACTTGTTAAAATTACTATAATTTTAGAATGACTTAAGTGATTTAGGCATAATTAGACTCAATCGATTGATTTAAACAGATATTACTTACTTTTTGGAAAACTTAATTACCAGTATTACCAGATTTTGTGAATTTTGTTATTTTGAAGTAACATTTTATTAGAAGACCTTACGGTCTTCTACCTAAATATTATGATTGAAATTAAGTACTATATCATCTTACAAACTCGTTATTTTTAAAAATTTATTTCATCAGAGTTGCCAGACGTTAAAATTTTTCAATTTTATGCAAATTATTAAAGAATTAAAAAAAATTAGAGGATTTTTAAGGCGATTTGAAAACAATTAGATTAAAGTTTTTGTTTTGAACAAATGCAGTATTTTTTGTAAAAAAAACTACTTGCCAATGTTGCCAGATGTTGGGAATTTGTTATACTCGAGTATTTTTCATCAAGCAACTATAACTCTGAATATACTTAAAAGTCATGATGCTATATAATAAAAAAAATCTCAAAAACTGGGATTTAAGGACAATTTTTTGACCAGAGTTGCCAGATTTCTATAATTGCTTGATGTATAGCAACATGCTGCAAATTGCAAAAAATTCGAAAAATTTAATGTGATTTGGAGACAGTTGAAACTAATAGATTTTTTTAAAACAATATTGATTATTTTGAGAAAAATGTTCCTACCAGTATTGCCATATTTGTTTAATACGTTATAGGAAAGTATCAATTTAGATATACCAAAATCTGAATAACTTTTAAGATTAAAATTAAGAACAAGATAGGCAAGTAGACTTGGATTTTTAGAAAAATTATTTCACCAGAGTTGCCACACTTAATATTTCAGACTGGGAAACTTTTTTGAGAAACTTTAGATTTTGTGTGTGAGGGAAAGTGATGATTGGTATTTCTTTCTCTTTCTCTAACACACAAAAATCAAAAGTTTCCCAAAAAAAGTTTCCTAGTGTGAACCAGGTCTATTTAGTACATAATTTGAAAATTTCTTAAGAGATCTGAGAACGAACAAAGGGCCTTTTAAGAAATTCTTGACAAACCGCGATTAGCTTCTGTTCTTATCAATTTATTCATTTAACCACAATTACGAAAAAGTCGTTATAAAATCCATACCTAAGTGTCAGTAAATACTCAAAAGAATAATAAAAACAAGTAAAGCTGTAAGTAAACACAGATTAAATTAGACATGATCATACAGATTAATATATATACAAACAAAATCACATATAATTTAATATCTTTATAACATAGCATCTTAAAGATATTAAAATGCGAGAAAATATCATCGTTACAATAAATTAAATAATAAATTTTAACTCACAGTAACACATTGACTTTGAAACCAACAACATTTCGCAAAGAAAAAAATATGTCGGAATTAGAAAAAGGACTTTTAAATTCTAAAAATAAAGTTACTATAACATCTGAGGAAATTAGCGGCAATAAGCCCAAAGAACAATGGGGTAATGAAATTGAGTTTCTATTTTCCTGTATTTCTTTATCGGTGGGTTTGGGCAATATTTGGCGTTTTCCCTATATCGCCTTTCAAAATGGAGGCGGTGCTTTTGTTATTCCCTATTTAATAGTTTTATTGATAATTGGACGTCCTGTGTACTATTTGGAAATATTGGTGGGTCAATTTTCCGGCAGAGGTTGTATTAAAGCCTTTGATATGGCACCGGTAATGAAAGGTATGTAAAGAATACCCAAAATTTATGAATAATCTCTAGAGAAGTGACATGTTAATTTATTTACTTATTAAAGGTGTTGCTGCTGGCCAAGTTTTAGCTACTGGGGCCTCTATCACCTACTATTCCAGTATAATGGCTTTAACTTTAAGATTTTTAATAGCATCGTTTTCAAAAGTTTTACCCTGGAGTTATTGTCGCAAAGAATGGGGTGCAATATGTTTGGAAAACGATTTAATGGCAAATAAAACAACAGACAGTTTAAATAAAGTGTCGCCAGCAGAGCTTTACTTTCAGTAAGTTGTTGAAAATGTTATTAAAATCATGAACGACATCCGTCTAAATAATATATCAAATTTAAAAAAAACTACTTCATAAAAGATCAAGAGAAGACTATTTAGAACTAAAAATGAACTTAAATTAAACTAGAATTGATCTTGAACTGAAGTAGAACTATAACTAAAGTAGAACTGAACTGAAATTAAACAACAACTAAACTAAAAACTAATTTAAATCGATCCTTGATTGATTGTTTATACTTTTTTATAGAAATGAAATTTTACAAGAATTCCCTAACATTGACAATGGCATTGGTTCACCCAATTGGGAATTGGTAAGCTGTTTAGCCTTGTCCTGGTGTATCATAGGAGCAGTATTAATTAGAGGTATATAAAGAATTTCTATCTAAAAAATAAAATTTTTTTTACAAAAATATTCTATAGGCATTAAAAGTTCTGGTAAGGCAGCTTATTTTTTGGGTGTATTCCCCTATGTGGTTCTGATAATTCTCCTAATAAGAGCCGTTACCCTACCAGGAGCTTTACAGGGTATAATCTACTTTTGCAAACCACAATGGCAAGAATTACTTAACCCTTTGGTAAGTTTAATCTAGATCGTTTTAAAGCAACTAATAAAGATTCTTCGATTCAATACCAAAGGTCTGGTATGCTGCTGTTACTCAAGTCTTTTTCAGTTTGGCCATTTGCTTTGGTACTCTTATCACATATGCTTCCTACAACAATTTCAAACGGAATGTTTACAAGTATGAAATTAAGATTTTTATAGTTATTTCAGCTAACAAATTACAAATTTCTAGTGATATTGTCATTATAACTACCATGGATTCTTGTTCCTCGATTATTGCTGGCTGCATAACGTTTGGCATTCTGGGTAATTTAGCCTTTCAAACGGGTAACACCGATATAGCAAAAGTGGTTAAGGGTGGCGCAGGTTTGGCTTTTATCTCTTATCCAGATGCTATAGCAAAATTTGAATTTATACCACAGGTAAGCTATCAAGGCTTTAAGGCCATGTTGATGCTTTAAAACACAACTACCTAAAGGCATTTGCGGTCCTTTTCTTTTTGATGCTATTTGTCTTAGGCATAGGTAGTACAGTGGGCATGGGTTCTTGTATAATACGTGTTATAAGGGATCAATTTGTTAAGTGTCCCAATTGGCCTTTGGCATTGGGTTTGAGTGTGTTGGGGTTTGCCATTAGCATTATTTACATGTGTCCCGGAGGTCAATTCATATTGAATTTGGTGGATTTCTATGGAGTTTCTTTTACCGCCTTGATATTGGCCATAGGTGAATTATTAGCTGTTGGTTGGGTTTATGGTAAGTTTTTTTTTTTTTTTTGGTTAACAATTGATTCTCGAAATTCTCGAATTTTGTCTCTTTTTAGGTATTAAACGTTTTTGTGAAGATATTAAATTTATGGTGGGTTTAAAAACCGGTTTATATTGGCGTTTATGTTGGGGTGTTATAACTCCAGGTCTAATGTTGGCTGTTCTTATTTACACTCTGGCTGATTTAAAGCCTTTAACCTATAAAAATGTGGATTATCCTAACATAGCTCATGGTAGTTATAGAATAATTTTAAAATTCTTTTAAAATTAATAACATTTTATGTTTTTTTTTTTTTCAGCTTTTGGTTGGTGTTTATCGGGATTAGGTCTTTTACAAATACCCGGATGGGCTTTATATCAATTTTGTTGCCAACATAAGGAGTTAAATTTCAAACAGGTTAGTTTTTATATGTTACTCTTTAAGGTTTATTTTAATTAATTTTAAATTATTTCAGAAATGTTTGGCTTTATTTAAACCTTCAAAAGGTTGGGGTCCTTTGGATCAAAATGAGCGATATGAATACGACAACTATCGCAAAAATATTGAAAATAAACAAGTGGGTCTTGTAAAAGGTGTTGCATCAAAATTTTGGAATAATTTATTTAACTAAATTTAAAATAATTATTTTAATGTTAAGAGACAATAATAAAATCATTTTGCACAACTTACCCTTTGACACAAAACATATTAGACATTTTCAAATTCAACTGTGGCTTCTTGCAGTCTCTTCTTGTATTTATTATTATAGATTTTATTTTAATTATCCATTAATTTTAAATCGCTTACCGTCAGCTCAGCCAAATAAACTCTTTTTGTAATTAAATAATCACGCATCAATTTGAAAAACGTAAATTGATTTGTCAAAGTAATAAAGCTTAGAGATAAAATAAAATGCCATTCAATGGCATAATACAATAGGGAAATACCCGATAAAACTATACAAGTTTGTATAATTGTTAGAGTGGCATAGATCAAAGATGGATTGTGGAAAAGTTTCTAAAGATAACAAGATATAAACTAGCTGTTGGTATAAATCAAATTATTTTTTTTAATACTTACATAAAATCTAGCATGTGAGGAATTACCAGGAGTGGCTACTGTTACTGGGCCAAAACTGCGATACAATTCACCACTACATTTGGTCACGGTATTATGACCCCAAAGAGCACTTTTTATCCAATTAGGAGCAGTAGCACTGACCACACAATCAGCGCCAGCTCGCAATTCCAATTTAAACCAATAGCCCAAATGTAAAGCAGCTCTGTGTAGAATATCACTGTATTTAGAGGGAAAACTAAAGACTGTACACATGGTGAAGACACTAAAGAATACCAGTAGTATGTGAATACTGGCCCATAGTACATTATATTGCACCGCAGAGGCAAAATAGCAGGGTAGAAACGTGGAAAAATAGGCGTTTAACAGTGAAGTAAAAATAACCTGCTTAAAGCGGCAATTGAAATCATTGCGTAAAACATCTATTTCAAAGCGTATGGCATTAGGATTTGCCGAACAGGAATGTAAAGGAAAACCATTAAAGTAGGCACCTTTTACCTCATAATTAAAACGTAAAAAAGGTTCCAAAGTAAAGCCAAAGGCCAGAAAATATACTATGAATCTAAAAAGAAAAGAAAAAATCTAAAAAACACTTGTTTCTAAGAAAAACTTTAAAGAACTTACGGATATATTAATAGAAATATAGTCAAGTAATTATTGTTGTTGTACAGCATAACTATGCAAGCTATAAGCAAAGCCAATATAACATCCTCTATGACATATTTGCAAATGCCCATCATTTGTTGCAGGTGGGTGGGCAACAGCAATTCCACAGCCCTTAAGCAGACACAATACACTAATCTTCTAGCATTTATGGCCACAATTAATATTAGCAAAAAAGGTTCAATATGATAAAGATTCTACAGAAAAAAATCCAAAACATTTGAAAAGATTAAAAACAATTCAACACTGTTTTCCAACTCACCATAGTATTTGTTATTTGCGAGTGAGGTAACCACCAGTTTGTGCGATAAATATTTATAAATTGCATGGCAGCGGCACATGTTGTAAATAAAAACATTAACAATTCATTTAGGATCTCTGAGGAGCCGGGATAGTCTGGAAATGGTATGTGTTTAGGCATAGGTGTTGCCGATTGTGCTATACCTTGGTTATCTTCTTCTTTATTATCACGCATTGTTGGTATTTAATAGGTTTTGTAGTTTTACTCTTGTAAATTATAGGTTTTTATAATTATTTTTAATTAGTGTTTGTAAAATTTGTTAAAATTCTTGCCATTTTTAATATAATTTTCCAATTGTAAAATAAAACAAAAAGTAAACAAATCAAAACAGCTGTATGATGATATTACCAGATTATTTGAATAAATTTCCCTTGTAATAAAACAAGCTAATTCGCAATAAGATGACAACAAAAAACGAATTAATTAGTTTGACATAAAAACTTTTAGTTAATTACTTTTTACATGTAGGATTTGACAGTTTACCGTTTGATTTCTATAATCAATAAAGTATGCTTGTGTTTACTACATGTTTCCATCTCTGGTATGAAAAACTACAGAATTGTTTATATTTAAAAACCTTAACCCATTAAGTTACATTCAAGCAAATCCACTTGTGTAAAACGTAATTTTAGGTAAAAAGTATATTTTGTCTGCAAGACATTTGTACAAAATAGTTTTCGTTACGTTATTTTATAAAAAAATCTTTACTTATCTCTCTATTACATATATGTATGTTTTATAGGAAAATTTCTCAAATTTCCACAAAAAGAATTACGAATTGTTTTTATAAAATATGCATTTGTAACATTAATAGTTTATTTGATAAAACAAGCAAAATCTTAAAAATTATAAAGTTATTTTCTTAATAAAACAATAATAGTTTTCTGTATAAACATCAACATTAATTCTTATTTTCTATGAAATTCCAAGAACTGCCCTGAGAATGATCACGTATTTCAATACCATGATTGCGCAAACAATTTCTCAAATCATCACACACTTTAAATAATTCCTTATTTTTCCCCATCACAGCTTGCTGTCGTATGTTTTCGCGTGTTTTTAAAATATCTTCAATTATGACATTAATATTTATGATTTCTTTACTATTAATGCTGCGTTGGCCATCTGCAAAGCTAAAACCAAATGATTGCAAAATATAATCAACATAATTATTTACCGCGGCAATAGCATCTAAACAAGAAGAGGTTTCATTTTCTACGCTTGTATTGGTATTTGCATTAATACAACGACTAACTCCAGAAATTTGATCTAAGAGTATGCTTATTGAACGTGCAGTATCAAAGTCATCTCTGATACAAGAGTCTATATTGGATTTAGCATAATTTAGATTTTGAAGTATTGTATTAGCATTCAAATTGGAGCCAATTTTTTTGCCACTCAAATAAGCTAAGCAGTCAAATTTAAATGTTTTAAATTTGTTTAACGTATTTTTAGCAGTTTCCATTAATTCTTTGCTATAATCCATTGAATTTTTATAATTTGATAGTGCACAAGCCATGCGAAAATCATCGGCAGTAAACTCCTTCAGCATTTCATCTATGGATATGGTATTTTTTAAGGACTTGGACATTTTCTCACTTTCTCCTTTGATATTTAAATGGCCAGTATGCAGCCAGTAGTTTACCCACTGACGCGTATCATGATAGACACAACTTTGAGCCTCTTCATTTTCATGATGTGGAAATCTAAGATCCATACCTCCCGCATGTATATCTATAGACTTACCAAATATCATATTTGCCAAAGTACTGCACTCTATATGCCAGCCGGGTCTTCCCGGACCCCAAGGCGAGGGCCAACTGGGTTCATTTTCTGATTTACGTGATTTCCATAAGGCAAAATCAAAGGGAGAAAGTTTATTTTGCGATTTTAAAGCATCATCTTCATTTAAATTTAAATTCTGCAATTTGCCGTAAATCGGAAATTGTTTTACATCGAAATAAACTGATGAATCATTAGCCACATAAGCACATTGTTTCCGTACTATATTCTCAATGTAGTTGATAATTTTAGGCATATGTTCCGTAACTCTTAGCTTAATATTAGGCTGTATTACATTCAATTTACTCAAATCTGACCAAAATTCTGTTTCAAAATAGTGTGATATTTCTCGCCAATCTTTGCCCAATTCCTGGCTCCTTTTTATGATTTTATCATCGATATCCGTTATATTCATAGCACTTACAATATTAAAATTAAAATGCTGCCTTAATATACGTTGTATAATATCTAATTTAACATAACAACTAGCATGACCCAAATGAGACGAATCATAAACAGTGGGACCACAAGTGTACCAGGTTAGAAAGCTTTCATTAGGTAGTATAAGAGGAACTTGACGTCTGGCGGCACAATTATAAATGCGTATTCCGGTGTCTATACCATCCGGTTTAAACCAATGCTGTTGTGAACATAGTGTACGTAAAGGGTTAACAAAATATCCCAAACGTCGTTTGGTCATAATGCAACTGCAGAAATTCATTAAATATTTAATAAAAACTAAACTGTTAATTTACCATTTTCTACTTACTTTGTTTTCAACATGTTATCTTTAAAGCTTAAATACAACTTTTTCACATAAAACCTGATTTGTATAGTAAATTTTTCGCAAAAATGCAAAAGTTTTTGTTAATAATAACAAAACAGATGGTCCGGTTTTATTTTCCTACAAAAAATGCCATATTTTTAAAAAAAGATCTAAATTTCCCTAACATTGAGTAACCCTGCCTTATCAATATGTTCATTGTTTTGGGAAGTTATATCTTTTTCAAAAAATATGGCAATCTTAATGAATCATATGGTTTTCGGTAATTTTGGTTATAGCGTCCACTGGATTCCAACTATTTGTATAAAAAATAAATAAATAAAATCATTTCAAAATGATGCACTATGAGGAAAACGAAAAATTGGCTGATAATACTGCCTGTGCTGGGGTACGAGCCGATTTGAAAATGTGCTTATTAGAAAGTGATTGCTGCAAAAAGGTAAATATCATTGGGTGCTTGTAACAAGTTAAATAATTGTTATGATGATATTTTAGGACAAGAGGACACCCAGGGAATGTTTGCAAGCTAACTTGGTGCCTGAAGAATGTCAAATTCTACGTAATACCTTTTTTGAGTGTAAAAGATCTATAGTAAGTTGATTTTTAATAAATTCTGTACACTGATAATAATTAATATCATTACAGCTGGACAATCGTATGCGTTTCAGGGGTCGTAAAGGCTATTAAGGTTTATCATTTGAGTTTGTTAATAAGTCATCATTTCTGTCAGTCATAAACTTATAGGGTTAAATAAATTGTTTCTTTAATATTAAAAATAAGTGTTTTTATTAATAATAAGCGATACTGGAAGAAAAAGGCATTTGTAATTGGCAGGGATTTTTTAAATTAAATTTTTGGACCAGTTCTTTTATAATATATTCTATGATTGTCTAAATTTTTTTCGTAGTAGCACATCTTATAAAAATCATCACGATGCTAATCCTTTTTCATTTTAAAATTGACAATTCAAGTATTAAACTTTTAGGCAGTTTTTTAATCAACATTTTATATTTGATTTTTTCTCCGAATGTTCCAATTATCTGATATTCCTAATTTATTCTTGATCAAATAGTACAATTAATATGGCATCCTTAAACGTTTAACAACCCCGTTTTTTATTGCAAAAAAATACAACACTGCTGTTTGTTTGACAATTAGTCAATTTAAAATTCCTTTGCAAGGGAAATTTGATAGCAGAAAAAAACGAACCGCCATTTATATCCCAGGCGGCATCAACAAAATATATTTTGTGTTTTAAATAAAAATCAACTTAAATAAAAAATAATTTAATATGGATTTCCATAAAAGTTTATACCATGAGATGCATTCTCAGACACCTCATCACAAAAGAGAAAATCGTAGATTGCAGGAAGCCAATCGCATCAAGCAGAGAAGAGATCGTTTTCAAAATTCAAGAAATATTTCAGTTAGTCCAGTAAGGCATAAAGAAATTCTAATTCCCCTATGTCCAGACGATAAGGAGAATGAAAACCAAACAGATAATCCGAATTCTACACGTTTAGCCAAATTAGTGTGTAATACAAACAACCCAGAGAAATTAAAAAAGCAGGAGGCTTTTTTGAAACGCTTCGCCGAATGGATGGACAAGAAGAAAAATGCAAAAACTCAACAAGAGGGGGTTAATAAAAAGAAGCCATTCATATCGGCTGTTAATAGTGGTGGCAAACAAGCGTCTGCGACTTGTTCTATAGTGCCCAAAGGACATCATGATGGTTTTCGACCGCCAACGGGGCTTAAGAGCCAAAAACCAAATGAAAAGGTATTTAAATATGTTTTAAAAATATATTTTTGCTTTTAAACAATTGATATGACACTGGTATATACTCATGTAAGATTTGTTAAACTTTACTGACTAATTTACTGATCTAGGATTAAACTAATACCGAATAGCAAATCCACTATAAATTAGCTATAACAGAACTAAATTAAGATGTATTTTTAAAAGATTAAATTAAAATCCACTTAAAATTTTACAAAATTAAAACAAAATTCCGTTTTTTAGGCTGAACCCATTAACAAACCTATTCTTAAAGGCAGACAGTCAATTTACACAGTAGTACCCACACCACCAAGAAAACCAAAGGAAACAAATGACAAATTAAAAAACAAATTTCCAATTGTCCGCAAAGCATTGCCGACAAATTTACACACACGAATATTAAATTCAAACAAAACACCAAATGTTGCTGCCGCAAATTCTGCAAAAGCTGTCAATAAATTACAAACGAAAACTCCAGTAGATAAACCAAAACCTGTGGTTAAAAAGAACTCTACTACTAAACCAACTTTAGAAACAAAAACAGCCACTGCGACATTGCCTACACTAAGGTCTACACTAAAGCCTCGAGTTTTAAAAATGCCACCACCACCAGCTCCTAAAACAAAGGCGGTTGTAAAGAAACCAGAACCTACAACAACTACCACCAATAGGCAAACAGGGGCTGCAGCTAAAGCCAGAAATTTAGCTACAAAACGTCTAGAAACTAATAAGCAAACAAAAAAATCTCCTTTAAAAGCTGGAGGAGCACGTTTGGCTCAAAATTTAAAGGCCAAAAAACCGTTAAATACTTCCAAGAAATTGAATGTACCCAATGTTCAGGTAAATGGTAAAGAAATTCTAAGTTTATTTAAAAACAACAACAACATCAACAATAAACCTTTGGCAGAAGATATGGTTATACAAACTCCAAAAGATTTCACACTAAATCCGTTCGAAGAGTTTGTCACCTCAACTAAGTTAAGAAATTCTAGCCACAATTTAGAGAACTTGGAAGATAATGGCATAAGTCCCATAGAAACTTCGCCAAAAAGGGCTCATACTGTTAAAAAGTTTAATTTTATAAGATACTCCGAAGCTCCCAATGTATCGGACAATGATGCGGAGGAAATTGAACAAGTTAAAGAAAATCCACCAACAGCAAAGTCTAATGATTTGTCTGATGAAGAAAATAAGACGCTGGTAGAAACCCCAGCTGTAGACGAAAAAACACCTATAAAATCTAAACCAGAAGAAAAACCCGCCAATTATTTAAGTCCCTTCGTTAGTGTTACCCGTGGTAAAGTTAGCTTAAAAAAGGAGAAAGAAAAACGCAATAGTATTTATTTACAAAATCCATCTGAAGATAATGATGCGACTACGGTCAGTACTAGTCCTCTCAAATCACCCAAATACTCAGTTGAGGTGCGTAGAACCCTGGAAGCTGTGCGTTATTTCCGCAAACAATTACAAGATGAAATTGATAGACTCCACCAGCAATGTGACATTTGGGAGGCCTATAAGAATGAAAATCTGGAGAAACTACAAATTGAAAATGTTGAAGACATGATCAATGTTACCATTGGTCAAACACGTCTCTTGACAAGTAAAAAATTTATGCAATTTAAGGGTTTAATTGATCGCTGCGAAGCAGGTGCTACCGGTATTGGTGCCGTGGAGTATGATGGTAGTGAAGACACTAAACCTATAACCGCAGTGGACTTGGAGGGCTTTTGGTCCATGTTGGGATTGCAAGTTGATAATTTGGAGAAGCGTTTTGATAATTTAAATCGTTGGAAATTGAATGATTGGATAGATCCCGAAGAAGCGAAACCTAAAATCAAAAAAAATTTAACAAAAGTAAAGAAAGCCAAGGCAGCTCCAGCTACTAAAGCCAAACCCAGTTCTGCATTGCAGCAAATGTTGCGTAAAATGCAGGCAGAAAAGCGTAAAAACAGAAATCAACCGAATGGTTGTAATGAAGATGTGGTACTAACACCATCCAAACAGAATCCAAGACGTTCTGGCAACAGTAATAATTCCACACCACGCAAATCTATGGATAGTAGTCAAACGCGTCGTTTATCAATAGTAGTAAAAGATCGTAAATATTTCTCTCCTGCAGCGACGGTAATTTCAGTTTCCTCTCCCAATCGCAGGAATTCAATGATACAGCGTAAAACTTCCCAGGATTCCCCTAAATTGCTTAAGCATATAGAAAAGTTCAATGAGACTTTGGATAATATGCAATCATCTTTGGATTTAAGGAAATCTGTGTTAATAAACGGCAACTCAAGACGCATGAGTATAAATCCCCAATCACCCATGAGAAATTCTTTGGATAAAGTCGGTATAAAGGAGACTGTAATGGCTGTAAATGGTATTTTTACTGTGGGACAAGAAGAGCAACCCACTTCCAGCCAAACCAATTTCAATACATCACCGCAACATTCACCAGTGCCTACAGGACGTAAATCTATACTTAAAACTCCTGGTACAGCCAAAAGCAGACTACGCAATGTTATATTCAATGAAAAGTTGCGAGTGAAAAAATTTAATTTTCTCATCAACGAAGATGATCAATTGAATGGTGATAACGGCGACAATGAGGCCAATGAGTCACATGAGGAAGATTTGGCGCAAAGGGTTGATGAAGGTAAACTATAAACATTTTCATGTTTAAAAGTTTTACTTTTTAATATTCCTTTTCTTGTATTTTAGATGAACCCCAGCGTACTTTAACATTGCGCAATCGTAAAGTACGTTTGCGTCCTTCCTGCGAAATTGTTATACCTTCTAAATAATATCGGCCTATACTTCATTTGTATAATAATTTTTTTATTATTTTATTATATTTTTTAATACTTTTATTATGTTAACTGTTGCGTTTTTAAATCTTGACCTATCATCATATTGGAATAACAAGTCGTTTACTTTTATTCTTAAGGATTTTACTTAATTACAAACTGCATTTACAAGTATATACATATGTGTGTGTGTTTGTGAAAAAGTAATTGTTAAATCATAAAGTAACGATTAATTTGTTATTTTTTTTTTGTTTTTCTATATATTTAAATCGCTGTCTGTGTTTTTTATATTACATATTGTACTTTTTTCAATAAAGATTAATTTAACAAAATTTTAATAAATCGTTTAAATTATAAGTTTATGCTGTAGTTACTTTTTGTATAAAATTCTCTGGGTTGGAATTATTGCAAACATGCTTTAGTTTTAGAATATAATTTTATAAAAAATCGATTTTATACTACATATATTTGTTTTACAAAAAACTGGATTTTTGATTCAAAATTCATTTTTTACTAAAAGTAAAATCAAAATTTTCACAAAAAAAAATTAATTTTTTATTAAAAATTCAAATGTCTTCATTAAATCCCATTAAAAAATTAAATATTTACTACAGAAATTAATGAATAATTTAATTTTCTACTAAATATTAGATTTTTTACTAAAAATTCATTTTGTAAAAAAATCTGATTATTTATTTAAAATCCGATTTTTGTATCTTTTTAAACCCACTAATAATTTTGTTTAGCAACATATTACATAACTATATTATCTAATACGACATCACAAATTAAGAAATTTTAATTAAATTACTTTTATGTGTAATTGAAAAAAATCTTCAAGCATTCAAATACAACTCTGTGCTTTAAACCCCTATAAAAGTAGAAAAGCAACAAATCCTGTATGTTTTATAAAATATTTATTAAATTAAACTGCTATATAAGTTTGATTTTATTTTTCTTTAACGTTATACATGTTATTTTTTTAAATTTTTATTTACTAAATTTCATTTAAAATTAGAAAACAAAAAAATTTCCCTTGTTCCTGTCTCACATTCCACTGACAGTAGTGCCAACCTTGATGTAACAAATACAAAAATACAACTCTGTTTTTCTTCTTACACGAATGTCATCAAAGCAAAAAAAATCCATTTCAATAATAAATGAAAAATTTCCTTCTACACACGATAACGCAGAATACAGCAAAAAAATTTTAATTTGAAATTTTATTCAAAATATATTTAAGTAAAATGTGTTAAAACTATAATAAGTGGAACAAGATTTAGTGCTTAAGTGAAAAGTGTAAAAACTCTTTGGACTTTTGGTAAAATAACGCGCCTATTTTGTGGTGTTAATCTCCCATAAATTGTCGTAGTAGTGCTGTGCAGTGTTTACTTACCAATTTGGTGAACTTTTTTTTTTACAATAAATTGCAATTTTTCCCATTAATATAAAACATAATTTGAAGAAAATCCTCTCAAGAAGTTACCAACAATGGATATCAGTGATAATATGGGTAAGTGTTGGCATATTTATGGTTACTTTTTGGAAAGCTTTGCATTTGGATTTCAAATTGAATTTTCAATTGCTGATTGTTGTTGCCTGTACCAACAAACTGGGCGAACGTTTGTCTAAGGCATGGTGTAAAACAAAAATATACGTATGCTCTCAATTAGTTTTTAGTTAATTGTTTATTATATAGCAATTTAGATAGTTTTTATTAAAATTTAATTAAATAATATGCAAAGCAATAACTTTTAATGGAAAAAGACATTTTGTTGCTGGCACATTAGGCTCATACAATTGCCAACGGCCAATGTACGTTTTTGTTAACGGGATTTTTCGTAAATGTTTGAATAGTTTATATTAAAAACCTATAACTATATTTAACATGATTTTTGCTAATTCTTTTAGGAAAGTCCAAGTAAAATCTAAGAATTTTGTTAAATTTTCCTAAAAATACCATAATGTTTTTATCATACACTCATTGCCTCCAATTTTTTCTTTTATTGAAACGGTGTTGCCATATTATGTTTAAATTAGCTATGCCACACTGAAAAAATTTCCTTTTTTATAAGAAAAATAAACAGTGTGGCTAAATATAATCATATGTTGGGATATTTTCAATTTGACATTTTTCTTTGCACATTTTGAGGGTTAGTTTTACGCAATTGCCTGCATTCTTTGTGAATCGTCTAAGAAAATTAAAAAATTTTCTGGAAATTAATAAAAGATTATATTATTGGTAAGTTAAATTATATTTGTTATAAAGGAAGTCAATTGAATATTATTATTTTTCCTTAGTTCTGGTTTAATTCACAAGTAAAACTATAATCCGGCATCATGTCTGCATTGCGTGCGGTATGTCAAGCTAGCGGTGTGACCTCTTCAGTATTGGGCAGATGTTCTTCGGTACGTCGTGCTCTTAGCACTGCCCGTTTGGTGCGCTTGTCCCAAGGTACACCAGCTGCCTTGTTGCAATTGCAACGTTTTACTCCCATGTCTGCCACCACTCAAGGATTCCAGCAATTTGTTCGTGAATATGCCAACGAAAAGAAGGTGTTCGAACGTACTAAGCCTCACTGCAATGTTGGTACTATTGGTCATGTAGATCACGGTAAAACCACCTTAACTGCTGCCATTACCAAGGTATTGGCTGACAAACAATTGGCCGAAAGTAAGAAATACAATGAAATCGATAATGCCCCCGAAGAAAAGGCTCGTGGTATTACTATTAATGTAGCTCATGTTGAATATCAAACTGAGAACCGTCATTATGGCCACACCGATTGTCCCGGTCATGCTGATTACATTAAAAACATGATTACTGGTACTGCCCAAATGGATGGCGCTATTTTAGTAGTAGCCGCTACAGACGGTGCTATGCCTCAAACCAGAGAACATTTATTGTTGGCTAAGCAAATTGGCATTAATCACATTGTTGTGTTCATTAATAAAGTCGATGCTGCCGATCAAGAAATGGTTGATTTAGTAGAAATGGAAATCCGTGAATTATTGTCTGAAATGGGTTATGATGGTGATAACATTCCCGTGATTAAGGGTTCAGCCTTGTGTGCCTTGGAAGATAAGAGACCCGAAATTGGCTCTGAAGCCATTTTGAAATTGTTGCATGAAGTTGATAACTTCATCCCCACCCCAGCTCGTGAATTGGACAAACCCTTCTTGTTGCCCGTAGAAAATGTTTACTCCATTCCTGGACGTGGTACTGTGGTTACTGGTCGTTTAGAGAGAGGTGTTGTCAAGAAGGGCATGGAATGTGAATTCGTAGGCTACAATAAGGTATTAAAATCTACTGTTACCGGTGTTGAAATGTTCCATCAAATTTTGGATGAAGCTCAAGCTGGTGATCAATTGGGCGCTCTTGTCAGAGGTGTTAAACGTGATGATATCAAACGTGGTATGGTTATGTGTAAACCCGGCAGTGTTAAGGCTCTCGATCAATTGGAAGCTCAAGTTTATATCTTGGCTAAAGAAGAAGGTGGTCGTACTAAACCCTTCATGTCTTTCATTCAATTGCAAATGTTCTCACGTACCTGGGATTGTGCTGTGCAAGTTCAAATACCCGACAAAGAAATGGTTATGCCCGGTGAAGATACCAAACTTATTTTACGTTTAATACGTCCCATGGTTTTGGAACAGGGTCAACGTTTCACCTTGCGTGATGGTAATCTTACCTTGGGTACCGGTGTTGTTACTAAAGTTTTGCCACCTTTGTCCGAAAGCGAACGTGCTTCTTTGACTGAAGGCAAAAAGGCACGTGAGAAGAAACAAGTGGCTAAAAAGTAAATCTTAAGAGTAGTAAATAAAACTTATCCATAATATAAGAATTTACAAATTACTTTTTTTTTCTTTTAATTTTTTAAAATTGTTGTAAAAACGAATTATTTCCTATTGGCAATTGTTAAATTTACGTTTTTTAATAGCAGCATTTGTGTGGTATGTTACGCGTTGGCCTTAATTTTTCTGGGGCTCTAAACAATAGAAACGTTTTTTTATTATTATTTCTTTATATTAAGTAATAATTGAATTATTTTTTCTTTCTTTGTGAAATTAAAATAAAAATTTAAACAAACAGAAAATCTAACTCGCATGTTTTATTAACAATGTAACTGAGGGATAAGTATGTGTTTATTGAAGTTGTGATTTTGAAATTTTGAAATTAAGTGAAGCAATTGAAAATGAAGAGAATGTTATAGCAAATATATCACGAAGAAACGGTTCTATAGAGAATTGTGCAATTAAGAAGATTTTGTATAGAAAACTGATCAAATAAGAAAAGCTAAAGAAGACGATCTTAAACGATCAAACTTTAATATAGAAAACTGTTAAAAGGAGACATTTTTTCATAGAAAACTGTTAAAAGAATACACGTTTTTATAGAAAAATGTTAAAGGAAGACATTTTTCTATAGAAAACTGTTCAAAGAGAACATTGTATAAAAGAAAAACTTTTAATAACATTAAATTTTTTACTAAAAATAAAATTTTTTCTTAAAAACAAAATTAAAAAATCACTAAGAAACTAGTTTTTCACTAAAAAGCCAATTTTTATTAAAAATTTAATTTCTACTAAAAATCTAATTTTTTTGTTATTAAAATTAAGTTTTTTACTAAAAATTAAATTTTCCTCAAATAATCCATTTTTCTCGAAAAAAGCGAAAGTTTTTCATTAAAAATTCCAATAAAATATAATTTTTTTTTAATTTTCTATTTAAATTTACTTTAAACATTAATTTTAGATTCTCTAGACGATTCTTCGGCGTTACCCGAATTAAGCTTTGATGATCTTTTAGATGCCTCACCCATAAAGAAAACAAATAAAACAAGTTTTGATGATGACATCTTGGAAATGGATAATGAACGAAAAAATCGTACAGATGATACGCTCAATACGCCGGGACCTAAAAAACCACCCACTATGCAAAAAACTCTCAACACCTCCATAGCCATATCGAGTGGAACGAAAACATTAACACCCGTACGAACGCATGCTGTCAAATTGGGCAATAGTCCGAGCACTTTTACCCAGGTGGTTAAAAATAATGGTGGCAACACAAATACAACACCAGTTTTATTAAATACCAAGAATGTTTTACCAAAAACTGCAACACAAATACCCACAAATTCGTCCATTAAATTAACACCAAAAGTTGTGGGAGGAAATACTGGCACGATGGCTGGTAAAACAGCGGTACGGACTTCAAATGGTCAAATAATTTACATACAAAAAACACCAACAGCTGGTAATATCAAGGCAACGGGTGGTACTACCACAAATGTGGCAAAAACATCTACTTTAGGGGGTAACAATTCTAAACCAGTGACCATACAAGTACTACGTACAGCAGATGGTAGTTATGTACCCATAAAAACTAGCACAACAGGAGCAAATGGCAAAAATACCACCTTAACACTGTCACCCACTAGTTTGGCGGGTAAGAAAATCATCTCATCGGCAGGAGGACAGGTTATTATAAAGGGCACTATTAAGCCTACAGATGCAACAGGCACTGTAACATCCATGGCTAAAACAATCACCACAAATGCTTTAACCGGAGTCAGAACTGTGGTAAAACCTATGACAGCCACATCCTCTGCTAGTGGGCAAGTAAATGATTCAAACAAATCAAAGCCAATAGTTGTGCAGGCTTCGGGTGGCAAACAAATTATAGTATCTAATCAGAACATTGTCAAATTATCTCCCAAACCACAAACGGTTACAACAACCGCCGGAGCGGGTACGCTTAATACCTCTACTACTGGTTCAGGACAAATACATGCCATACAAATACCCGGTAAAATAGGTGTACAATATGTGCGTGTTTTACCCAATACAAAGGTGCCCGCCAAAAGCTTAAATACCACAGCATCGACCTCTGTTACTTCTACTGCAACGGCAGCTACAAAAACAGTAAATACCACAACAACATCTAATCAGCCGGTAAAAATTTTAAATTCTTTGCCGCAAAAATTTACTTTGGTACAAAAAGCTGGTACAAAATTGGTGGTAACTCAAAAGAAAGATAACTCTAGTGGCAGTAATACGGATTTCTTGACTTCTAAGGTACAGAAAACCATAGTCACAGTGCCCACCATCAAGTCTTTAAATGAGGATAAAAACAAAAATTCTCCTGTGCAGCAGCAGCAGTCTTTAATTAAAAACACTTCTGCGAATTTAACAAACAGCAATAATAACTCCAACAGTAATCAGACTATAATAAGAAAACATAAAATATCCGAAATAAATACAGAAATACAACGAATTACCAACACGACAGATAATGCCGGACCACCGGAAATCAAAAAACCAACACCAAATAATCGAGTTGTAGTCGTTTCCAGTCAATCACAACCAAAAATTCTTAATAATAGCATACAACAACCAGGACGCATTACCTTACCCACCACAGCTATTAGCGCCAATACAACCAGCAGTAGCAGCGGCAACAGCGGTATGGTAAAGATAAAACAAGTAACACAAAATGGCAATAAATTGTATACCGTACTAAAGCCCTCATCAATAGACCAAAAAACCAATCCCAAACTCTATAGTGTTTTAAAAACTAACAATCAAACCACATCTGCAACAGCAGCTTCCTCATCATCAGCTACCAACACTACAACAAATAAAGCTGCGGGCATTGCTAAACCTTTAATAAATAAACAACAACTTCTACAACAGCAGCAAAAATTGCTACAACTGAAAAAGCAACAACAGTCTGCAACATCTCAAAACACCACAAAATCTAATATAGCTATAGCCTCCTCATCTGGCTATATAATCCCCATACAAATTAAAGAAGAACCAGCAGATTCTAATTCAACCACTGCTAGTAATATCGAGTCATCTGCGGCACAACACAATTCTGCTGTGGCTGAGGATGAAAACGATTCAATGGATCCCATGGTGGGTGGTGTACGTCGTAAACATTGTAATTGTAGTAAATCACAATGTTTGAAATTATATTGTGACTGTTTTGCCAATGGAGAATTTTGTCAGGATTGTACGTGTAAGGATTGCTTTAATAATTTAGAAAATGAAGATGAACGTCAGCGGGCCATTAAGACTTGTTTGGAAAGGAATCCAAATGCTTTTAAGTGAGTACGGAAGTAAAAATATGAAATAAATACGATTTTACAATTGTAGGGTCTTAGAGTCAGAGAAGGCAGTTTGCTAAAGAAACTTTTCTTTGGGAATCTTTTAAAAGAACAAACTTTTTTATAGAAAATTGTGTAAAAAAGTTATTTTTTATAGAAGAATTTGTTAAAAAGCTACATTTCTATATAAAAATGTGTAAAGTCACTTTTCGATAGAAAAATGCATAAAGAAGAAACTTTTCTATAAAAAATTGCTTAACGAAGAAACAAGAATTCACTTTGCTATAGAAAATAGTTTAAAGAAGAAACTTTTCTATAGAAAATTATTTAAAGACATTGTTCTTTGAAAATTGTCTATAGAAGTCATTTTTCTTTAGAAAATTGTTTAAATAAGAAAGTTTTCTGTAGAAAAATGTGTAAAGAAGACTCTTTTCTATAGAAACATGTGTAAAGAAAATACATTTCTATAGAAACATGTGGAAAAGGAATATTTTCTGTAGTAAATGTACAGCAGACACTTTGCTGTAGAAAAATGTGTAAAAAATAGAGTCTTCTGTAGAAAAACTCTTTCTATAGAACTATCTGTAAAGAAGACACGTTTCTATAAAAAATGAGTAAAAACTACACTTATCTATAGAAAAAAGGGATGTTAGTGTACAAAAGTAACTTTTCTATATAAAAGTATTTAAAGAAGATTCAATTCAATAGAAAATTGTCTATAGAAGTCACTTTTTCTTTAAAAAAAGTATAAAGAAAACACTGTTCTGTGAAAAAAGCTGTATAGAAGACACTTTTCTATAGAAAAATGTGTAAAGAAGACAATTTTCTATAGAAAAATGTATAAAGAAAACAATTTTCTATAGATTAATGTGTAAAGAAGTCAATTTTCTAAAGGAATCTGTTTAATGAACACACATTTCAAAAGGAAATTGTTTAAAAAAGATACTTTTATCTAGAAAATAAGAACCAGGCTGCCTTATGATACATTCTCTAGGTGGCACTTTTTCTATATGGCAACGAACAATCCTAACTAATCGATAACTTACAGTGTTGCCATACTGCAAAATTTCAAATTTCAAAAGTCAAAAACAAAGTACACTGTGAGTGATTAACTTATTTAAAGTGCTTCTGTCAAGAAAAGAAATGTAATAATTTTTCTTCCAAAGTAAATGTTAGAAAAAAATAAAACAAATTTATATATTCTTTTGTTTATACTCAGGCCAAAAATTACATCATCAAGAGATCAAGCCGATATGCGTTTACATAATAAAGGATGTAACTGCAAACGTTCGGGATGTTTGAAAAACTATTGTGAATGTTATGAAGCTAAGATACCCTGCAGTTCAAACTGCAAATGTGTGGGTAAGTACAAGGATAAGAGTAAATAAAATAAGATATTATGTAACATTTAAAACTTCCTACAGGCTGTCGTAATGTTGAAGATCGTCCAGATTTGGATATGGATCCCATAGATCCTAAAATTATGGCCACTATAGCAATGGGTGGCTCAAATGCTGATAGTATGTCCCTAAAGCGTAGCTATGATAAAACGCAAAGAGATTTAAGTGGTACTTTACCGGGTATATCGATTAAAGCGGAAAAGAAAGAAACCAAATCGGTTAGTAATTATGATACTGGTGCCGTTTCACCCACTCTAGAGGGACAACAGTGTAATTTTATAACTCAAGAAGTAATCGATGCCACCATACAGTGCATGATAACGCAGGCGGATGAATGTGAAAAGAATAATTTACCAGCGTATCAAACAGAGAAAATGGTTATGGAAGAATTGGGTCGTTGTTTGGTAGAAATTATTGACTTTTCAATACGCACTTCAGATAATAGTTATGCACAAGATTAAGTGTTTAAAAACGATATCAAATATTGTAAAGATGTTAAATACATACAGAATATATATATACAAATATAACATACAAAGTAAGCTAGTTATTATTATTTAAAAGCAGAAGGCCTTTTAACATTGGTTAATGAGCTGCCTTTAGGAAAAGAAAACTGTTTGCTAAGTTTTTTTTTTTTAATATAATATTTTAAAATTGTAAAATTTGGCAATAATGTCACATATATTTTAAAGATGTTTAATCTGGCTTATAATGTAAATTTAATTTTGTTTGTAAAAATATTTTGAGAATTTTAACAAATTCAAAATGTTATTTTTAAAATTTGCTTAAATTTTTACTAACGACATAAAGTTTTTTTTTTTTTGACCCACAATGTTTAACATTTTTAAAAATGTTTACGTTTTATTAAAATCTAAATCTACTAACTAATAAAGAACTATATAATATACTATTTATAATCTCTAACTAACTGTACATATATAATATAATAATAATAAACAAAAAACTCTCTTAAAACTTTTAAATAATTTTGTTCTAATTAAAAAAAAACTTTTTGAAAGTTTGCTAATAAATGATTTGATTATTGCTTCTTTTAAGCTTTTGCTTTATTTTAGGCTTTTGTTTAAAACATTTTATTTTGTTTATTTTTCAATTGTTTTCTCTTTTTTTTTAGTTTTAAGAATTTAATAAATTAACTTGACTTTTATGTCGTTCTATTTTTTATTTCTTGCGATTACTGTTTTAATAATCACTTTGTTTAAAGGCAATTTATTAAAGCTTTCTTATGTTTTTGGTTCTAATTTTCTTTAGAAGTTAAGTTAATATACAATACCATATACTACTTTTATTATAAATGTATAAAATTAAAACGTAAAATATTTTAATAAAAATATATAAAGTTGAATAAAGAAAATGTTTAATTGAAAAAATAATATATAATAAAAGAAAACTCTTCTGTAGAGTCTAATGAAGACACTTCTATAGGAGATATAAGATTGAAAAATGTTTTCTATAGAAAATTGTATAAAGAAGAATTTTTCTTTAGAAACTTTTATAACGAAGACACTTTTCTAAAGAATATTTTATAAAGAAGAAATTTTTCTATAGAAGTTTTATAAAAAAGACAGTTTTCTTTGGAAAATTTCAAAAGAAAACAATTCATAAAAGAAATGTATAGTGAAGACACATTTTTATATAGAAATTTGACAAAAGAAGAAACTCTTCTATATAAAATTTTGTAAAAACAATTTCTTTATAAAACATTTCATAAAGAAGACAAATTGTCCAGAAAGTTCCTATTCCTATAGAAAATTGTATAAAGAAGATACCTTTCTATAGAGAATTGTATAAAGAAGACACTTTTTCTATAGAAAATTTTGTAATAAAGACACTTTTCTACAGAAAACTGTATGAAAGACATCTTTCTTTAGAAAATTGTATAAAGAAGAAACTTTTCTATAGAAAATTATAAAAAGAAGACACTTCTATAGAAAATTGTGTAAAGAATACACTTTTCTGCAGAAAATTGTATAAAGAACAGACTTTTCTATAGAAAATCACATTAAAAATAAATAGAGAATTTTAAAAAGAAGTCACTTTTCTGTAGAAAATTTTATAAAGAAGACAGCTTTCTATAGCAAAATGTACAAAGAAGACATTTTCCTATAGAAAATTGTGTAAAGAACAAACTTTTTGTAGAAAATTTTATAAAGAAGAACATTTTCTAAAGTAAATTGTATAAAGAAGACTAATTTTATAAAAAAATACTTTCTATAGAAAATTGTATAAAAAGACACTTTTCTATGGAAAATGGTATAAAGAAGAACCTTTTCTATAGAATATTATATAAAAAACACACTTTTTGTAGAAAATTGAATAAAAAATACACTTTTCTACAGAAAAGTGTATGAAGAAGACATTTTTTTATAGAAAATTGTCTAAAGAAGAAACTTTTCTATAAAAAGTAGTATAATGGAGACTTTTGTATAGAAAATTTTATGAAAATTACAAATTTCCATAGAAACTGTATAAAGAAAATACTATTCTACAGAAATTGTCGAAAGAAAACACCATTCTTTAGAAAATTTTATACAGAAGAGTCTTTTCTATAGAAATTTTAAAAAGAAGATACTTTTCTATTCAAAATTATATAAATAAGAAAGTTTTCTATAGGAAATTGTATAAAAAAGAAATTTTTCTGTAGAATATTGTATAGAGAAGGTGTTTTTCTATAGAAATTGTATAAAGAAGATATTTTTCTATTAAAAACTGAATAAAGAAGACACTTTTCTAGAGGATACTGTCTAAAGTAGACATTTCTCTATAGAAATTGTCTAAAGTAGAAACTATAGAAGATAAGACTCTTTTCTATAGAAATTGTGTAAACAAGATATTTTTTTTATTGAAAACTGAATAAAGAAGACACTTTTTTTATAGGAAATGGTCTAAAGTAGACATTTCTCTATAGAAATTATATAAAAAATACGCTTTTATATAGAAACTGTAGAAGATAAAACTCTCTCGGAAATTCAAGTATAGTTTTTTAATATATTTTTTTCTTGAATGTTTTGAAACTGTTGTCCTTCACTTAACTTTAAAGGTTTTTTTTCAGAAGTTATTTCTTAAGAGAACTTTAAGTTAAAGTTTCCAATATTTTAAAGTTTTGATTAACTATAGTTAATTATAATTACGCCTATTCGACATTTCAATTCAAATCAAAATATGCTCCGATTGCCAACTTTGATATTCTGCATTTCGATTCGATGCTCCGTCACTTAGACCTGATTTGTTGTTGTACAAGTGAGAAGAATAACGAAGCGTAACCTGTAACGTGCACCTCCCACTTCCTCAGCTCACTACCCTGCAATCACGCACAAGTTGCGAAGTAAAAACAAGGTCCTCAAAGCGCTAGCCGGCTGCACTTGGGGTATGGAAAAAGAAACCTTGTTGGCTATGTATAAAACGATTGGTCGGTCAGTGATTAATTATGCTGCTCCAGTGTGGTCACCTTCGCTCAGTGATACCCAGTGGAGAAAAATTCAAAGCTGCCAAAATACCGCCCTAAGGATTGTAACGGGCTGCCTACAAATTACTTCGGAACATCACCTGCACGAGAAAACGAAGGTCCTCCCAGTCAAGGAACATAATGTCATGTTGACCAAACAGTTCCTCCTGGGATGCCATCGTAGAAGTCATCACAATTTTTAACATCACACAGTAAGATACCCCCCCCACCCAGGCATGTCAGGAAGGACCTTCGTATATACGAGGAAAACATATGCAGATATGTGCAGGATTCACTGGATCAGTCCTCGTATTCGGCAGCTTTGAACGACATTAACAGAGAAACTATAAATTCCGCAGTCGCACCTCCCCTAGCAGACACGGAAGAAAACCTGCCGCGAAAAACAAGAATAGTTCTGGCACAACTAAGATCGGGATGGAGGAACGGGCTCAATGCCTACTGGTCACGTATATACCCTGACGTCCCCAACGAATGTCCTGCATGTGGTCAGGTCCCTCATGACACCCACCACATATTTAACTGCTCAGCCAACCCTTCACTTCACTCTGTCCAATGGATTTATGAACAGCTGTTACAAGGCTATAAATATAAAAATTTTCAGCAACATTTATTTTTCAGGTTTCTAGAAGAACTTTGTTTAAAAAATGGTCCTTTAAGCCGAACTTTTAGCATTTCAGACCATAATTGAATTTTAGCTGTTACAACAACAAAACATAACAAGTTTCCGAGTACGAGAAACTTCTTACCGCGAGAGATATGAATCATATTCTTTCTCTCTTATAGTAAATCAAAAGTTTCCCAAAAAAGGGATTTCAAGTGTGGACCTAGTGTAAATGCCATAACAACTTACAAAAACGAAGTTAAGATCGTTATGCAGCAGTTTTTCATGTTGGTTTTAAAATGGTCCTTCGAAATGTTTTAAATACTTTGTTATAGCTTACCATTACTTTAAGTTAAAAATAATAATAGCGATCAATATATTTTTTTTTTTTGAGTGTAGCTCAGTTTTATTCACCAACAACGTATTTAATTTCATTTTAAATTTAAACCATATTAATGATTTTTATGTTTTAAGTTATTAATTCCATTTATAAATTCTTAAAAATCTATAATATTAAGGTTATTTCAAAATACATTTAATTACTTAATAAATTTTTATATAAATATTTTAATTTAGTTGCTTTTGTTAAGGGTTTCCTTTTAATGTTTTTTTTTTGTTTTTTATTTTCAAACGTTTTCAAATAACTTTTTTTGTTAATGTCAAAGTGGTTTCTTCCATTGTAATTATATTTATATAATGTTTTTGTTTTTGTTGTAATAATATATGTAAAAGCTATTTTATAAAGTTATAATATTATTTAATTAAGTTTTTATAGTATTTAAGTAAATATTTTTGACTATTATGCTCAAATGCAAAACAATTTTTTTTTTCTCTTCAAATATTTTTTTCAGGAATTTTTTCTTTTCTTGTTATAAAGTTTTAAGTTTTAAATGTTAAAGTTTAATAATATTTGGTCACAAAGAGATCTTAAAAACTAAAAATATTTATTTTTATCCTTTAGTTTAGTTATAAATATAGTTATAGTTAATGTTTTAGTTAATATATAGTTGAAATAAGTTTGATTAAGTTTATATCAGTGAATAGTGTGTTTGACCCCATACCAGCTTTTTATTTTTGATTATGTGCAAATATGTTTTTTATAATATTTAATAATATAGTTTAAATAGCCATTTATTTATATATATATTTATATATTTATATATTTTTTGTATAATACTTTTAAACTTATATTGTCTAATTCACACAATAATACTCATTAACGATCTAAAATCGTTTTTAATGATTTTTTATATATTTTAAATTATTTTAATTTAGTTTTTGATTTTTTTTAGTTATAACTTGAAAAGCATTTAAACTTTTTTAGTTTTTCTTTAAATAATTACCCTGTACATAAGCTTTTTATTAAATTATTTAAATATTATAATAATGATTGCATTTTTGTGGCAATTCTTGTTCATAATTTAAACAGAAACGTTCTACTACATCAATTTTTTCTTTTTTTTTGTCAATTATTATTTTGTTTTTTTTTTCTAAATATCAGCAAGTATTTCAGCTATTTTATTATGTACAATTTTTGTAATATAACTTTTATTAAATACCTGCTTTCAACTACAAATGTTTGCTTTTCAACTTTGGTTTTGCAAATTTAACCCAAATTTACATTAAACACGGTTAAACTGTAAATTGTTTTTATTTTTATTTTTTGTTTCTAATAAATGTCATTGTTATTTTATAAAGGATTTAAAGTACAATACTATTTTATATAGTTTTTATATTTACTTTTAATAGTTTTTATATTTACTTTTAAAAGAAAATTGTTTAAAAAATCTTTCAAATAAATATTTTAAAATTTTAAGAAAATGGTCCTTCCAGCCCAAAAATTTCAGTTTAAAATCTGTTACTAAAATTCTACAAACTGTATAAAAAGTTATTCTTATGGGCAGGATTTTAGAGCAAAATGTTGTTAGCACTTTGTGTTATATTTGTAAATTGGAATCTAAAACGTGATGACTATGGTCCTACCAGCCGAAGGCTATATATTTAAAAATTTTCAGCAACATTTTTTCTCAAGATTTTAAAAGAACTTATTGCTGACAGAGTTTAAGAACAAAATGTTACATAGCACTTTGTGTTATGTTTGTAATTTGAAATCTGAAAAGTGAAGACTATGGTCCTTCCAGCCGAAGGCTATAAATATAAAAATTGTTAGCAATATTAATTTTTTCAGGTTTCTAGAAGAACTTTGTTTAAACAATTGATACTTTAAGCCAAAATTTCAGCATTTCAAAGCATAAATAAATGAATTGGAAACGAAAAAGTGAAGTCTATGGCCCTACCAGCCGAAGGCAATAAATAAAAAGCTTTTTAGCAACATTTATTTTTTCAAGTTTCTCGAAGAACTTTGTGGCCTTTCGTGCCGAAGTATTTCAAATCATAAATAAACTATTGTTAAATGAATTTAAAGAAAAAGTCTAGAAACCTCCAGAAGATGAAGTATATGGTCCTTTTCCTCTCGGTGGACCCTTCATGAGACTGATACCATTCGTTTAATATGATATAATGAAATTAAGAATCTAGGGCCCGGAATAAGAAAATCGAGCCTTAATAAAAACGGAAGAAGATATTCTAAATAGAAAATTGGAAAACTATAGTCCTTTCAGTCAAAGGCTTAAGGTTTTCGGCAACATATTTTTCAAGAACTCTTTCTTAAACATTTCAAAATCTTTGTTTAAAACAAAATGGTCCTTCAGTCTAAAGTTTTAGCATTTCAAATGATGAACATATTATTGTTCAAAGAATTTAAAGTCAAAGGCCAGAAACCTCCAGAAGCTAGAGGAAGTGTGCGGTCCTTTCTGTAAAAACATTTCTAGATTCTTTAGAAATATTTTTCTTTAACATTTCAAAACTTTTTTTGTAATTAAAAAGAAAAACAGATTAAAGTCATTGATTCGAATAGAAAAATTAAAATATTTTAAAATTTTTCTATTTAGTTTTTTTAGTTTTTTTTTTTTTTAATTTGGTCCTTTGAGTCTTAATAATAACGAAAGAAGATATTCTTAATTGAAAATTGGTCTTTTCAATGAAAGTCTTAAGGTTTTTTCAAGTTTTTATTAAAGGTTTTCTTTAAACATTCCAAATCTTAATTTCAAAAAAGCAGATTTCAAATCATGATTTTTTAGAGAATTTAAAAGACCAGAAATCCTTTAAAAGTTATTTGCTTAAAGTTTTGAATTGAAACCAGATGATGGAAGAGATTCTTTAGAGATAGTTTCTTGAACATTTCAAAATATTTTCGCTACTTCAAGTTAAAGTAAAGAATCGAATGTTTTTAATGAAACTAAGAATTTTACAATTTTCTAAACTTTTTCTAAATTTGATCCTTCGAGCTTTAATAAACAGGAATTATAAATTATAAAATTTGAAAATTATTAAGAAAAGTCTTTTGATTACTTTCATAAAATAAATTAAATTGTAATTAAACTTTTTAATCGAGCAGAAGTAAAAATAATTAAGAATTCATAAATATTTTCCAAAATTTCATAAAAATTCTTTAAATTTGCTAAATTTTTTTTCAGAATTTAAAAAAAATTAAGAAAAAATTTTCGATTTCTTCCATAAACTAAATGGTCCTTCCAGCCGAAGTTAGTATACAGGAACAATTTTGAACTAAACTTGATAGAATTGAGATGAAACTTTTGTTTTCTCTCGAATCTTTAGATTACTCTTGAAACTCTTTTTATAAATATGGTCCTTCGAGCCGCCATAAAATATTACGAATAATCTTGTAATTTCTCTTAAAGAATTCAAAAAGATTTTAAAATTTAAATTTGTATTTTCTTTAACAAAAATTTGCAGCCATTCAAATTTTTGCTTAGAAAATACTTTAAAAATCTTAATATTAGTAACTTTTTAAACAATTTTCTTTTTAAATTTTATATAAATTTAAATATGTATATTAAGCACAATAATTAATTATATATTTAAATATTTTTTTTTATAAATAATTTATTACTAAAACTACTTTATTCCCTTTTTTGTGTCAGATAACTTGTGCATTAAAGCAAATATTACATTATTATTTATCTAAATTTTCTATATAATTTTTATATTTATAATTAATAACAGTTATAAACAAAACAAAATTTAAACTTTAAAATATTGCTATTTTAAAAGTTTTAATTATAGTTTAATTTATAAATTGATTTGTTAAAAGGAAAATTTTTACCAGGGTCTTTTTGTCTTCATGATAAAAAAACCCCTCGTGTCATCTTTGCTCCACTCAAATTTGTAACATGTTTCAATAAGTTTTTAAAAAATGAAAATTTTTCAAACCCTGTTATATTATTAAAGGGAATTTTTTAAAATTTCAAAACACAAAAATCAATTTTCTTAAAATTTTTTTTTAGTTAAAATTTAATAATTTCCAAATTCTTTATAATATCAGAAAAAATCTTTATAAAAATTTACAATGAGTTTAAATCGTGGCAGAAATGTTTGTAAGTTTTTTATATTAAAATTAATTAACAATATAATTTATTAAAAATGTCCATTCTTCAGTCACTTTGGGAAATTTTCAATTGGCTTCGAATTGTATAACAAAACGCTCAAAGACTAGCGATCCATTTGAAAGAGATCCCTTCAAAATTCAATCCTATAACTTTCGTTATGCCGATAGGCCCACATTTCCCATAGCAGCTGTACAGCCAAGAGTTATCCAGCAAGCAGACACTTCAAAGAAATGTCAAACCTATTTTTATAATCAGAATTTTCCCTCTACAAAGAATTCTAATGGACCCACTACAAGTCATTTAACAAACGAAGAGAGAACTTTAAATTTAAGTAAATTTCAAGAATATCGCAGAAGAAAATTTCTACAAGAACCAGCAGCAGGATCCAAAAAAAGTTCTCATGAAAGTAAAGTTTTGAATTTATATTATGGCAAAGACCAAGATATTCCCTTAACTTCAACTAAAACTTATAATTTAACTTGTCCCAACATCAATTATAATATTCTCCGAAATTCTTCTCAAGCCTCGGTAAGAAATTGTTGCAAATCGGATTCTACCAAACCAAACACCTCTAACAGGGCTCATCAATCTTTGGCTTCTTCAACACGTGATCTAACAAATATTGTCAATCGTAGTAGACGCAGCCTTAGTTCGGGTTGTGAAATCAATATAAACATCAAAAGTTTAGACAATACATCTTTACAAGATAGTGTTAATATCAAAATAGAGACCGATTCTATATATAGAAATTTAAATGAACCTCAAAAACGAAACTCTTACAATTCGCTACAAAACAAAAGCCGATTGAATGCATCGCAAAGCTTTGTTATAGACAAAAAATTGTCTAAATTCTCGGTAAAATCAGAAACCAAATCCAATTTAAGAATGTCATCTAATGAACGTGCTAAACAATTAACTTCTATTTATCAGTCTCACGGTCAAATTCCTAAGAAATCTACCAGCTCTCAAAACAATAAATTAAATGAACGTTTTCCCAGTTTAATACCCTTAAAAACCAATAGCCCCCGTTCTCAGCATAGTTCCTTATATGGCCAAGAGAATTCTTTTCATAAACCTAAAGATAATTTGAAAGTCTACGATTGTAAAGCTAAATCAAAAGGCTCTAGTTGTAGTAATAATAATTTATATAGCAGCAGTCCTTATGTCTCGGTTAATAAGGGATCTAAACTTTTAAATTCAAACCCCTATGAGATAAAGCCTTCATTATCGAAGAAATATAATTGCAAGAGACAATCTTCTTTAGAGTCCTCCATACATAATCTGCACACTGCGGCTGCGAACAGATGTGACTTCAAGCCCACGGCCCCCTTGAGAATGCGTAGTTCGTTAAAATTACCGCTAAATGTGAACATCAATGTTTTTGCCGATAAATTGAAATTATTGAAAATTTAAGTTATTAACGATTTGACAGATTTACGTTTAACACATTTTAGGACTATAGTGAGTTTAATAATCTAGCCAAAAGTTTAGTCTAAAATTTAGTCCTTACATATAGTTTATATAGTCAGTATAGAATAGACTTTATTCTAGAGTCTGGACTACAGTCTAGAGTATAGTCTGGACTTAAATCTAGACTATAGTATGCGCTAAGGTTTACACTATAGTTTATAAGAGTCTATTTTGATGTTTAGATCAGAGTCTATATAGTATATATAACTTGGACTACAGTCTAGACTTGAGTTTATTCTATAGTCTGGACTACAGTCTACAAACTATACTAAAATCTAGACTATAGTCTGCACTAAGGTCTACACTATAGTCAATAAAAGAGTCTATTCTAAAGTTTGGACAACATTATATTCTATGAACTATAAACTATAGTTTATAGTCTATTCTATATAGTCTATTCTATAGTCAGGACTACAACCAATACAGACTATAGTCTATAAATTAGTCAATTTCGTTCCATAGTCTACAGTCTTTTCTATAGTCTAAACTGTAATCTCTATTCTATACTCTGGACTATGTCTACATTTTTCAATAGTTTGAAAGTAGAACAACAAGTGTAACTGCCTGACATAATTATGTCTAACAAATGTTAAGACATGTTAATATAATAATATATCAACAATTTTAAACATTTCTGAAAATATATTATACATTTTTTTCTCTTTTTGAAACTTTTGTAATTTTCATTTAAATTTCTGATTTTTAGAAAAAAATATTGACTCATCTCAATTCCAGTGGTTACATTGACAACAATTTTCCTTACTGGGAGTAGGAATTTTCAATTCTGAAAACTCCTTTAAAAGATGCTTAAACATGTTGTAAAGCATCTAGTTTTTTTTATAAAATTATAGATTTTATAAAGGTTTTTAATAAAATTTAAAAAAGTAAACTAAAAAAATTTTCATTTAAAAGTATAACAAAAAATTTCGGAGTAAAATCACTCCGATTTCGCTGAGAACTAAAATATGTTACGAATATGAAAAGTTTTATTATATTTTAAACCGTTTAAACTAAAAATGGGACAATGGGTTATTATTCAAGTTGAAACAAAACTTTTTAGATTCGAATAAAGAAGTCTATACTTTAAAACCGAGTAAAAACTTTTAAATTTGAAAATATTTTAAAACTTTTCATAAATTTAAACAAAAAAACTATAAGATTTTTAGAAAGGGCATTTTTTTGGATTGGGATTTGTTTTTATATATATTTTTAATAACACCCGCTTGAACGAACTATATTTTAATTTTTTTTTTTTTGTAAATTTTTGTGGTTTTTCTGTTTAAAACCATTTGCTTTTTTTTAATAATTTTAATAAATAGTGAAATATTTTTTTAAATATCAATAACAAGTAATAAAATGAAATTTGAAAAAAAACATCAAAAGCTTTTTAACCAAAAAATAATAAATTTTTCATATGATATTTCTGATATTATTGGTTGAGTAGTTTTTTTTTGAGATTTTTTCATTATAGTTTTATTTTTTTTCGTAGAGTCGTAGTTTTTATCGTTAGTTTTTTTATTTTATTGAGAATCGTTAGCCAGAGAGAGATATAATTATTCGTCATCATCGTAATTTTGATATGTAACATAACGTACCGCTGGTCGTTCGCCAATGATGAGGGACTGAAAAGAGAATTGTAGAGATTAGATTTAGGAAACGAAATATTAAGTAGTGTAAGGCGAGGCTTAAGTCAGAACTAGAATGTAATCTACAAAATCGATTGACTATTCTATAGTGTGGACTACAATTTAGTCTACTATAGTCTGGACTAAAGACTAAACTAAATTTTATTATACAGTCTGGAATTTAGTCTAGTCTATAGTCTATACTATGATCTGGTCTTGTCTTTAGTATAGTCTTTAATCTAGTCTGAACAATAGACTAGAGATAGTCTGAAATATAATCGATAGTCTATACTTTAAAATTGTTAATAGTCTGGACTACAATCTGCGTTATTGGATTCATTCCGAAAAAGATGTAATTTTCCTTTATTGAAAAAGAAAATAAGAAAAGTTAATTCCATTTTCGATCGGAATGGAATTCTGTGATAGGCCTGTATAATCTGGACTGTAATTTGCATTATAGTCTAATCTATAATCTAGATAATACTCGAATCAATTGAGTGGACTCTTGTCTAGTCTATAGTCTGGACTATAGTGTAAACTTATTGCCTGCACCAAGATCTAGTCTAGTTTGAACTAAAGACTCGACTATATAGGAGAATATAATCGGGACTATATTCTAATGTACATTATAGTCTAATCTATAGTCTGAATTATAGTCAAGTCCATATAGTGTTATATAATGCAATCTATTGTCTGCACCAAGGTCTAGTCTAGTCCGAACTAAAGTCTCGACTATATACCAAACTAAAGACTTGACTATAGGTTAGAATACAGTCTGGACTGTAGTCTAGTCTATAGTCTGAATCTACTGTTAGCATTAAGGTCTAGTTTTGTCCGAACTAAAGACTAGATCAAACTAAAAAATAAAGTTATAGTCCGGACTTTAGACCATAATATCGTCCAGACTATAACCTAGTATATAAACTATATTTGAGTCTATTGTCTAAACTGTAGTCTACTCTATGTCTGTATTACATTCTAGTCTATAATGTTGTATATAGTCTGCACTATTATTCAGTTTATAATCTGAACTAAAGTATAGTGTATATAGTCTAGATCTAACTGATATTATTCTTCATTGTCTTTATAATTTTACAACAACAAAAAATAAACAAAATTTTTTTTAAATTTTATAAACAGACACATTTTTAAAACTATTTATTAATAAAATAATAAAAAAATTATAATTTTATAAAAAAAACTAAATTTTAAAAATTTAAAAAGTGCTGAAAAAACTATTAATAAAAACTTAAAAATAAAATTCTCAAATAAAAGAATTAAATATAAATAAAATATTTTTTTAATGAATTTTAAATTACTTTTTTCACAATTTCATTACAAAATTAAGACAAAATTATAAGGAAATTGAAAAGAAAAATCTCATGTATAAAAACATACAAACTTTCAAAATTATATGTTTACAAAAATTTTACAGAAAATAAAGAAATAATTTTAAATATTTTTTTTACAAAATTTTAATTAATTAAACTAAAGAAATTTACTTAAAATTAACAAAATTAAACAACTAAAAGTAAAAATATGAAAAAATACAAAATTATAAAAAAATCTTAAAGCCTTTCACTTTCATAAGCAGTATTTACAAGGCCATCTTGTAAAATGGCAGGACTGGTTGCTTGTACAGCCGTTACATCATCAACACTACCAACCTTCTTTTCTTCTCGAGTTGGAGGATTCTTGAGCAGTGTTAGCAGCGGAGCATACAGGAAACACAATATAGCAATACCGAATAACATCCATTCAAAACCAATAGTTTTTACCAGAGTACCACTTAGGGCGGGACCTACGGCAAAACCCATACAGAAAGCCACATCACCGAGAGCATAAACACTACCATAAACAGCCGAATGACGTATATCCACTAAATAACCTAATTCGGGCATCATAGAAGAATCAACCATACCAATGGCAAAGCCAAGACCAGCATTGGGTATAATCAAATGGGTAATGGAAGTAGCCATGGGAATCTGTAAAGATAAAGAAAATTATTTAAAAATTTGATTTTTTTTATAAACAAGGCGTGACCACTTACCATTATCAAACAACCTCCTATTATTACTAAACCTAAACAGGCGGCAAACCATCTGCCAATCTTATGGCCCAGAGGACCAAACAGATTGGTACCTACCAAATAACTTATAGAGGCCGGTAGAAAAGCTACACCCTGTTCCCAGCGGCTAGAGCCCATGTTATCAACCATCCATAAGGGTAATGAAGGTTCCAGCATAGCAATACCCATATTGGCAAAAGTAATAGAACCTTGAATAGTTCAAACAAAATTACCAAAATAGTATAAAATTATCAATTAAAATTAAGCAAAACCCACCAGCTGCAATCAATATATAAGGATCCGATATTAAGGCCTTTAAAGTGGGTGGTTCTGTTTCTGCTTTCTGTATCGAAGGTTGCAGCATAAACAATTGCAGCAGACCATCACCCAAAGCCAATACGGAAAGTACTAGAAATGGTGCCGATTTGCCTATAAACTCATACATTATACCACCAAATGGTGGACCAATTAAAACACCCAGAGCTAAACCACCCAATGCTATACCCATAGCATTGCCACGTTCTTTATCATCCGTATAACGATCGGCTAACATACCCATGCCAGAGACAGAACTGCAAGACGAACCAATACCTTGTAAAGCACGAGCGATAAACAGCACCAAATATGAGCGTCCAAAAGCAAAGACTAAGAAGGGAGAAAAAGTGTTTAATAAAGATAGTTTATGGGTTTCAATATATACATTTTCGGTAGAGACTTACTTATTGTGGATACAAACATAATAACGAAACCGGCAAACATGGGAATACTATAACCAATTCTGAAGATGAGAAAAGAGAGTTTTTTTCATTATCAAAAAAGAGTGACAAATGAGTACAGTCTATTCTACAGTCTGGACAATAATCTAGTCTATAGTCTGGACTATAGTTTAGTTTAAAGTCTGAACTGAAGTTTAGTCTATTGTCTGCTCTTACTATGGACTATAGACTATAGTATGGACTATAGTCTAGTCTATAGTATGGACTATAGTCTAGTCTATAGTATGGACTATAGTCTGAACTATAGTCTAGTTTATAATGACTAAAATCTATACTGTAGTTTAACCTAAAGTTAATGACTAAAGTCTTGTTTATAGACTAGAATTAAAATAGTTTTAGTCTGTACTACTATGGACTATAGTCTAGGCTATATTATGGATTTTAGACTGATATATAGTCCATAGTAGGGACTTTAGTCTAATCTATAGAATGGACTATAGTTTGAACTATAGTCTAGTTTGTAATATGGACTAAAATCTAGTCTATAGTTTAAGCTAAAGTCTGAACTCTAGTCCAGTCTATTGTCTTGACTATAGTCTAGTTTATAGACTGGAATTAAATTAATTTTAATATGGTCCACTGTGGACTATAGTCTAGTCTATAGTATGGACTTTAGTCTGATTTATAGTCTAGTTTGCAATATGTACTATAGTCTAGTCTATAGGTCGGACTATAGTTTATAGTTTGGACTTTATTATAATCTATAGTCCGGACGAAAGTGTATTCCATAGTTCGGTCTATTAGTGTAAGTCGGTCTATTTAGTGTAAGTCTATTCTATAGTCTGGTCTATGGTCTGTCTATAGTCAGTCTTATGTCTGAACTCTAGTCTAAAGTGTTCTAAGTTCTTTTTGCTTAAAGTTTGTTGTGTTCCTTTTCGCACTCTCACCTGTGTGTTAATGGCCCGACAATTGGATTAACCAATAACTGCACAAACGCCTTAGAGGCAAACAATAGACCTACTTCTACCGTTTCTCCCACCAATTCCTGATGTCTTTCCTCCAGTTCACGATAAAATGTTTCATTTTCTAAATATGATTAAAAAATCCATTTGAAAATAATTCTCGTTGTATTTTCCATTAATTGTCTATTAAACTTACCCTCTGGACTAAGTGTTGATACATCGTAAGTGGGTATGGCTTCACCATCTTTAAGGCAGGGACATTGGGTGGGTGGCGGTGGTGTGTGTATGGTTAAAGGGGTGCGAGGAAAACTATCCAATGGTGCGTCTGGGTGGCGTATATCATAAAGGAACTCGGGTATAATAGGAACTGTAAAAAATGTAAATAAAAGTTAGAGTAATTAGGTTGTTGTTTGTTGTGAAAAAAAAAACTTTAACAAAATAATATTTCTACAGCAATTATGTGGTACAAAAGGGCCAATTTTTGTTGAGTTTTTTCTCCATTACCCTAAATTTGTTACGTTAAAAGTGTCACACATAATTGTAGTACAAGTTGTAATGTCTGTTGTCGGTTTAAAACAGCTTTATTTTCATTTAATAGAGAGTAAATTGCATTAGGAAACTTGTTGAGGTTTGGGTTTTTTTCGCAAACATTTTTCCTGTTTTAATTACTTTTTGTTTTACAACAAAATATGTGTTCTTTAACAAGGAGCAGAGCTATTACTCTGTTTTTCTTTTTTCAGACAAATTTGTTTAGCTGTTGGTATCAAAAGTTGAGATCAAAATAATAGCAGTAGTGGAACATAGAGAAAAATAGCTTTTTCTTAATGCTTAAGTGTCTGTTAAAATAAAGTGTTTACTTATTATTAAATAACTGCAAAAGAACGTAAATTGACTAGACTTAATTGTTTCTACAAGTTTTACTTCCTCTTCGTATAATTTTTCCCCTTCTATATGCTATTTAAAATCTACAACCCTTTACCCTTTCAATCCTGCAGTTCACTCAACATGTTGCATGTTGCAAGGTTTTTATTTATTTTTTTTATTTTTTTCCTTTATCGTTTCATTCATATTTACCTACTTCACATAGTTGAAGTTTATCATGTTTTTACATTGTTGTAAATTCAATTTTATAGTCTAAAGTTTAAAAATTTATTTCGCTCCGGTACTTCTAGGCCATAAAGTGCTAAACACTTGATAATTGCTTTGGCATAATATTGTGGCCATATTTAGACCTAACAACAAACATTTATTTATGCACAATGTACATACATATGTATGTATATCCTTTGGGCTGTTTGTGTGTCGGATATGGAAGTAAGTTTATTTATAATGGCTGCCAGTCTGCCTATGTTGGAAGAATTCTCTAAGCAGTAATTATTTTCATTATATAAATGGAAAGGGGTAATATGTACATTTACATATAGAAAAGTATTTCAGTGGGTTTATTATTTTTTTTTCGAAAATTTAAAGAGATTTTTCTAAAAAATATTAGTTGTTTTTGTTATTAACCTGGGTTCTTAATTTAAGCTTTTATTGAATGCTTGATCTATTAAAAGACTGTCTATAAATGAGCAGACTATAGGTTTGTCTATAGTGTTAGTTTAAGTCTAGTTAGTTTAACCTATAGTCTAGCCTATAGTCATGTGGATAGTCTAGTTTATAGTCTAGTCTATAGTCTAGTCAATAGTCTAGTCAATAGTCTAGTCTATAGTCTTGTCTATAGTATAGTCTAAAGTCTAGTATATAGCCTAGTCTATAATCTAGTCTAAAGTCTAGTCTATAGTCTAGTCAATGGTCTAGTATATAGTCTTGTCTATAGCCTAGTCTATAATCTAGTCTAAAGTCTAGTCTATAGTCTAGTCAATGGTCTAGTATATAGTCTAGTATATAGTCTAGTCTATAGTCTAGTCTAAAGTCTAGTCTATAGTCTAGTCTATAGTCTAGTCTATAGTCTAGTCTATAGTCTAGTCTATAGTCTAGTCTATAGTCTAGTCTATAGTCTAGTCTATAGTCTAGTCTTTAGTGTAGTCTATAGTCTAGTCTATAGTCTAGTCTATAGTCTAGTCTATAGTCTAGTCTATAGTCTATGGCATGATCTATATTCAAGTCCTTCAACTTTCTACTCTAGAACTTTTTCTTTGAACACATGATGTCAACTTGAAGTTTTTACTTTTCGGTTCTTAACAGATTAAAATTTTAAACCATTAAGTTATCTGATTATGCCATTTGCACATAATATTCTTAATATTATAAATAAATTTTACATTGATAGCATTTTCATCAAACTTTATGTGTTTATTTATTAAATCGTTTCACATTTGTTAGAGTTACTCGTTAAAATTACTGTTATTACGCTAAAGAAAAATATGCTCATCATTAAGAAGAACTACTGCAGACAGAACTATAAAGAAAACTCCATTAAAATCTTAGAAAACCATAAACTGAAACTTCTTGTTTATTTACATATTCCTTAAAACCACGTGCTGACAAAGAAAAATAAACTATTTCCGCGAATACCTTGCAAATACAAAATTTCGCGTGTCAAAGACACTTTTAGCCGCAACTAACAAAACTTTATCAGTTTTTTTTGTAATTTTCTTTGGGGATGGATTAATTTTGGTCGCCAAGAGAACAAGAACATTGTTTGCTATTTAATATGTTATTAAGCAAAATAAAAAAAAAAACTACAGTAAATCTAGAAAATAGTTAATATTTGAAACATTAAGAAACAGGAAATACAACTTGCCACATCTCATAGTAATTTTGTTAGCCAGAAAATTACGTGTTTATAGGAGATTCTCATGTGAAAACAAAAAGTGATTTAAGTGATTAAATTGACATTAAATTATGTTAGATAAATGAGAATGTGTGTGTGTGTTAGGTTTTTAATTTATTACTATTAAAACAATATGAAAAATTCAACAATTTGGGAATCAGCCAGTCGTCCGCTATTTGTGCGTACTGTATGGCTAGAGGGCTCAGAGTTAAGACGTGGTTTGCAAAGACATTTTCTATTGGATTATGACACTAAAAGGCCTTTGGAAAGATTAAATTCGGCACTAAATCCCTTGCAGCAGAAGCGTAAAGGTTTGTTTTTGAATCACAATTTATAGAAGTTATTTAAATACAATAATATTTGTTATAGAAAATTTAAAACGTTCTATTTCCTTTGAGCTAAATGATTTTAACGATTTGGAGGATTTGCACAACAACGATCCCGATAGTTTTCTTATAGGTTCGGCCAAAGTAAAACTACATGAACCCTCTAAACTAGCAGCAGATAAAAAGTTGAAATTACATAAATCCCGCCGATCATCATTATACAAACGCAAGTTTCAAAGTTATGATAGTTATCACACCTATTCCTCCAAAGCTAATAGTCGAAGACCCTCAGATATTTCGGAATTGTTTTCACGCAAAAACTCTTTACAACATCCCCAAATAGCCGAAACAGCTGATGAACTTTTAGCTGAAAGAGTTTTACATTGGTTGGATTTAGCTGGTAAAGAAGAATTTCTAAAAAATCTATCTGAATTAAAGGAAATGGAGGTGAAATTAAGTAAAACCTCTAAACTAAGGCAAGATGCCATTAAGAGATATAATTCCAAATCCCAAAATTCACAAAGACCTAAACCGCCTAAAAGTAAAGCAGGTCAAAGGGCTGCCACCGCTAATGCTCAGCTAAGTAATCAAAGGAATTGTAAATCCTCGGAAGCTGTCAAACATATAACCATTATATTCAATAAAGAAGGTCAACCTATACGTTTGAATAGACCCGCTAAAAATATAGATCTTTGTGCCTTATCCCACAGCCCCAGCACAACCCGAAGGTTAGCCGGTACTCTCGCCTCCGCACGTTTATATAAAAGTGCTGAAAATCCTCGCTGTTTAAATATACCCAAGACACAATATACAAAGTCTAGGAATGTTAACGAAGCCACATCTGCTCGACGCCGCTTGGATACCGTGGCCGATTTAACAAATTCCACTTTACAGAAACGTTTGCATGAGAATCCCATGCAGGGTACATATAGTAATTTACACGATTCTAAGAAACAGCTGCATATTTTCATGCCCACTTTAGCGAAAAAAAGTTTGCTGAGAAGTGCCGTCTATGCTGGCGATGATGGCATTAGTGAATTGAGTCATAATTTTAGTGAATTATGTAGAATATAATGAAATTATTTAAATTAAATTGCAAAGCACTTAAGCAGATTGAGTAAAAATTAATTCCATAGGTTTTACATTAAGTGAGGTAATTGCATGTGGCTAATTGAGATTAGGGGTGGTCAGTTTTTAGTTGTATAATTTATTCATAGTTTTGACAAAAGAATAGATTATAGTCTTCATAATATAATGAACTATAGTTTGGACTATAGAATATATATATTACAATTTGTACTATAAAATAGGCAGAAATATGGACCATAGATTAGACCATAATCTGAATTAGAATTCTCAACCTAAGAATTTACTTTAGGCAAGGCTACACAAGATCCTACTCTTTCTATAGAGCAGTACAAACTGTTGAATTCATTGTAGTTCAGGCTTTAAACTGTAGTCCACAACCACCCTAATATTAATCCACATACTAATAATATTCTAAATATATATTTCAACTTTAGTTCCAATTGAATTTTTTCCCCAACAACATGGCACTTTTTGGAAATCCTAAAAATTTACCCGAATCCTTTGGTCTACTTATGTTAAGTCTCAGTATAGCGGGTTTATTTCCATTTTATTTTGATACTACACGTAATACATTTAAAATTTCGCGAAAATTTTTCACCTTAACCGTATTACATGTCGCCATGTATACTTTTGTTAATATAACATCTCTCATGGAGAATTGGAAGGATTTTGCTCAACCCATGATTGGTCATTCATCGTTGACAGCATTTGGTAATTTGGTCCTGCGTTTATTTGCCATGATAATAACATTTTTAATATTGGCTCCCTTACTGGTGGGTAGTCGCTATTTTGTATCGTTTCTTAATATCTATGTGAGAATTATTGAGGGATATATTGAACTGGGCATTGATGTGAGATGTATTTATAGACGTATCTATATGTTGTCTTTTTTTATATTGAGCGGTATATCTGTTATCTTGATATTTACTGCCTGGCATTCTATATATTTTTATAAATTGATCACCCATCATCCGCCCGCATTGAAATATTATCTAATGGCTTTTTTGGCCAATTTTTATAAAATATTATTTATGTTTTATGGCAATATTCAGCTTTATTCAATTAATTTGATGACGAAACAACTAAATTTTTTTATGGAGAATTTATTGCAGATATATCGGGAGGAATATGAGAGAAAGCATTTAAGCAAAGATATTTCGAAGAAGAACGTTCTTAAGAAGTATTAATAACTTAATGGCCTATGAAATAAAATATGTTCGAAAATTTGGAGAATTGTTAATTGTTAGAGTGAACATATTTGTAATTTACTAATAATAATATAAAAAATAATAAATATTAAATAAAAAACATTTTAAATTAATAATTTGTTTATTAAATCCCTAAATTTATATCCAACTCCCTCCTCCCTTTTACATTTACATAATAATAACATACATACATTTTACAAATTATCCAACTCTGCTAATGTCTCAATATTTTTGCATTTTTTACTGTCTCCTACTAATATAATGTTAATAACAACAACATCAATAACAACAACAACACTAGCAAATGACAATCACTATTCCTTCTTCTTACTCCCATTCTTCTTTAGTTTTCTAGAAATTCTTAAAGCGGCCGGTTGTTAAGAGATTAATTGTCGTCTTTAAATTAATCTAACGCGTTAATTAAACGTTTTCTTAAAAATATTTTTGCATTTATTTGTTATTTAAAAGTAGCTTAATAGTTTTATATAAAAATATCCATGAAAAGTGTTAAATTAATATGAGAAAAAAGTGTTTAAAAGTTAGCAAAAAATTGCCAAAAAATATGTAATGCAAGAAAGAAAAAAAATGTAGTTTTGGCGGCAGGTTGTTGTGTTGTTATTGCTTTTGTTAATATTTCCATATAAGCAACAACAAGAAAAATAAATGAGTGCAAATCAAGTGAGAGAGTGCAAGTGGGAGAATATAAGCAAGTGCATTAGTATGTTGTCGTTGTTGTTTTTGTTTGTTAAGCACCCCTTTCACTAATGAAATATGTGGAGTGGGTTAGTTAATATTAAAGTATTGTTATTGTTTGTTATTGAAATTAGTGTTTACAGCAGAGTTGGAAAATGTTGTGTTATTGTAAATTTGCAGTATTTGCTGTATATTTCGTTATTAAAAAAAATAAAAGTTTAATTAAAAGAATAAAAATAGAAAAAAATAAAAAAAATTAAAAAAAATAAAAATTTAATTAAGTGAATAAGATAAAAATCTTGAAATTAAAAAAAATAAAAAAATATATATTTTTAAAATCATTTAAATAAAAAATTCAAAAAAAAGTTTATAAAAATATGCTTCAACAAGATTTCAACAATAAAAGGTGAGTGTTTTTTTCTAAATAACCATTTATTTAATTTTTAATTCAAACAAAAGTAAACATTAGAACTAGTTTAGTTCTAGTTCAGTTCTAGTTCAGTTCCAGTTCAGTTCTAGTTCAGTTTTAGTTCAGTTTTAGTTCAGTTTTTGTTCAGTTTTAGTTCAGTTCTAGTTCAGTTCTAGTTCAGTTCTAGTTCAGTTCTAGTTCAGTTCTAGTTCAGTTCTAGTTCAGTTCTAGTTCAGTTCTAGTTCAGTTCTAGTTCAGTTCTAGTTCAGTTCTAGTTCAGTTCTAGTTCAGTTCTAGTTCAGTTCTAGTTCAGTTCTAGTTCAGTTCTAGTTCAGTTCTAGTTCTGTTCTAGTTCCAATTCAGTTCTAGTTTCAAATAAAATTCAGTTTCATGTTTTTTTCAAGTTTTATAAATGCAAACTTCCCATTGTGCCAAAGTGTTTAAAATTATTTTTTTAATACACTAATCTAATCATCTTTTAAACTTTTAAGCATTTCCCTTAAGAATCAAAGACAATTAATTTAGAAATATATCAGCCATAATAACAATAAATGTATTTTTAATCGAAACATTTCAACAGCAATAGCTTTAGTCATTATTTACTAATCCAACAATACAGTTATGGCTTTCTTTGCAAATCCGCGCAATTTAGTAGAAGCCTTTGGTTTAGTCATACATCTATTTCGTTTTACCGGTTTATTTCCATTTTATTTTTGTGCTGCTACAAATAAGTTTCAACTATCTTGGAAGCTGCTGTCAATAACCGGTTTTCATTTGATGCTGTATGCTTATGTAAATATAACCTCTTTGCTGGAGAATTGGCATGATTATTCACAGCCCATGATTGGTCATTCATCGCTGACAGCAATAGCTAATTTGATTTTACGTTTACTGGATATATTTCTAACGTTATGCATATTTGTACCACCTTTAGTGGGTAATCGATTGCATATTGGTTCTTTAAATCTTTATATTAAGATCATAGATGAACTGATTTTAATGGATATCGATGTAACGTGTGTTTATCAAAGAGTTTATTATTTAAGTTTTGGTTTTTTATTTGTGTGGCTGCTGTTTATGAGTATGTCGGCTTGGCATTCTATTTATTTTTTCGAACTTATAACTGAAAGACCACCCGAGTTGAAGTATTATTTGGTGGTAACATTATCGAATTTTTATAAATTTCTATTTATGTTCTATGGTAATGCACAATTTTTTGCAATTTTTATGATTTCTAAACAGCTTAATTCCTATTTGGAGGAATTGCTTCGACAGTATCGAGAAAAGTTTGAAAGTGGGAAGAGTGTTTCCAAAAGTGAGTTGGATGGGAAGAGAGTTTATGAGTAAATTGATAAAAAAGAGCTTAAGGAAAAGGTTTATTGTTAAAATAATGAAGATTATTTAGAAGAATATAGTGTTTTTGTATTTGTCATATGGGGCGTATGATTGTTAATTAATTTTATTGTCATATGTGGCGTATGAGTAATATTTAATAAGATTTTTCTCATTTAGGTTTTTCTCATTATACGTTTTATTACAAAATTAAAGAAAACTAAAAAATTCGAAATCTTTAAAAAATTCTTGAAATTTTTAATTAAAATTGAAATGTTTTTTTTTGCTTAAATATGCAAAAAGAAAGTGTAAAAATATTTCACCTTGAAAGTTTGTTGATTTCTTTATTTTTTGCTGGAATTAGTAACAAATTAAGACTAACACATGTAAAAAAATATTTAATGTGTATTGAATGTTTATTACACATTAATACACGTGTAAAATTTTCTACGTCATTTGGTAAAATATTGCGTATAAAGAGACAAACATTAAAGGCGTAATAGTTTTACGTCAAAAGTTTAACGATGTTCAAACACTTGCTAATTCTAAACATTAAAGGAGGGGCATCTATGATTGATGGATATACGGGTGACTTTGTTATTGCTATTTCATCCTAAAGAGTTTAAATTTTATTCACTACTAGTGTAAACCATTTTCATAATAACAATTACATTGAAAACTAATAACTGTTACTGCAATCTCAATAACTTTTAACATTTTAATAAAAACTTTTTAATGTCAATTTTAAATATTTGATTTATTTAAGTTTAAAAAGTTTTTTAAAAAAAACCATACAAAATGCTATTAACAAAACATTAAAAGCAAAGAATTAAAATACAAACTAAAAAGTTCATGTCTTGAAAACATTAAATTTGTTTTTAAAAGTTTTATATGCACATAGTAAATAATTAAATATACAAATTCACAATTACATACATACATGCATAAATACAACAATATTCGCAAAATACATTTACATATGTAAAATAAACTTATATTTCTCCTATAATTATTTAAATAACATGTCCTTTTTATTTGTACTGAAATATAATCTTATGAGTTTTTAAATAAACATAAAAATATCTGAAACAATACTAAGCCGTCAAATAGTAAATTCTATTGACATGCAAATGTTGACAGAATAGATTCACCCTGAAATAGTTGCTTGACATTTGTTGATTTTATTTTATTTTTTTTTTTGGTTTTGTTGTTGTGCTTTTAGGTACTTAAAATACTAGAAAAAATGAGTCATATATCGCTTAAGAAGAACGTTAAAAGTTGCGTGACCTTTTGCAGGTAGTTGTTCATAAATCATTTCGTAAGGAATTATCACTCAGTGTTAACAATTTAGTGATTTTTATGAAAAAAAAACAAGAATAAATTAGAAAAATTAATACATTTACCAGACTAGTTGACGTCTAGTTCAGATTAATTTCGAACTGCATACATAGTTTAAATAAAAGAATCTAGACTATCGTCAATAGTCCAGTCTACTAGAATCTATAGTTTAGACTATAGTCCAATCTTTTGTTACCTTTATAGGCCCAACCGCAGCTTTGACTACTATTTATATATCTGACTATACTTCCAATTATAGTTCAGACTGTAGTTCAGTTTATAGTCCAATCTATTGTTCACACTATTTGCCAGAATATAGTCCAGTCTAAAGTTCAGGTTATAGTTCTTACTGGAGTTCAGAAAAGTCCAGACAACTGCAAAACCTATAGTCCAAAATTGAGACTATCTTGAAGACTATAGACCAATAAAATGCAACTCTGACTACTGTCCACATTGTATTCCAGACTTTAATCAAACTATAATTATGATTATAGACCAGACTATAACTCCGACTATAATTCAGACTGTAGTCCAAGTTATAGTTCACACTATTTGTCAGAATATAGTTCAGATTAAAGTTCAGACTAAAGTTCATGGTTACAGTTCAGATTGGAGTTTTGAAAAGTCTAGACTATAGTCAAGAATCGAGACTATAGTGAATACTATTGTTCAGGCTATAGCCCAATCTATAGTTTAGTCTATATTCCTAACTGCAGCTCTGACTACTGTCCAGTTACACGTGTATTAATGTTAGGCTATAGTACAGACAATAATTCTGACTGGAGTTCAGAAAAGTCGAGACAATAGTCCCGTTATCTGCAAAGTCTATAGTCCAGTATATAGTACAGACTAATGTCAAGACTATAGTCCAGACTACACTCCAGTTCCGACTACAATCCAGACTGCAGTTTCGACGATAGTTCAAATTATAGACCAGGCTATAGACTAGACCAGACTATTGTCCAGAATATAGTTCTGATTCCATTTTCGACTTTAGTCAAGACTTTCTTAACTTTCTATAGTTTAGATTAAAGTTCAAACAGTAGCACAGAATTTTATACAGATTGTAGTCCAGTAGTTCATGCTATAGTACAGACAATAGTTCTGACTGGAGTTCAGAAAACTCGAGACAATTGTCCAGTTATCTGCAAAGTCTTTAGTGCAGAATGGAGACTGTCTTGTAGTCCAGTATATAGTACAGACTAATGTCAAGACAATAGTCCAGACTATACTCTAGTTCCGACTATAATCCAGACTGCAGTTTCAACGATAGTTCAAACTATAGACCAGGCTATAGACTAGACTATTGTCCAGAATATAGTTCTGATTCTAGTTTCAACTTTAAACATGACTTTCTTAACCTTCTTGCTATTGTTTAGTGTATAGTTTGCTCTAAAGTTCAAACTATATATTGTGTTTCATTTCAAACACTTGGCATCACTGTTACCCAACCAAGTTCAAACATTTGCACATGTTACCATACCATTACAAATTAAACAAAAAAGCAAAATAGCAAAAAAAAAAAATGTAAATAAACTTGAAACAAAACCCAAATTATGACAGACAAACTGAGTGAAATATCTATGGCAGACAATCTAAAAATAAGCACAATAAAATAAATAAAAGTAAAAGAACAAGTATAAGAATAAGTCAAAAAAAATCCACTAAATATTATTAAATAAATGCACACATATTAACATTACAACTTTAACTGTCAATAACTAAGGTTGTTTCTTAAAAGAAAACAAAAATTAAACGGAAAATTAAAACTTAAAGACAAAAAACTTTTCACAAAACATGTCTACTACACAAGATGCTAAGGAATCCGACAGCTCAGCTACCACCTCACGCTGTGAATCACCTGCTTTTCCCCTCAAGCATCAGCACAGTTTTGAGGAACGTTATGCTGCCATTATAAATCAACAAATTTTGGAAAATACCATTAATAAAGAGGTTTTACAGCGGCAAGTGCAAGCTTTTTTCCCCTTTAGTCGTAGTGCTTCCAGGGAATGTACAGAGGGTAAGAAAGTTCTGGATAAAGGTTCAGATTCTGAGGAAGAGGAGGATCACGATTTGGAAAGAAAAGTCTTGCAAAAATTGGATACTTTGGATATAAAGGATAAAGAACTGACTTAAAGGAAACTGGCAGAAGTGTATATAAGTGAGAAATTTAAAGAAGTGTAAATACAATATTTTGTCATTAAAAGAGTGTGCTATCTTGGAAAAGCTTTAAGAATTTGTGATTTATAAAGTTGGAATTGGAAACTGCTTAAAAATATCAAGACAATTTATAACCATTTTCTTAAATTCTAGTTATTTTTTATTGTAAAGCTAAAAGAAACAAACATTTACATAAAACTAGTTTTAATCGACAGAAAAACTTTGCAATAAACTTTAACTGGATGTTGAAATAAAGGAATTTAAAGAAATTAAATTATTGGCAATAATTTTTTAGAAATAAGTTTTCATTATACATTTTAAAGCTTAAATAAAAATATCTTAAAAAAAATTAAATTTATAATTTTTTCCTAAAAGTGAATTTAAATTTTAATAGATTTTTGAAGTTGAAACAACGATTTTATTAGTTAAATGAAGATTGTGAATTTCTCTTAAGATTATCTACTTTTCTAGCCGCTTAAGATCCTAAATAGAGTTAAAAGTTATTGTAACAAAAGACATCAAGAGAGATTCAACTTTATTCTCAATGTTAGGGAAATAATGTTCAATATTGTAGAACCTAAGTTGTGTTAACTAATTAGTTTTCCAAAAAGGTGTCAAGTTCTATTCTCAATCACTGACACATTCTAAACAAGTAGGAAATTACAGCCGGGCGAGGCCGACCATATAATTCTCTACACCTGCCCCAGATATACTTAAGCCATTTATTATTGTTGAACAAAATTGTGAACATTTAAATCAAATTTTGTATGAGGCTTTCTATAGAGGCTAGGGTCAAATGAGGCCCTATAATTATAAAGTTCATGAGGTTCATCAATGTTAGTATAGAAATTGGTTTTGCTGCTTTTTGTCGTGATACGAGTATATTAAAGATAATTATGAACTTAGAAGCCCTGTTCAGCGGGTTCAGTTGTATGGGGGCTAGGTGAAAAAATGGACTAATGTTAACCATTTTCGTTAACGGTTAACGGATCATGTGCTAAAATTCATTGAATTATCTTCAAAATTGCGACCTGTACTTTGATTGCAAGGTTTAAAAGTCCTATTCGGATGTTCAGTTGTATGGGGGCTTCGTACTTTGGATCATGTACCAAATTTCATTGAATTATCTTCAAAATTGCGACCTGTAGTTTGATTACAAGTTTTACATGGATGGACGTGAAATTTTCATGAAAAACAAACCAAAAGAAATCTAATTTTATTCTCACTAAAAGTTTATTTAAAAATTTTAAAAACGATGTTCTGTGACCTCCGGTAGTTGTGTGCTTAGTGTTCTAGTCTGGTAGACCGGAGGTGGTTGATTCGATTCCCACCTTAGGAGTGTACAATAGGTCTATTGAAGGTCTAGGTATATTTCTTTGGATTTGATCCTTTCAAACTAACTAACTTACGCACGATGTCCTACATAAGCAGTGATTGTGGATAAAGAATCTGTTCTATTTTGGTCAAGTGAACCAGTACTTTTGTAATCAGGGGAGGTGACTAAATTTGAAACACTTAAACCAAAAGAAATCAAAATTTGTTTGCAATAAATATTTTTAAATAATTGCCCGGAGAATTGGCTGACTTCGAGGTCAATTTGATAACCAACGATCCCCTGTGTAACTTAAATATATACAAGATATAAGTTTAATTTAATAGAATTTTGATAAGTTTATCAATTGATCAATGAAAGTCGACTCTCTGGGGTCTTAATATGTAGGCATTTTTGTAATAGTTGAAATGTCTTAAACAAGTGGAAATATGGGACCTAATTTTAGTTTAGTTGATCAAAATTATATATACAAATGCCATCATCTAAACACTATCCATGTTACCCGATCAATTAGCGCATAATTCGGCCATGTTTAGTTTGAATTACTATATCATATATAAGTTTAAGTTAATCTAAATAATTTTGATAATTATATCAATTGATCCATGAAAGTCGATTATCGAGGGTCTCAACATTTAGGCTCTTTTGTAATACTTAAAATATCTTAAGTAAGTGGAAACATGGGACCTAATTACCAGATAGTTGAAGGAAGAAACTTTCATTTCGAATGGCATCGTCTTAAAAAGGAAAATTGCTATTTATATTACTCGACCAATTTGCGCATAATTCGGTTCCTGTTTTGTCTGAAGCACTGTTAACTTTTTCACGCACAAAACTAAACCAATAGACTTTTGTGGACTTTTGGTTTTTGATTAAAAATATAAGAAGAGTTTTCTAAGGATATTGCAGGACATTATCATTTTCAGCATGTAGAAGACATCAAATTCTAAAAATAATATAATTTTCTATAGAAATAAGCGTTTACTATAGATAAGAACTCAAAATTACGCTCTATATCGAGAAAAATTTTAAAAAATTTTGGGACATCGGTGTCCTGTATACGTGACATAGTATGCTATGGCTCCAGCTTAATGCATTAAAAGGCAAATGACATTTGTAAACCAAAATGAGGTTTATTTACCATCGACTTAATAACGATAAATTTACATTATATATATTTCGATTCAACCGTAGTAGTGGTTTACAAAGACTATGCACTGCCACAACCTTTATCACATTTAATGGAAGTCAATGGATTCCAAAAATAGCTTCCATTAATGTTGTTTTCTTTATTTGTTTTCTCTTGCTTAATCATTTGGAAATTGTCCAATACCTAAGAGTTACTTAGTATCTTCTAGAAATGATAAATTAAAACAAAGAAGAGCCTGATTTCAATAAAGGACTAAAACACTTTAGTTAATGAAAGTATGTAAACACAACACATAAAATATACATTTCTAAAACTAACAAATGATTAAGTACAAGTATCTAAACATGTATAAATTTTGATCGTTAAAAGTTAACACTTCAGATTAATTTACAATTCTAAATATATTATTAACCGACAAAAGATAAACCAAAAAAACTCTAAATCTTATTTATATAAAACTCTTAATAAAATTTATTACTTTATTATACAAAAAAATAAAACACATTTCTTTTTTCTATTACATTTCTAACATTCTTTTAGTAAATTAATTTAATGATTTGGAAATCTTTCTTTTTTTTCATCTTTTGCCTGCATTAAGCAAATAACATGAATAAATTTTTGCACACCTTTTCATTTCAATCATTCCCCCCATCCCCTCTCTAAAACATCCATCTCCTTATTCAGGATAAATGTTTAACAAGAACGTTTCACACTTGAACTCAAATAAAGTCAGATAAAAGTAAATGTTAGATTTATCTTTAATGTAGCCACTTAAGGTAAACTTTATTATACCATCCAACAGAAAAAAGTTATATTTCCTTAATAAAGTGAAAAACTGGAAAAAATCTAGAAGTGTGTGTGTCCTTTCTCCCCCTTTTTTAAGTTTTCTTTAGCATTTATAGATATTTTAGTTTTTTTCATTTATTTATTTTCTTGCTATTATCCTTGTCTATGTTCGTTCTGTAGAAAAAAAATGTATGTTCTTTGTATGACTTAGTGACTTCCGTTTCCATTCTTTTGCTTTTTCCCTTTTAGGTTTCAACAAGTAGTTGTTGAAGTTTTTCTTTGGCATTTAGTTTTTTTTGTTCTTCCATTTCGTATAATTTTTTTTTGTTTGAATTTGTTGGGGAATTTGTTTAAATCTCTATACACTTGTGGTCTTTGTGTCATGTACAAGTATTTGAGTTTTTTTCTACCATTTTAACAATTGTCTGTTAAAATTCAAATAGTCATTTTGAAAAGAAGCGCTTTTTATTAAGTCACTCACATTTCTTAAAAGGGAAAAGGAAAGGCAGAGATGGATAAGAGGCAAAATCTGAATTGAAACTTTTCTATACAAAACTTTTCTATAACAAAACTATAGAGGAAACTTTTTCTATTAGAAAACTGTCTTAGAAGACACTTTTCTATACGAAAATTGTCTTAAGAAGGCACCTTTCTATACAAAAATTTTCTTAAGAAGACATCTTCTATACGAAAATTGTCTCAAGAAGACACTTTTCTATAAGAAAACTGTCTTAAGAAGACACTTTTCTATAAGAAAACTGTCTTAAGAAGACAATTTTCTATACGAAAACTGTCTTAAGAAGACACTTTTCTATACGAAAACTGTCTTAAGAAGACACTTTTCTATACGAAAACTGTCTTAAGAAGACACTTTTCTATACGAAAACTGTCTTAAGAAGACACTTTTCTATACGAAAACTGTCTTAAGAAGACACTTTTCTATACGAAAACTGTCTTAAGAAGTCTTTCTCATAAGAAAATACTTCTGGGGAAGACGGAGCAGCCATTTTTATTAAAAGAATTTTCTTTCAAATAGATTTATAATATAATTTCCATTTCTTCTTTGTTCTCAACACTGTTAAATCTTTCTTCTTAAAGAAACGTTTGAAATATTTACTTATTGCCTTTAAGTGTTTATTTAATTGATTCCTTTGAGAAAAGTGTCAGTATGACAAGTAATGTATGTATGTATGTGTGTATGTTTATGTTTGCAACAGAATTTATGGCCAATATACTAATAGCTACTCTTCCCCTCTTCTCTAACCAACTCGTAGTCCATGCTACTTAAGTGCTTGTATATGAGTGTTTGTATTTGTCAGACAAATAAGTCGAAAAAGTACTTAAAGTTTGATTGGTTGTGGACAAAGAGCTGCGTAACCCATTATTGTTGTCGTATGGAGTACGTTGCACAAAGTAAAGGAAATAAATTGTCAGTTAACAAGACAAATGCTTGTAAATTGAAAGAGAAGGAGTGTAAATATAAATGATTAAATTGAAGCAGTTTCAATTAATTTCTTGTCGTTTTTTGTTTTTTTTCTCTTCCACAAAAAAGAAAAGGAAATTGATTGATTAATAGTTGAATAGTTAAAAACTACTACTTACCGACTGTAGTCAATAACATATTATCCAAAAGCAAAGCAATGGCCACAATTACCAATACCAAACGTCTGGAACCACGCCATCCGATCATCCAATTCTTAAAGGCGGCCCAGGACCCGGCAGCTCTATAATCTTCTTGACGACTATGATCTGGTGGTGGTATAGGTGGTCCACTGCCACCACCAGCCGCTCCAGCTTGACCGCTGCCATTACCCGAGGGCGAGGTCATTTTGTGATCATTATTAGAGGGTGTTGTTGCAGCACCCACACCCAATATGCCACCAAAGTTACTGCCACGTTCGGCATTGTGGGCCGCATCCGAGTGGCCATTTTGATTATTTGGCTGCTGTTGCTGCTGCTGTCGTTGACTTAGTTGCTGTTTGAAGGGATTCTTACTAGGTGTATCGTTGTTGAGTGCTGTTGAGTTCGGTGTATTGGTAGTGGTGAAGGATGTTGTCGTTTCGTTAATGCCCGTCTTGGCGGAATTCGTCGTCGCGTTTGATGATGTGTTATGCTGTTGTCTCAATTCACCACCAGTATCAGTCGATTGCATTGCGTTACAAAATTATTACTTGAATATAGAAAAGATTATTATTGTCATTAGGTGTGTGTTGGACAAAAATATTTATAAGTTGTAATAACATTTAATTAATTTCAAGCCAATTTTTCCCTTGTCTAGAAAATTTCTTACAAAAAGCGGAAACATCTGTTGGGAGTTTTGATTCTTTTTCTTTTTTTTTTTTTGCTTTCTGTGCTTAATTTAATGTTAATTTGATTTTTACAAAGTTAATGCTTAAATAATCCTATTAAATACAGACATAAATCATCCATCCCCTCATTTCTAAGGAGAGCAAGCAACGTTGTTGTAATTAAATATGAATTTTGCTTGATTTTTTTTAAATTGTTTGCTTTACTTTTTATTTCTATTTAATTTATTTAAGAATTTGTTTAAAAAAATTATTTACATATTCATGAGTTATTTTGTTAAATTTCCCACAGTTTCATGTTTTACACTTATTCATTGTTTTATTTCCCTTTATCTGTTGTCTTTAAATTGTATTTTAATTTTTTTTTATATTTTTATTACAACCTTTTTTCTTTAGGTTGTAAAATTGTAATCCTCTTTATATTTGTTTAACATTGAATTTCAATGTAAATACCTGTTGCTGTTGTAATAATTTTTTATGATATGATTACAATTGGTTTTATTGAGAGATTTTGCAAAAGGAAATCATCATTGAGTACGATTAAGGAAATTAAAGGTTTTCCATGGTGATAAAGGAGATTTAAATTTTGCCTATCGCAGTGGTTTTGTAACATAATATTCAAGACGGTTTCTTAAATAGTTTTTTAATGGTAAGGGGGAGGGAAAAAAAGAGGATGAGTACTCTAATCTAGTCTAAAAATGATTCAATGAGGAAATATTTTAGTTCTACTACTTTCTCTAATTCTATTAAGTAGAGAACCGTGATATTAAGTAGAGAAAACGAGATAGCTCACAGGAAACTCCCGTCTCCGATATTACCAATTCAAACTAGGAAACGCCTTGTCGAATTTATGTAGATTTTGTGGCTGTCAGTCCTAAACCTCTGAACAAATACTATGTAATTGTTCAATGGTCGAGGAAGAATCTTGGATGCTTCTACTAGCCGTTATTATCATTCGTGAATTTAACCTGCTATAATGAACTAACGGTCAGTGTTTAGTTCCAACTCTAATCGAATTTATTTACAAGAATTGGATTACTCTGTAATCTCAATAATCATTTCAAAAAGATCTTTTGAATATATAGTAAAGTAATGAATTTTTCTTTACTAAGAAAAAGTCTAGAGAAATCAATGAGTCGTCCGTAATTAATAATGGAGGAATTTCTATTAATCTTTTGACAGTGGAACAGAAAATTGTGCTGTTTCAATTAGTAATTTGGGTTCTTTGAGTGGATAAGTTTTTACCCAGTAGTTAGGTCGTTCAGTCACGAACTACCTATTAAACCTACAATCGCTACCCCATAGACTACGAAGAGACAACAAAAAGTTTAAGTTCGTTTATCAAGTGTCCACTCTGTCGCTTACAAAGTTTACACTAAAGTGACGATTGTCTTTTCCCTCATTTACAAAGAGTAAATTCGTAGATAGACGTAAGTGCAAATCACTGTCTTTTTCGGATGCGTTGTCTCTTTGTCGAACTGCTGGGTAGTTAAAAGTTGTCGAACTCTTGAAAATTATACCTTTTTTATACATAAGTGTCTGTGAGGGTTCGCTCTGACTTTAAAGCATCCACTTTAAAAGGTTTAGATACAGAATCATTATATGATAGTCGTCGTTGGAATCATTATACTAATGATAATCGTTGAAGATGAAGTTAGTTTCAAGGCTGTCGATCTTTTGGATTTTTATTCTTTTTGGAGCTTGGGTCCCTTGGGCCTATGAGTATATTCGTATTGAGAGCTTCTTGTATGAGAAGGTCTTAATATGCAATTGTTTAACTTAATCATTAAACGTTCTGCCTGATAATAAAAACAAATGAAGAGTTTTAATTGTGATATTCTTGAACGAAGTTATTGGATTATAAGTTTCTTATTTCGACCCCCTCTTTCTGAAGTTTATCTTTTGTCAGTTAAACTGAAAAGTAAGAGATCGAATTAGTTCGTAAGGTTTGTCTAAAAATTCAATTATAATCATTAGACTGGAGTTATTGATTGGTTTCTGGAGACGAAATAACTGGAAGATATTCTGACTTAAAGCATCACTGAGTGAAGTTTGGAACCATGTATCTTAACATGTTGGAAGCAAAGTTATATTGGCTATTGCTTTTTAAGTGGAGAAGAGAATCTTGTGAAGAATATTATGACTAATAACTAATATCTGGCGAGTTCAGATGAGATCACTTACTAAAAGATCGTTTACATTAAACAAAACTTCACAAGAGGAATGTGCCTCAGAAGTTATTTTTCTTTCATGCTGAGTGGTAATGGAAACCATGTTTCCTTACATGCCAAGAGAGCAACGTATTATGACATTAGATATCACTGTCTCCAAGATCGTTTAAGATCTTCAAGTGCAGGCGTGATCTATGTAATTAATGTGTAAATGGATAACTCAAAATTTTTTAGTTTTGAAATTTCCTTTCTTACATGTAAGGAAATACCGAAATACAACTGTCTTGAAGATCGTTTAAGATCTGAAAATATATCTTGTCTAAGAATTATAGGAAAAATAGGTTTTCATGATTATTCTGCTTTAATCACGCAATGACTATTGACGTTCTTATAACTGCTACGAAACACTTGAACCGTTTCAAGTGTGAAGAAGGGAGAGAAAAAAGGGTAATGGAGATAAGTAAAGGAAAAGTATAGAAGTTACGATCATTATTTCTATAGACATTTTATTTCTACAGATAGTTTTTTCTTCTAAGAAATATTCGCCACAGTGATTCATTTAGGGGAGGAGTCATTTTATAAAAGTGAAATTGTCACCTTTTTCTTTCTACTCTCAACTGTTACAACAACATCAACAACAACTAATCTTATTTACACACCTGTCTGTCTAAACGTTACGTACTCAAGCCATTTAACTTTGACAACATGCTAAAAACTATAACTATAAGTTTTCACACCGACTCAATTAATTTTTACTACAAATACGATTATAATTACCGCTCAACTTGAAGTAATAAGTAAACACTATATTTAACAACACGTTTGAGTGCAAATATGTAATACAATAGACTAAACAAATAGAAAACTAAAATTCTAAAATTAATAATGATAATAAATTATAAAATTGTATAATTAATTATAACTTGTTAAGGCTGATGATTGCTTAGGAAACAATTCAAAAAATAAAACTAAATTTTAAAGAAAACTAAAGGAAATTCAAATGCATAAGAATTGTAACGAAAAAAAGCAGCTGTTCTAATAAAAATGTGTTTTTTTTTTCTTAAACAATTGATGGGAAATGCATATTTAGCAAAAAATAACAGTATTAGAGATATAGAAATAAATAAATTTATACAATTAAATTACGAAAAAAAAATGTAAAATGTAAATGATATTTTTATTTTACTTTGGGAACTGTAAAACTCAATTCGCAGCCTTAAAGTAATTATATTATAATTAGTCTCTATTAAAAACACTTTGCATACAATAAAAAAAAAACTACCCCCTTTCCCAAGGGTATGAGTAATGTAAAGTAGGTTGGAAAATTTTTATCAATTGACTGTCAATGTCAAATACAAATTTTGTCAAAATATAAATTACTTTGATAAAAAACAAACCTCACCCTAACTTTTGTACTTACCACCCACACCCCCCCCCCACCTTTGAATCATTTGTCTATTATTGACAACATCATCATCAGTATCATCAACGCATCATTTTGCATCTTTAGAAAATGAAAATTGAATTTTCCATAATTTAATTTGATTTGCTGTTGTTCAGCAGAGTTGAACAACATGTCATAATAAATAATAGACTTCTGTCTTTATTTAGGGCTTTAGTTGAAAATTTGTCACTTTGAGCAAATAAAGTTTTTCTAAGCAATTTGATTACATTTAGTTATTAGTTGTTGTAAATATTTAGCAAAACAAAAAGAAACGGTAGTTGTTAGCTAAATTTTGCTTTCATTTTGAATTCATATCAATTTAACCCAATTAGTAGCAACACAATTAAATTTTATTTAATTTTTTTCTTTTTAAATAAAGTGGTGAGAGAAAACTTTAACCATTAAGCTTTTTTGGTTGTTTGACAGTTAAATACTATTCTGCCTTAAATTAAGTTCTAATTAAGGATTTAGAACAGTTTTACATTCGAACATTAAAAATTTGCTTAAAATACAATTTCTTGTAATAATTTTTACCATAATTCCACATTTTAAACAAAACTGCTTGATTTTATGACATTTTCGAAAATTCGAACTTAAGTTCGAAATTTTAAAATTAGTTTAATTCAAAGTTTTCAATAGGATTTCCTTGAATAAAATAATGTTTATGTTCAAATACGTATTTTTAACCAATTTCGAATTTCGAACATTGAAGTTTTTCTAAAAAAAATTGCATAAAATACAATTTTTCGTCTAAAATTTTGTAGCTATTTAACATTTTGAACAAAATTTTATGGTTTTAAGTCATGTTCGAAAATTCGAACTTAAGTTCGAAATTTTAAAATTAGCACAAATCGCAATTTTTAATAAACAATAAAAATTTGCTTCTAATACAACTTCCTTCAATAATTTTTACCATTATTTAACACTTTAAACAAAACTGCTTAATTTTATGACATTTTCGAAAATTCGAACTTAAGTTCGAAATTTTAAAAATGTTTTTTTTTTTTTAATTCAAAGTTTTTAATAAGATTTCCTTGAATAAAATATTGTTTACGTTCAAATAAGTATTTTGAACCAATTTCGTTTTTCGAACATTTAAGTTTTTCTAAAAAAACTGCCCAAAATACAATTTTTTGCTTAAAGTTTTGTAGATATTTAACATTTTTAACAAAATTCTATAATTTTAAGTCATATTCGAAAATTCGAAATCAAGTTCGAATTTTTAAAATTACTAGGTACAAATCGCAATTTAAAAAAAAAAACCTTCTAAAAAAAGATAATTTTTATGATTAGAGCTTGAATTCTATGTTCGAATTGATTTTTAACAAATTTTGATTTTCGAACATTGATATTTTTCTATAAATTTTGCTTAAAATACGACTTTTTGTTTAAAGTTTTGTTGCTATTAAACATTTTTAGCCATATTCTATGGTTTTAAGCCATGTTCGAAAATTCGAAATTAAGTTCGAAATTTTCAAATTAGTACAAATCTCAATCTTCTATTCTAATACAAATTGCAATCTTCTTACTAAAAAATATTCTAGAAAAATTTAATTTTTATCAAGCCCTAGTTGATTTTTATGTTCGAAAACTGATTTTTTTACAGATTTTGATTTTCGAACATTTATTTTTTTTATAAATTTTGCTTGAAATACTTTTTTCTATAAATTTTGCTTAAAATACGTTTTTTTGTTTAAATTTTTTTAGCTATTTGACATTTTTAATCATATTCATTTAAGCAATGGATTTAGGCACAATTATCACTATAAGTTTGATATTTTATGGAAGTTTAAAACTTTGGAACTAAGGTTCGAAATTTCGAAAATTACGAAAATTTTGTGCACAAAATTGAAATTTTGAATGTTAAAAATATAATTTTGATACAAAATTCAAATTTTGAATGTTAAAAATTAAATTCAAATAGTATAAGGAGATTTGTTCGAAAATTTTAACATAAATTCGAAATTGGAAATTTTGATATCAAATTCAAATTTTGAATATTACAAATACAGTTTTCAATTGTTAAATTAGTTTTCAGACATGTTTAAAAATTTTAACTTATGTTCGAAATTTTGAAATTCCAAAAATTCGAACTTATGTTCGAAATTCTGAAAATGTTTACTATTTGTAGAATTATTATTTAAGCAATGAATTTAGGCACAATTATAACTTGATATTTTATAGAATTTTGGAATTTTAGATCTTATGTTCAAAATTTCGAAAATTCTAAAAAAAATTTTCGAACATTGAATTTTTTAGAAATTTTGAAAATGTTTCCTTTTTGTGGAATTTTGATTTTAGCAACGGATTTAGGCACAATTATAACAATTAGTTTGATATGCAATGGAATTTTATTGATTTAAAACTTATGTTCGAAATTTCAAAAATTCGAAAATTTTTAACGAACATTGAAATTTTCATACAAATTTCAAATTTTGAATGTTAGAAATACAGTTTTCAATGATTTAAAGTGTTTTTTATGGTTTTCAGCCATGTTCGAAAATTCGAACTTAAGTTCGAAATTTCGAAAATTCAAAATATATTTGCTTTTGTAGAATTTTCATTTAAGCAATAAATTTATACTATTAATTTAAATTTATAACTATTAGTTGGATATTTTATGCAATTTTCCCTAGTTTTCTATTGATTTTCAAACGTAAACTTTGGATTTTAACGTTTTGGTTTTTCTTTTTAAAATTTAATATTAAATAGAACTATTTTATTGAATTGAAGAGCGTTATTAGCAGTTAGAACCACATGTTAACAAGAATGAATTTTCTTTTTTTTTTTAACAATTTCTTATAATTATTTAATAAGTTGTTTATTTTAGATTCACATGTTTTTCAATACGCAAAGTTGCGGTTGTTTACTTATGCTTTAAAAAAAGAGTATAATTTTAAACTAAACAACATTTTAGATGACACATTAGAAATTTGCAATAAAAAATAGTTTAATTCAATAGTTAATAAAACATATTTTAAACAAAATTCTTTAAACTTTATTATTTTTTTCAATCCATTAAACACACTCACGTATCATTTAAAAGCCCAAAGAAAACTGTATAAACTTATCACTTGTAATTTAATACCATTACTTTTTTCTATTTCTTTATTATTATTTGTTTAAACAAATAAAAACCGTGTTGTGTGATATAAACAAACTATAAATTCTTACTAAACACAAAAAAAAAATCCCCTATAAATAAAATTTCATTTGTTTACACGATTTGCGAAAAGAAAACAACGTAAATAAACGAGCAGGCGATTTTAAAGAAATACTATCTACCAGTAACCAGTAGTATAAGTAGTAAATGAAAATGTATTGCAATAAATTAGAAAAAAAAAAAAATAATAACACTTTGTTGCAAATGATATTACTACAACAATATTTATACTTTGACTGTGTCTTTGACTCAGACTATTGTTAGAACATATCACACGATTACTATCAACAAGTTGTTTAAATTTTTTTCTAAATTATTCTTTTTATTTATAAAAAAATCATACAATTATGCGGCTTTTCAAAAAAAAAAAAAAATAATAATAAAAAAACACAAATTAGTAAGATGCTTGATGACTTTCTTTAGAGAGAGAGAGAAAAAAACTTGACATACAGGGAATTGTGTCTTTATTAGTTTAAAGTGATGTCAATTTAGCGCTTTTTATAATGGCAAATCTTAACTTAATTACTTTGAATACAATATAAATATCTTCTAGAAAAATTATTTCTATTCAAAAATTCTCTAATCAATAGCAAATTCTTCAGAAAAAAATAAAAACTGATTTCGAATAGAAGACAATTTTTCCAAAAATTTTTTTAAGGAAAGCGCTAAAGTCAAGTTTTCTAAAAAAAATGCATCAAATCAAAATCAAATTTGTTATAGAAAATGACTTCAATCGAAGTCCATTTCTTACCGAAAAATATTTCCCATAAAAGGAAAGCTAAATTATTTCAAATTTGAGTCATGCGATCAGATCAAAATCATGTCTTTTAAAGAAATTCTCCTTTGTAGTCTATAAGGTCCTACTTTAACTTAAACTAGCATGAAGTCTACAGGCTCTATTATAAACTGCAGTATAGATTATAGTCTAGTCTTTAATCTCATTTCTGAATGGGATGAGATAGTTCCGATTTTACTCTCGTCTGATAAATTGTCTACAAACTTATCCATAAATTTATCTATAAACTATTAAAACTCGTATAAACACTTGCCTAAAATTTCGTCTATACTTTAGTCGATAGTATAGCCTGCAAACTCGTTAAAATTATATGTAAACTCATCTTTAAACTTGTCTATTAACACTTGTATTAACTCGTCTACAAACTGTTTTTCAAACTTCTTCTTCTATAGATTTTAAACTCTTGTATAAGCTCGACTATTAACTCATGTAATACATTTATAGTCCCGACTATTAGCTACAAACCAATATATAAAACTTGTATATAAACTCGTATAAAAATTCGTCTATACTTTCTTCCATAGTATAGCCTGCAAACTTGCCTACAAACTCGTCTAAAGTTGTCTGTAAACTCATCTTTAATCTTGTCTATTAACGTGTATTAACTCTTTGTATTAATTCGTTTACAAACTGATCTATTAACTCTTCTAAAAAAACTCGTCGAAAAGAAATTTATGTCTATTAACTCGCATACAAACTGATCTATTTACGCTTCTATTAACACGCCTTTAAAGTAATATATTAATTCGACTATTAAATCATATATTAACTCTTCTATAAACTCGCCCATAAACTCATCTAAACAAAAGTAAATTACCTCGACTGTTAACTAGTTTATAGACTATTAATTTGTCTATAAACTAGTCTTTTGACTCTTCTTTAAACACGTCGAAAGAACTCGCCCATAAACTACTCCACTATTAAATCGTCTAATAATTCTTCTATTAATTTTTCTATAATCTCGTCCGCTGATCTATTCTTGTCTAAAAGTCATTAACTCGACTACTAAATCGATTATTAATTCGTCCGTAAACTATTCTTCTAACTCGTCGAAAAAACTAGCGTATTACCTCGACTATTAATTCATTAGCTCATCTGTTAGTTCTAACTTAACTTTTTCTTTAAACTTTTATCATAACTTGTCTAAAAACTGATCTATTAACTCGTCGAAAAAACTCTCATAATAACACGACTTAACTCGTCTTTTAATTCTAACTTAACCTTTTCTTTAAACTTTTATAATATCTTGTCTATTAACTGTATTATTAAATAGATTATTAATTCATCTGTAAAATTTTTTATAAACTCGTCGAAAAAACTCGCCATTTAACTAGACTATTAATTCATTTACTAATTTGATAATTAGTTAATGAACATTAAGTTTATTAATTTTAACTTAACTTTTTCTTTAAACTTTTATAAAAACTAATCACCAAACTGTGCTCTTAACTTTTCTATAAACTCGTCGAATTAGGTTTTCCTAGATAAAATTATTCCGTAAAAAGGTTTTAAAACTAAGCTACGTATGTCAAGGTATTTAGTAATTGCTCTGTTATAAATGTTGTTTTTTTTTGTTATTGAATAGTTAACACAACTAAATAAATAAATTAAAAAAAAAAACAATTTACAATAGATTTTAATTTGTTTACATTTGTCATTGTATAGTAGTTTTAGTTAAATGACAAGTTTAAGTTTTATAATTTGTATAAAGAACAATTAAATTTTGTTTGATAAATTAGAAAAAAAATATATTACAAAATGTAGACAAAAAAAAAAAAAACAAAAGAAACAAATCAAGATAAATGATGTTTAAGAAAAGAAAAACTTACTACGAGTATTTGATAAGGAAATAAAAAGTATAGATATAATTTTGTTTTTAAACACTTTTTAAATACAACTATTTTTTTAATAAATTTTTTATATATTTTTTAAACACTTTAAAATTTTTGCTAAATTTAAAAATTTTCTTTTAATTAATTTTTTTTAACAACAAAGTTATTGTTTGGAGTGTTAAATGCAACTGAAAAGATTTCTTTACAATTCTGCCATTATTAATAAATAAAAAAAAATATTATTTTTAAATATTTATTTTTCACATCTTAACAATTTGACGATTGCGTTTATTTTTTGGAATAATTTAAGAGAATTTGTTGTTATTGCTGTTGTTAATTAATTTAGTTAAATATTTATTTCTTAAAAATTTAAATTACAAATTTAAATTTTCGTTACAAATTTTTTTATATTGTTTTCATAATGAGAAAAAGTTTTTGAATTTTTTTTTTCTATTAAATCTTACAAGTTGTTTGTAATGAATATATCCAGTTGTTGTTACAAATAAGATGTTATTTTAATTTAGTTATCATTTATTAATTATAATATTTTACATTAACATTTTTAAAAGAACACAATTTCAAGGTTTTTATAATGAATGAGTAGTTTTATTTCATAAATGTTTCAATTAAATTGGAAAATAATTGAAAATTAGTTAATAATTGATCGTTTAATTATAGAGAAGAAATTATAAATGAAATTTAATAATCTGAGTTAATAAATATAGTTGAATTAATTCAAAATCTTGAAAGTTGAGAAACATCTGTTTCACACAAGTCTACAGATTCAAAAAGTCCAAAGTTTAGTCCAAAGTTGTTTCCATAAACTTATATAACGCCTGATCTATGAAATCCCTTAATAGACTTAATAGACTCAACTAAAGTCTCATCTCGTTGTCTAAATGTTAAAATTTTCCCAAAAAACTTTTCTTTGCAAACTTTTTTTCAATAATTTTAATTTTTTACCTAATACGTTTTTAATAACTTAATTACATTTGAATGAATACGTGTGACCTGCCCTGGCCACATGTTTAAATTTTTTTAATTAATTTACAGAAACAGAAATCTTTGATTTTAATTGAATAATTATAAAAATAGACAAAAAAAACTTTTATAAAAACGCTCAACATTCAAAGTCAATGTTTAGAGAAAAATTCTATAAACAATGTTTTAAAAACTGAAAAATTAAAATAAAATGAAAAGCATGTTAAAACATGCTCGTGTTTAATTAAAATTTATTTATTACCTTAAAACCGCTAGAAATTAAAGCATAATAGTTGAGATCTAATATTTCAAAGTGTTTTTGTTAAATAAAAAATGTAATATTTTTTTAAATTAAAATTATTGCTATTTTACACATTAGTAGTATGAGTTGTAGTGGAAAAATATCATTAATTTTAATTAACCTTAAGTTGAAAAAAATAAGTTGCGTGTTAGCAATTGTTTAAGAAAAATTGAGTTTTGTTTCAGACAAATAAGTGATTTTTTCATTAATAAAGATTTCAATAAAATAATAAAAAAACAACAATGAAATGTTGTAGACAATTTTATGCTAAAAATTAATTAATTAATAAAAAATAGAAAAAAAAAAAACACACGTGCTGCTAGTATGGTAGACTAAGGGGAATTGGAGGAATTGATACAACTGCAGTGTTAAGACATATGGTACTTTTTTAGTCTAGTCTAAAGTGTGATATATAGTCTAGTCTATAGTCCTTTTATAGTCTAGTCTATAGTCAAGTTTATAGTAATTTTAAAAGTCTAGTCTTTAATAATTTCTATAGTCTAAACTATATTTGAGTATATAGTTTAGTCTGTAGACTAGTCTATAGTCTAATCTATAGTTTAGTTTATAGTCTAGTCTATAGTTTAGTTTATAGTCTAGTCTATAGTTTAGTTTATAGTCTAGTCTATACTTTAGTTTATAGTCTAGTCTATAGTTTAGTTTATAGTCTAATCTATAGTCTAGTCTATAGTATAGTCTATAGTATAGTCTATAGTCTAGTCTATAGTATAGTCTATAGTCTAGTCTATAGTCTAGTCTATAGTTTAGTCTATAGTCTAGTCAATAGTCTAGTCTATAGTCTAGTATATAGTATAGTCTATAGTCTAGTCTATAGTCTAGTCTATAGTCTAGTCTATAGTCTAGTCTATAGTCTAGTCTGTAGTCTAGTCTATAGTCTAGTCTACAGTCTAGTCTATGATCTAGTCTATAGTCTAGTCTATAGGCTAGTCTATAGTCTAGTCTATAGTCTAGTCTATAGGCTAGTCTATAGTCTAGTCTATAGGCTAGTCTATAGTCCAGTCTATAGGCTAGTCTATAGTCTAGTCTATAGTCTAGTCTATAGTATAGTCTATAGTATAGTCTATAGTATAGTCTATAGTATAGTCTATAGTCTAGTCTATAGT
>NC_060954.1:2248449-2250021 GCF_022045245.1 Lucilia cuprina
GACTATAGACTAGACTATAGACTAGACTATAGACTAGACTATAGACTAGACTATAGACTAGACTATAGACTAGACTATAGACTAGACTATAGACTGGACTATATACTAAAATAAACAAATTTTTCGTTTTTATTTATACCATCTTCTACCGAAAATTTGTTATTTTTTCGAACTGGTTTTCTATTCCTGTTGAATCGTATTAAAACCTAATTATTTGAAATTTTTATTACTACAGTAAAACAGAATCGTAATATATTTTTGTAGTAAATTAATAAACATTTATTCCTTATTCATTTCTTGTGAATGTATAAATATTTTCTGTAAATAAAGTCAATATAAATTTGATCAATCATTGGAAAAATCAAAGTTAATGGTCTAGAAATTAACAACTACCGCCCAAAAAGTCCAACAATTGTCCAAACACACCCTTCATCTTTAAACAAAATTTTAATACTTTTCAACAAGTGTGAACACAGCCTAAAAAAAGGGATAGCAAACATACAAATATTGAGGCATTTATCCTACTTCAAACAACTGCACGTTTTAAGGACAAGTATTGTGTTTGTGTGAAAAAAATGAAAACAATTGGTCACCATGAATAATATAAATAAATGTAACACTTAGACAGGATTTAAAAAATCAACTCGTATTTACCGACTTTTCTTTCCTTTTTGTCCTAAAACATTCTTGTTAATGTTGGGCATATTTTTTTCTTATTGTATTTGATTTAATTTTTATTTCAATCTTTTTTTCTCTCTAGTTTTTCCCCACGTATGTGACAAATTTGTGGGTTAAGAGGTTAGAGCATATAAAAAAAGCACTTAACCAAGGAAAATTTACTTAAACGTATTTAGCTTTTTTATATGTATTTTTATTCTTTTATTTTAAAGTTGTCATAAATTTTTACTGTAAATACGTTTAAGGGAGGCTTTATCATACATTTGAACTTTTTTTATTCAATATTTCTGTGGAAAATTTAATTCCATTTGTTCATTTCTTATTAAGAGTTCTTTGCATATTTGCACGTTCCTTTCGTTTTATTTCAACAATTTTTGTATTGAATCTAATGTACAACGAGTATTGTCTTTTTTAGTTTTATCCTTTTGTCTTCAACCCAAAGAAAAATTCATTAAGAAATTCCTTAGTTATTGTTTTCAGTAAAAAGCTAAAAATAATCTTCTAGAGCAAAGAATTTATAAGATGACACGGCTTACATAAATTAAAAATTAAACCACTAAGTGCATTTAATTGACATTTAATGTTCTCTAAAGATAAAGAAGATCATTTATGCACTTAAATTTTAAACATAATTTTTTTCAATTTCAAACTCATTTCATACAGATTTCTCTATAATCTAGTATATGGTCTGGCCTATGGTCTAGTGTATATTCTTGTCTCGTGTATAGTCGAAATTATAGTAAATTTTGACCTCGAGTCTAGTCTATAGTCTAGTCTATAGTCTAACCTATAGTCTAGTCTATAGTCTAGTCTATAGTCTAGTCTATAGTCTAGTCTATAGTCTAGTCTATAGTCTAGTCAATAGTCTAGTCTATAGTCTAGTCTATAGTCTAG
>NC_060954.1:2250121-2260614 GCF_022045245.1 Lucilia cuprina
TCTATAGTCTAGTCTATAGTCTAGTCTATAGTCTAGTTTATAGTCTAGTTTATAGTCTAGTCTATAGTCTAGTCTATAGTCTAGTCTATAGTCTAGTCTATAGTCTAGGCTACAGTCTAGTCTATAGTCTAGGCTACAGTCTAGTCTATAGTGTAGTCTATAGTCTAGTCTATAGTCTGGTCTATAGTCTATTCTATAGTCTAGTCTATAGTCTAGTCTAGTCTATACTCTAGTATTTAGTCTGGTCTTTAGTCTAGTCTATAGTCTAGTGTGGTTTATAATTTAGTTTTGGGCTAGTCTATGGTCTAGTCTTTAGAAAATAAGTTTGAAATTAGTTTCCATTGAATAGGTATTCGAAGTTCGAACTTAGTTTCTATAGAAAAAAGATCGATTTTTGAAAAACGAAAAAGCTACTTCGGATATAGTTAAGAATCTCTGCTTATTGAAAATCTATATTTTTTAATTTATGTAAATTATTGAAAAGTATTAAATATTTATAACGACACAAAAATGTATTAAGAGGCTTAAAGAACTCATTTGTAAATACCAGTTCAAATACTAAAATTATTGCATATTATTGCTGGAACTATTTTAAATAAAAAGTGCTAAAATATAAATATGTATTTAATTAACAGATCAAGGGTTTTTAGAGAAATATTACACAAAACAAAAAAAAGCAACATAAACTCTACATAAACTCTACATGTGAATCCAATATGTGACGTAGATCTTACGTTTTAAGATAAAGAAAGAGCAGAGTAAAGCTACGCACTACATTAAAGCACACGACCGACCGACCGATCAACTGAAAACCTTTTGTTTCATATATGAGAAATATATTTTGTGAAGATTGTTTTGTTTAATCGTTTAAAGTTGGTCCATTAAAGCACAACACGGTTGTTAAATAAAAAAAAAGCCTAAAAATAAATTCTTAAAAAAGAAATAAAGTAAAATAAACCTAAACGAGTTTTAAAGCATAAAATTTACTTTTAATAAAAAAAAATCTATAAAAAAGTTAGTTTAAAAAAATGGTGTAAAAAATATTGGCATAATTTAATAGAAAAACACGTGTGAAAATTATGATTATATTATGAAAATGAAAAAAGTCTTTTTTAATATTATAATCTTAACAAAGGTGTGCAAAATTTCTTCTCACACTGTAAGTAAATTTGCAAAAAAAAAAAAAAAAAATTCAAGAAGATTTGTTGCTTTGAATAATAAATATTATTTAATATACATCATAACAAATGAAAGTTATTTAGCATAATGAAATATTTAAAATAAATTGTTTCGATTTCAAATATTTTGTGCAAATTTTGTTTTTGTTTAATAAAACCTTTAAAATTTCGTTTTTTTACATTTTGTATGTTTGATTATACAAGTTGTCTTTTTATGTTTTAATACAAAAAAAAAAAAAAAATAAAACAAAAATTGAAATCAAAACTTGTTTTTTTGAAAATTATGTTGTTGTTTTGTTACTGTGTAGTGTACCAAAGAATACATTGCCCTTTTCTTAACATAAAAATCTTTTTATACAATAACTATTCTATATAGAATTAAAATACTGCTGCCACAACATCAACAAGTGTTTGAAGAACAAAAACAAAATCACTCACACTCATTTATATTTATATAATATAAGTGAGAGATTTTTGTTGCAAAATATTCGCAAAAAAAAGGAATGAGTGAAAATTATCCAAAACTTTTAAGGGAAGGAAGCAATCTTTGCATCAAAACTAAATTCTATATTCGAATAAAATTTCTAACGAAAATAAGTTCTTTATTCGAACTTAGTTTCCATAGAGTTGGTGTTCGATGTTCGTTCTAAGTTTCTATAGAAAATAAGATATACGAACTAAGTCTCTATAGAAAATAAGTTCGATGTTCGTGCTTCGTTCGATGTTCGAACATAGTTTCAATAAAAAATGAATTCGATGTTCGAACTTGATTCCTATAGAATTCAAGTTCATTTTGATAGAAAATAAGTTTGTATAGAAAATGAGTTCGAACTTAGTACCCATAGATACGTGTTCGAACTTAGTTCTCATAGAATTCATACTCGATGTTCGAACTTTTTTTTCTACAGAAATGAGATCGATAGTCAAACTTGTTTGATAGAAAATAGGATCGATATACGAACTATGTTTCTATAGAAAATGAATTTGATGTTCGAACTTGATTCCTATAGAATTCAAGTTCGTTTTGATAGAAAATAAGTTCCTAAAGAAAATGAGTTCGATGTTCGAACTTAGTACCCATAGATTCTTGTTCGAACTTAATTCTCATAGAATTCATGCTCGATGTTCGAACTTTTTTTCTATAGAAATGAGATCGATAGTCAATCTTGTTTTGATAGAAAATAGTATCGATATACTAACTATGTTTCTAAAGAAAGTGAATTCGATGTTCGAACTTGATTCCTATAGAATTCATATTAGTTGTGATAGAAAATAAGATCGGTGTACAAATTAAGTTCCTATTGAAAATGTGTTCGATGTTCGAACTTAGTACCCATAGATTCGTGTTCGAACTTAGTTCCCATAGAATTTATGTTCGAACTTAGTTTCTATAGAAATAAGATCGATAGTCAATCTTGTTTTGATTGAAAATGGAATTGATGTGCAAACTATGTTTTTATAGAAAATAGGAACTAACATAGAATTGGAGTTCGAACATTTCTATAAAAAATAAGTTCGATGTTTGAACTTATTTCCTATAGAAACTAAAATCGAAAATCGATTTCGTTTTCTATAGAAACTTAGATTATAAACATACTTATTTTTTTATTTTATAATTTGTTCGTTTTTGAACTCATTTTCTATACAAAATGTGTATGTTTATGATCTAAGTATCTATAGAAAATGAAATCGATTTTCGATCTTAGTTTCTATAGGAAATAAGTTGGATGTTTTGAATAGTAGGATCCATATAGAATCATTAGAAAATGAGTTGGATATTCGAACTTAGTTATCATAGAATTCATGTTCAATGTTCGAAATAAGTTTCTATAGAAAATAATAGATATTCAAACTTAGTTTCGATAGAAAATAAGACCGATGTACGATCTAAGTTTCTATAGAAAATTAGTTCGATGTTCGAACTTAATTTCTATAGAAAATGAGTTCGATGTTTGAACTGAGTTCTCTTTGAATTTGTGTTTGATGTTCGAACTTAGTTTCTATAGCAAATTAGATCGATTTTCGACAAATAACTTAATTTCTATAGAAAATGAGTTCGATGTTTGAACTAAGTTCCCTTTGAATTTGTGTTCGATGTTTGAACTTAGTTTTTATAGCAAATTAGTTCAATTTTCGACCAATTTACTGTATATGTTTATCAAACTCATTTTCTATACAAAAATTCGTATTTATGTTCTTTATAAATCAGGTTGGATAAACGAACTTAGTGTTCCATAGAATTGGAGTTCGATGTTCGAAATTAGTTTCTATAGAAAATGATCGACAACATTTTCTATAGAATCGACCTTAGTTTTAATAGAAAATTAGATCGATATACAATCTAAGTTTCTATAGAAAATGAGTTCAATGTTCAAACTTAGTTTCAATAAAATTCCAGTTCGATGTTCGAACTTAGTTTCTATAACAAATAAAATCGATGTTTGATCCATTTCCTATAGAACAGGTGTATGTTTATCATACTCATTTTCTCTAAAAAAAAATTATCGTTTTTTAAACATTTTTTCTAAAGAAAACTTATTCGTATTTTTCTATAGAAAATTTGTTTGTTTATTGAACTTATTTTCTAAAGAAAATTTTGTTTGTTAATCGAATTCATTTGAACTTATATTGTACGAAAACTGAATGGTTATTCTAGCCTTTTTATCATTAAAAAATATTTTAAAGACTTGAATACAAAAAAAACTGTTTTAAGAGTCAATTAGGCATAAAAACCGGCAATAATGTTTATTCTTTTTTCCCCCACAAAAATTTACACTCAAAACTGTTTTACATTCCTTTCATACAAACTCCTTAAAAGCCTCCCCTGCAAAAAAGAAAAGGAATTAAAAAAACACACTCATTATCAAAGTATTTTCACTATATTCCAAGCTGCAACAGGCTGTAGAAGCAACAGGACTCAAAAAAAAATTTTCTCATTTTTTCTCAATGTCAACAACAAATTCTATAAGCTGCAGGACGAAGTATGAACAAATTACCAACATCATTGAAATAAACTGTTTTCATATCGTTGAGCCTTTTTTCGTTCACAGTGAAATAAAAATAATAATGATGATGATGCTGTTGATGCTGATAAAACATCCAACAAATGTTTGAGTTTGCGAACTACATACAACTCATTTTTATTTTTTGTCTATGTATTGTTGCTATCCATATATAGACTTTTACATATGTATATGTTAGAGATACTTGATATTAAATATCACCACTGAAACTAAATGTCAGTTTGTAGTATCCAGCATCCTTGCCAGCTGAAATTAATCACTTGATAAATTCAGTGCGAGACGAGATCTCGTTGCTGTTGGTAGTGTTTTCTTAACTTTTTTTCCTTTCTAACTTTAAAATATTAATACAAAAAAAAAACTAAATAAATAAAAACTTAATTTTTTTTACAAAACTTATAGTGAATTATTTTCTTTATATAATATTTAGTTTTGATTTTGTGTGTTGTAAATAAATTAAGAAAAAAATATTTTGCAACAAAACTTTAACTGCAACTAATTCAACAAGTGTGTGTTTTTGTTTTTTTAATTTAAATATAAAATATTTGTTTTTCTTTATTATTTGCAGTTTATTTTTTAGCGAACTTTTATTTTAATTTTTGTTGTAAACGAATTAATATAAAAATAATGTTAAAAAAAGTGTTAAATTTATAAAAAAAAATTGCAAATAAAAACAAAAATCTAAAAAATAATGTATTGATTAAAGAAAATTTAGCTGAATATAATGTAACGAGTTTTAAATTTTGAAATCGTTTTCAGTAAAAGGTGTAAGTTGACAATTTTTTAAAAGAAAATTTTTTTAATAAAATCAACAAAAAATTTTGACGAAAATTGAAACGAACATTAGTTTTGCGAACTTATTTTCTATAGAAAATTTTAACGTTTTTTGTTTTCTTAATTTCTATAAAAAGCGTCTATAGTTTCTAAACTCATTTCTCATTTTGCAAATTTCCTTTCCATAGAAAAATTGTTCGTTTTACGAACTTCCGTTCTAAGAAATTTTGTTCGTTTTGCAAACATTTTTTCTTTAGAAAATTTTTCTCATTTTGCAAATTTTCTTTCCATAGAAAAATTTATCGTTTTGCTAACTTTTGTTAGTTTTTAGCACAAAAAGAACTTCAAAAGAAGCGAAAAAGAAGTAGAATTTACCTGAATAAGATCTGAAGAAGTGATGATTTTAACACAAGTTTAAGATAGAAGTGATATACTTTTTATTTTATTCCAAATTCACAACTTCTGAAGGTAAATCATTTTTATGTTCTTTTCGTAGAAGTTATTTGAAATTGTTGCAAAAAAAGAACTTCCAAAGAAGCGAAAAAAGTAGAATTTACCTCATAGAAGTGCTGAATAAGATCTAAAGAAGTTATGATTTTAACTTAAGTTAAACATAGAAGGGATATACTTTTTATTTTATTTCAAATTCACTACTTCTGAAGTCATTCTCAAGTAATCATTTTTATGTTCTTTTCTTAGAAGTTATTTGAAATTGTTGCAAAAAAGAACTTTCAAAGAAGCGAAAAAGAAGTAGAATTTACCTCATAGGAGTGCTGAATAAGATCTGAACAAGTTATGATTTTAACACAAGTTTAAGATAGAAGTGATATACTTTTTATTTTATTCCAAATTCACTACTTCTGAAGTCATTCTCAAGTAATCATTTTTATGTTTTTTTCTTAGAAGTTATTTGAAATTGTTGCAAAAAAGAACTTTGAAAGAAGCGAAAAAGAAGTAGAATTTATTTCATGAAAGTGTTGAAAAAGACCCGAAAAAGTGATGATTTTAACACAAGTTTGTCATAGAAGCAATGTACTTTTTATTTTATTCCAAATTCACTACTTCTGAAGTCATTCTCAAGGTATCATATTTATGTTATTTTCTTAGAAGTTATTTGGAATTGTAGTTTTAATACCAAAAGTCAAAAATTACATTTTTTAATTTATAAAAATGTAAGAATAAAAAATAGTATTATTTTCGCTTTTTCGGAAGTTATTAAACATCACTTCCACAGAAGCTAAACAAATCACTTAGTGCTACTTTTGAATCTTTTGTTAATCTTTGGAAAGTACTTCATTTATAGATAATTTCTTTGTTTTTCTAACTAAGTTTCTATATAAAAATTGTCCGTTTATTAAACTGATTTTCTATAGAAAATTTGTTAGTTTATCCAAATCTTTTTCTATAGAAAGCATATTCGTTCATCGAAATAAGTTTCTATATAAATTTTGTTCATTTATCCAACTAAGTTTTTCTATACAAAATTTCCTCGTTTATCCAACTCAGTTTCTATAGAAAATATCTTCGTTTATTCAACATAGTTTCTGTATAGAGTTTTTATAGAAAATTTTTTCGTTTATCCAGCTCAGTTCTATATAAAAAAAACATATTTGTTCATCGACCTCAATTTCTATAGAAAATTTGCTCGTTTATCGAACTAAGTTTCTATACAGAATTTGTTCATTTAACCAACTCAGTTTCAATAGAAAATTTGTTCGTTTATTCAGCTCAGTTCTATAAAAGAACATATTCGTTCATCGACCTAAGTTTCTATAAAAAGTTTGTTCATTATCCAACTAAGTTTCTATAGCAAATGTTGTTGGTTCATTCAGCTCAGTTCTGCAGAAAACATATCCGTTGATCAACCTAAGTTTATATAGAAAGTATCTTAGTTTATCCAACTAAGTTTCTATAGAAAATTTTGTTTGTTCATCCTACTTAGTTTCTATAGAAAATTTCTTTGTTTTTAACAAAATTGTTGAAGAAACTTTGTTCGTTTATCTGGCTCAGTTTCTATAGAAAGTTTGCTCGTTTTTTTTCAATCTAAAGTGCTATAAAAAGTTTATTAGTTTGTCCAACTCAGAAATTAGTTTCTTCTTTTGGTTATCTAACTAAGTTGCTATAGAAAATCTGTTTGCTTATCCAACTCAGTTTCTATATAAAGTTTTTTTGTTTGTTTGTTATGAAGTTCTATAGATTTTTTTTGTATATCGAGCTAAATTTCTATAGAGAATTTGTTCGTTTATCCATCTTAGTTTCTAGAGAAAATTCGTTTATACAACTTCGTTTCTATAGAAATTTTGTTCGTTTATACAACTCAGTTTTTATAGGAAACATGTTCGTTATCCAACTCCTTTATATAGAGGATTTTCTCGTTTAACCAACTCATATTCTATAGAAGATTTGTACGTTTATCTAACTTAGTTTCTCTAGAAAATTTGTCTAAGTACTTTTCTAAAGAAAATTTCTTTGTTTTTTTTTTCTTTTATTCAACTTATTTTCAACATGTTCATGTTTTTATGGAAATTTTTTTGTTTAATTTTCGATTTATAATTTTATATAAAATTATTTTTCAATTTTGTAGAAAATTTTACTTATTCGAATATCAATTCTATAGAAAACTTTTACTATTTCAATTCTATAGAAAATTGGTTTGATTTTTGAAAATTCTTCCAATTCTGATGATTAAATCTATGAAAAATTCTTGCTATTTTCATTCACTGATTTATTTTAAAAACTCTTTAGAAAGTTTATTTGCTTCTTAACATTTCCGACGGTGAAAATTTCATTAGAGAATCATTAATGAAAGAACTGATTCTAATAGCATTTCAAGTAAAGGATATATCCCTATATTCATAAATGCTTAATAAAGTTATTGATGGTTTATTGTACAAAACTTGTTAATAAATCTAAAATAAGCGATTAATTCTTTATGAATTCGGGAGTTAAGCATTCTTAGAATCTAGAACTTTCATTCAGGTCTTTGACAAACTAGTATAAAAACTGGATTCTTAACTAGATCTAGAACTGGTTGTGATTCCAATACAAATTACTTCCCCTTTTACTCATTTAACTAAGGCTTTTGACCATTCAACTTTTAACACCTTTTATATGCTCTTGACCACAAATCAAACCTCATAAAATTAACTTTAACTGTATACTCTCCCTCTCTAACCAAAAAAACGTTTAACAATTTTTTTTTATTTTGAAAATATTTGTCAAAATCAAACAACCCCTCTTTATAAATTTAACAACAACAGATTTTATTATTCCTACTATAATAACAATTGTCCACTGGTCGAAAGAGTGTGTATAGCAATTGATGACAACCAAATACACACAACACTTACAACATGTCAATGTCAAATACAGTTAAAGACTCTTAAGCAAACGACACAGCAGTAGCAAGAGCAAGAGATAGAGAAAGATTAAAATTCATATAGACCGACGTTAGTTAAACGAACACTTGAAGTTTATTGTAAAAATAGAAAACAAATATATATTGAAATAATTGACCATTATGAGGGAGGTGGTTTTTTAAAAGTTTTTTGTTGGTGTTGTGTGTTTTGAAGGGGTTAATAACGGTAATTATGTTAAATGTTATCTACATTTGTTAATATTACAGTGCTTTAGACAATTGAAAGAGAAAAGTCGAAGGGTTTTTGTAAATTGTTTTCAAACCCTTTTCAAAATTGTTATTTCAAAACTAAGCATAGAGGGGGGTGTTAAATATTCATTATAATGACCAACATCATGACAATGGCTAAACTATAGAGTTTATAGACGACTTCACGCATGGACGAGTCTAGAATCAAGTTTTTAGAGAAGAAGATTAAAGGCAAGTTTACGGATTTGTCTATAAATTGGTTTAATGAAGAGTTTAGACACAAAATCATAGATTAGTTTATATATACGAAATTTTAAATGAGTTTATAGTAGAAATTTTCAACGAGATTACAAAAGACACTTTGGATAAGTTTATAGGCAAGATTACAGATAAGTTAAGACGAATTTATAAATAGAAAATTTTAGACGAGTTTATAGGGTTTAAGGGCAAGTTTACCAAAGAGTTTCAAAAAAAAGTTTATAGTTAAAACTTAGGAATAATTTATAGAGCAAATGACAGAAAGGTTTTATGTTGAGCAAAATCCAACTAAGAACCCTTAGCACATTTTTGTTGACCAACATTTGTAATCTATCTATTTAATTGCTTTTTTTCTTACTAATTTAAATGTGAACAAAATCCATTTATAAAGCTTCTTTTCTTGTTACTCTTTTTTAATTACTTTCACAACTTCATCTCTAATCATTTTACTAATTTTGGAAAATAAAAAACTTAATCTCCCTTAGGAATTCTCTTGAGGAAATATTTCACCTAATAAATTTAAAACCGTAACAGCAACAACACTTAACAACAATAGCTGCTGCAATTTTACCACAAAATAAACAGCAAGAGAAATCAAATTCAAACCTCAAAAATTTAACCAGCAAAAATCCAGCAGGTTTCTAGACTAGAGCAAAAGAAAAAAAACACATCGCCACAAGAAAAACTCAGCTGCAAGGATTTACCGTCATCACACACAGTGCGAAACGTCAACATTTTCTATTCCTTCATTCATAGAATTCTTTGCTATCTACGAAATTTCTTCATCATTATTACAATCATCAACGAATATTGTCGTCGTCTAGCATAACAAGAGTTTAAGGCAATATTCTCTTGCTCTTCACACTTACATCTTACAAATAATAAAGCATCTCAAACTAACGGTAAGTACAATAAATAAGGAAATCAATTTAAAACACAATTACAATTGAAACCACAACCACAGACGACAAACAAATATCATACTTTTAAAAAGAAGAGCAAATATTAAGCAACTTGCAACTACGAGATATCGTAGTAAATTTAGAGTAGACGACGCTGTCAGTTTTAAATCAAACTTTTAAGTTGACATTGTAAAATCATCTTATGTCCTGTACAAAATTTAAGAAATCCTTAAACGTTTATATTTAAATATATACATGTATTTGTTAGTACGGCTCTCGCTATTAATACAATTGGGAATAATAATGAGGAATATTCAACTGTTGTTTGAAGATGGGTGGGCAACAGGTTGCTGCTTTTATTTTTGACAATCAGGTGTGTGTGTGTGTGATTGTTAAACAACAATTTGTTGTAACGATTAAAAATGATTTAATGTTTTCTGTTTTTGTTTGCGTTTACACACTCACAAACAAAATTATCTAGGGAATATATCACAGACATTAATTTCATCTTTTATTATTATTGAGTGAACAGTGTGGTCAATTAAAAAATTAAAAAAAGACTTAATAAAATAGACTACAGTAAAAACTAGACTGCTAGACTATAGGCTCGACTGACATTCTAGGATATAGACTACATAGACTAGAGTAGACTAGACTAAAGACCAGACTATAGACTAGACTATAGACTAGACTATAGACTAGACTATAGACTAGACTATAGACTAGACTATAGACTAGACTATAGACTAGACTA
>NC_060954.1:2260714-2277685 GCF_022045245.1 Lucilia cuprina
GTCTAGTCTATAGTCTAGTCTATAGTCTAGTCTATAGTCTAGTCTATAGTCTAGTCTATAGTTTAGTCTATAGTCTAGTCTATAGTCTAGTCTATAGTCTAGTCTACATACTAGTCTATAGTCTAGTCTATAGTCTAGTCTATAATCTAGTCTAAAGTCTAGTCTATAGTCTAGTCTATAGTCTAGTCTATAGTCTATTCTATAGTCTAGTCTATAATCTAGTCTAAAGTCTAGTCTATAGTCTAGTCTATAGTCTAGTCTATAGTCTAGTCTATAGTCTAGTCTATAGTCTAGTCTATAGTCTAGTTTATAGTCTAGTCTATAGTCTAGTCTGTACTCTAGTCTATAGTCTAGTTTATAGTCTAGTCTATAGTCCTGGGAACTCCTTTTTATTCTATATTCTCATTTCTCCAATTTTGATTCTAAAGAAAACATACAATCCCTTTTGAACCTTCTAAATATTCCACTGACAAAAGACCAGTGGAATTACTTAAATCAATTGTCACGTAGAAAATTAAAAAGAAAAAAAAAATAAAAATGTAATAATCATTTTACACTTTCATAAATAACTACCAACCAACAACATTCTCAAGCGCTCGTCGCACTACTGCCACTAATTTCAAACAATACACGATTTACAACACTCACACACAAAATTGTTCATAGATTTCGAAAAAAAGAGCACAATAAAGTTGGAAAAGCAAAGACTTTATTAAATTTTCAAAATTCCATTAACAGTGAAAAGAAGGAAAAATAGAGGAAAAAAAAGAAATAATTGATAATGACACCCTGCGTATGTTAGAAATCAAGAAAGACCAAATACTAGAAGAAAACCCCATACAGCATTTAGACAACAACAAAAACAATTACAAGAAAAATTGAAATAAAGTCAAATGGTAAAATAAAAGCTTAAGACATACATAGCAGCAGTATAGGCAGGGCAGGCATAATTGAGAAATAAACCCTTAAAAAATACTCCAACAACTGAAAATAACAAGCCACACACATTCGCACTTTTAACATTCAGGAACAACAGCAATAACTACACCACATTCTGGTGTTTGTAGCATAAACCGAGAAGCCAGCATTAGTAGCATGAATATCATGGCAGCAGCACTTAATAGACCATACACCATCAGTAACAGCAATTTGTCATATTTTATAGATATAAAAATGATATGAAAAAAACATTTTTTTCATTGTTGGTGGATGTAGGAAAATGTTAGCTGAAAGAGTGAAGGGGGGAGGGTATTGAAATGTACTTTTTATTTGGCAAAGTTCGAATATCGAACTTAGTTTCCTAAGAATGTCGTACTCTTATCTATTCACTAATCTATAGTCTTGTCTAGATATTGTCTGGAGTATAGTCTAGTCTAATATCTAGACTGTAGTGTATTCTACAGTCTGTACTTTAATCTAGTCTTTAGACTGGACTATAGTCTGGTCTACTGTCTGTCTTAGTCTAGGCTAAAGACTATATTATAGTTAAGGCAATAGTCTGGACTATAGTCTGGACTATAGTCTGGACTATAGTCTGGACTATAGTCTGGACTATAGTCAAGGCTATAGTCAAGGCTATAGTCTGGACTATAGTCAAGGCTATAGTCTGGACTATAGTCAAGGCTATAGGCTGGACTATAGTCAAGGCTATAGTCTGGACTATAGTCAAGGCTATAGTCTGGACTATAGTCAAAGCTATAGTCTGGACTATAGTCAAAGCTATAGTCTGGACTATAGTCAAAGCTTTAGTCTGGACTATAGTCAAGACTACAGTCCAGATTATAGTCACTATAGTTTTAGTGTATAATCCAGACAATAGTCTGGTCTAAAGTCTAGACTATAATGTAGTCTTTAGCGTGGACTTCAGTCTCGTCTATAGCCTGGATGATAGTCTAGTCTGTAATCTGGAGTGTAGTCTAGTCTACAGTCTGGATTAATGCCTGGTCTAAAATACATTCCCTGTTTTTTAGAACGCTTACACATAAACACTCACACTTAAGTGGTACAGAGTAAAATATTTTATACAGCAGGATAATATCGATATTTTACGAATATGTATGGGTAAGTGAATGGTATGAGGATATGAAAAATGTCCCCAATACCATTTATATTATTTTATTATAATTTTTAAATACCAAAGATTCTTCTTGTTTTATTTAGAACCTTTTTTTCAAATTTGAAGTGTCATGTCAGTTGCAGTAAAAATATTCATATTCATATAAGCTTTTGTTGTACAACAAAAATTAAGGAAGAGGTTTTAAATACTGGTTATTATTAGCCAAAGATTATACATTAAACTAACAAAATTGACCACTTTTTACACTTCTTAAATTATTTGAAAAAAAGCAAAAATATTATCTATTTTTGTTTAAAACTAAATCTCTTTGAAGATTTCTATTTTGTGGTAAAACAAAAAGTTATTCTCTTGCTGAATGTTTGACAGTTAGCATGTGTCTAAAGATATATCGAATATAACAGGACATTTTGTTCGTATAAGGAAGTCAAGCATATAAATTTAATTTCCTGTTATAAAATACTTTTTTTGAGAAAGAATGAAATCTTTGTTTGAAAATATTTCAATTGTCTTTATTGCAAAATATTTAAAGAGCTTTAGTATAAGAAAAAAGCTTTAATATAAAATATTTATTTAATAATTATTAAATAAATATTTTATATTAACTGGTAATTTTATTGCTGTTTATTTAAATCGGTTTAATATTCTTAATTTTTTTCTAAGACTTTTAATTTCCATGGCAATTATTGCAAATGTCCTTTTGTTAAACACAAAATTTTTATTTAGCGAGGAAGACCTGGCAAAAAAAAATAAACTACAGAAGGGTATGAGGCTCGCTCTACAGACTTTCTCTACAGGTTATAGGCTAGACTACGGTTCAGAATTTCTGGTCTATATTCTAAAGTTCAGATTATTAGCTATATTTAATACTTTAATCAAGACAATAGGCTATGGTCCAGACTATATATTAGACTAAAGTTCAGATTTTATACTGTAGTATAGACAATGATCAAGACTATAGTCTATAGAAAATTCTAGCCATAGCTTAGCGCAAAGACTAGTCAATAGTCCGAATAAAAGATTCCACTATAGACTAGATTTTATTCTAGACTATAGAATTGACTATTGTCCAGACTATAGATTAGACTATATGTCAGTTTATAGGCTAATCAGTAGCCTAGTTTATAGACCTGTCTATCGATAAGACTATAGTTCAGATTATGACTAGACTTTAGTCCGAATTATACAATATATAGCCCAGAATGACATAGTTTAGACTATAGTATAGACTATACATTAGATTAGACTATAACCCAAACTATATTAGACTATAGCCCAAACTATAGATTAGGCTATAGCCCAGACTATATATTAAACTATAGGGCAGAACACCGTCTATTATAGTCCAGACTACATTCTACTATAGTCCAGACTATACTTCAAACTATAGACTAAACTATAGTCCAAATTATGAACTGACCATAAAATTAAGCCAGACTAAAGACTAGACTTTATTCTAGAGTAAAAACTAGATAAAAGTCGAGACTATAGACTAGACTATCTATAGGCCAGACTGAAGTCTTCTATAGCCCAGACTACAGTGTACTATAGTCCAGACTACTATACTTCAAACTATTGACTATAGTATAGTCCAGATAGACTATAGCCCAGACTATAGATTAGACTATAGGCCTGAACACCGTCTACTATAGTCCAGACTACATTCTACTATAGTCTAAACTATACTTCAAACTATAGACTAGACTGTAGTCCAAATTATGGACTGAACTATAGTCCTGACTTAAAAATAGGCCAGACTAAAGACTTGACTTTATTCTAGAGTAAAAACTAGATAAAAGTCGAGACAATAGACTAGACTATAGTCCAGACTATAGACAATACACAAGCCCAGACTATCGATTAGACTATAGGCCAGACTGAAGTCTTCTATAGCCCAGACTACAGTCTACTATACTTCAAACCATTGACTATAGTATAGTCCAGATAGACTATAGCGCAGACTATAGATTAGACTATAGGCCCGAACACCGTCTACTATAGTCCAGACTACATTCTACTATAGTCCAGACTATACTTCTATACTATAGACTAGACTAGACTATAGTCTATACTATAGACTAGACTATAGTCCAAATTATGGACTGAACTATAGTCCTGACCATAAAATAGGCCAGACTAAAGACTTGACTTTATTCTAGAGTAAAAACTAAATAGAAGTCAAGACTATAGACTAGACTATCGATTAGACTAAAGTCTTCTATAGCCCAGACTACAGTCTACTATAGTCCAGACTACTATACTTCAAACTATAGACTATAGTCCAAATTATGGACTGGACTATAGTCCAGACCAGAGACTAGACAGTGTTCCAGTGTATAAACTAGACAAAATTATATATCAGCTATGTAATAGTCTAGGCTTTAGACACATAATAATCCTTACTCTAGACTAGACTATAGTTCAGATTATAACCCATACTATAGTCCAGACTACTTCAAAAAGTGAATTCCTCTACAAGGAAAGTTACAGAACTAAAAATAATTTTTAAATTTTATTAAAAATTCGTGCGATATTACTTTTACATACGAATATATATAATTAAAAGAAAAAAAAAAACAAATTGTTTAGAAAATTAACTTTTATTATTTTAACAAATCTATTTAAGTTCCAAACTGACCACTTGTTTGATTTTTTGTTTAATATAATTTAACTATAAATCTATTTAGTAAATTTTGCAAAATTTATTTTACAAAAAAACCAAAAAAAAAAAAAATATTATTTCTTTTTAAATATTCTTTTTATAAAATGTTATTGTTTTATATAAAAATCTAACGCCTGCGCTTTGACAGACATCGCTTACAGCATCAAAGAGGGCGTGTTTTAATTTAGAAATTTATCCTGCCAATCAGAGAGAAAGGATAAAATACAAAAGGGGAAATGTGTTACATTAGAAGTTAACAGGATAATAAATTGGATGCTGCTGCTTTAGTTGTTGTTGGAAATAAATTTTGCTAATAAAAAACAAATCCACTTGTTGCTGGTTGAGTAGAAAAAGCAGAAAATGTTTACGCACACACAGACACACAAACACTCACATCATTAACATGACCATTAAATTTTATAGATCTTATTGTTTTCCATTTTCTATTTGATTATTTTTTGTTTTTGCTTCCGTTTTCTTCAAGGATGTTAATGTGTTGAATAGATTTGATGAGGTGTTAAATTTTTTTTCCACTTTTTTTCTTTTATAAATTGTAAGTAATTTAAAAGAAAAAGAAGTATAAAAGCTACAAAACAGCAGCTTATCATGTAGAAAATCATTTTGCTCAAAATATACCAACTGTCATGTTATGTGGTTAGAACAGGAAACGGAAACGTATTTGGTTTTAACTTAGTATGCGTGTTTTTTATTGTCTTTTGTGTGTAATATTAATATGCGTGTATGTGTGTGTGTTTCTTAAGTAGATTTAAGATTTAATTTTATGATTATTTCCCTTTTTATGTTGTTTTATAGAAGAATGATTTATTGTTTTACATTTGTGTGTGTGTTTTTTTCTTGCATTCCTTACTAGGACATGATAGTTACTGCTTATAGTATCAACTAATACTTATACTATAAATTATTGCAAATATCTATTTAATCCTTGCATGTATATTAAGGAAGTTAGTTTGTAAAGCAGATTTATAAAATAAAGTTTTATTGCCAAAGACTATGTTAAGTCTATAGACTATAGTCTAGTTTATTGTCTAGACTATAGTGGAGTCTATAGTCTAGTCTATAGTCTAGTTTATAGTCTAGTCTATAGTCTAGTCTACAGTCTAGTCTAAAGTCTAGTCTAAAGTCTAGTCTAAAGTCTAGTCTAAAGTCTAGTCTAAAGTCTAGTCTATAGTCTAGTATATAGTCTAGTCTATAGCCCAGTCTATAATCTAGTCTAAAGTCTAGTCTATAGTCTAGTCTATAGTCTAGTCTATAGTCTAGTCTATAGTCTAGTCTATAGTATAGTCTATAGTCTAGTCTATAGTCTAGTCTACAGTCTAGTCTATAGTCTAGTCTATAGTCTAGTCTATAGTCTAGTCTATAGACTAGTCTATAGTCTAGTCTATAGTCTAGTCTATAGTCTAGTCTATAGTCTAGTCTATAGTCTAGTCTATAGTCTAGTCTATAGTCTATTCTATAGTCTAGTCTATAGTCAGATCCTTAAATTACTCTATTGTCGTAAAAAAGACTTTGTTTTTGTAAAGTAATTATCAATTAATACCTTTACTTTTCTGTTTCTATTTACAGCAATACCAGTTGAAATCTCACTATAAGTGGTTATTAGTGTTAAGTGTCATTGTGTATTTTATTGGATGGAATAGTATTAAATAAACAATTTGAATGGTAAGTGTTTTTACTAATGTTTATTAACACCAAAATAAACTTAATATTTTATTATAATGAACACATATTGATACAAATACTGCAAAAAAAGACTGATTTAGTTTGGTAGGTCTTTCTCCATTTATTGTGGACAAAAATTTAAGAACCACTGTTTCTTAATAAAATAACAAATAAAAGCATACTTTAAGGCTTAGTTGCTTAACAAAAAGCTTTTATATTATTGGACATTATACTGACAACTTTAAGGCATATTTTAACTTGAAATTCCATTTTGGAAAAAAAAACAAACACAATTTTTGAGTTTTTTATAAACAAGAGTATTTTTTTATTATTTAATTTTATATCTTTTTAAAAAATTGTAAAACTTAGTAGAAAAACAGGACCTAAGTAAATTTGAATACAATATTGATTAACGTTTAATATTTATATATATAAAAAAATATTTTATTGTTTTATTTTGTTTATGTAGTTTTAAGTAGAGTGTGTAGGTGTGTGTGGGTGTGTGTATAGGTGAATATTAAAACTAAAGAAAAAAAACCTTAAACAATAAATTAAACAAGTTAACTATTACAAATCAGCCAAATGTTTTACGAATAAAACTTGAAAGTTTCAACCAATAATCAAAAATTTTCTTTAAAAAAAGCTTTGGGATAATAAATTTTAAACAGAAATGTCTTTCATACTAGTTAGTTTTTTTAATAACAAATTAAACTAAACACCAAAATGTTTGCAACATTTTGTAACAAAAAATTTTTGAAAAAATAAAACAAATTTGAGCTGTAAAAATTTTACTAAAAATATTTGTTCATTTTATAACTTTTCATTACAATTATTTGTTTTTTTTTAATATTTCTAATTGGCAACAATTAAACATTATTACAATTTAACGCTATTCTCTAACATAATACATCATTGCTTTCTAAGACCAATTACAGTTAAGACAATTTCTTTTTCTTTCTTTTGTTTTTTATAAGCTTTTTTTATTTATTAGTAATTTAAGCTTTTTAGTTTAGTTTTTATTAATTAATTTAATTTCTTTTATACCTATTAACACCAACTGAAGCTTATTTAATATTGCAGCTTGTTTTCTATAATAAATGTATTTTCTTTTAAATTTTAAATGTTTTCCTTAATTAGTAAACATATTGTTGTTGTTTTAGTTTTAATGAAAATTGTATGTATTTAATATGATTATAATAGTGTTTTTTGTTGTTGTTGTTGTTGTTTAATTGTTTAACAATTATGTTTATTATTAATGTGTTTTTTGTTTAACTATCTAACAAAGAATCGGAGCCTCTTTCCAGCTCATCTAGAGTATCCTCAGAACCTGAAGCGGTCAAGTCCGACAGTTCATCTAAACATTTTTGCTTTTTACGCACATTCCAGTGCAAACATTCGGCCAAAGAATCAAACCAATCGGATATTTGATCTTGAGCACATATACTGGGCACCGGATAGATGGAGGTGGTAACTCTTAAACTATCACCATGAAACAGTTCTTGTCGATTGCGACCATCGAAGGATACCCAGGAGGTGTTACGACTGTCGGGTGATACAGAAATCTGGAGGAAAAAAGAATGGAAAGATGAAAAATTAAAAATTTATGAAAAATTTCAAACTTAGCACTAAATGGAAAATGTGGTACTAAATGGAAAATAATGTACTAAATTGAAAAATTATTAAAAAATTGAAAATTTTGCACATAATTGAAAATTTAGTACAAAATTGAAAATTTAGTACAACATTAAAAATTTAGTACAAAATTTAAAATTTAGTACAAAATTTAAAATTTAGTACAAAATTTAAAATTTAGTACAAAATTAAAAATTTAGTACAAAATTGAAAATTTAGTACAAAATTTAAAATTTAGTAAAAAATTAAAAATTTAGTACAAAATTTAAAATTTAGTACAAAATTTAAAATTTAGTACAAAATTTAAAATTTAGTACTAATTAAAATATTTAGTACATAATTAAAAAAATAAAGTAAAAAATTTGGTACAAAATTTAAATTTTGTACTAAAAGTAAGGTTAGAATAAAATTTTTAATTTAGTAAATAATTGAAAATTTAGTACAAAAATAAAATTTTGTACAAATTTTTCAAATTTAGTACAAGTTTAGTGCAGAATTTTTAAAATTAGTAAGAAAATAAAATTTAAACAAATTCAAACTAAATTGAAAATTTTGTTAAAAATTGAAAATTAAGTACTAAATTAAAAATAAATTAAGAAATTTAGTACATAATTAAAAATTTAGTATAAATATGAAAAATTTTTCCAAAATGTTAAAATATGCTGGAAAATAAAATTTGAAACAAATTTAAAATTTAGTACTAAATCGAAAATTTTGTAAAGAATTAAAAAATTAAGTACTAAATTAAAAATAAAGTAAAAAATTCAATACAAAATATTAAATTTAAGAAAGAATGAAAATTTCTGAGAAGAAAATGGAAAATTTAGTACAAAATTGTAAACCAAAACTTTTGTACCAAATTCAAAGTGAAGAACTAAATTCAAAATTTAGTACAAATTTGAAAAATTGGTACAAAATTGTAAACTTAGTTTAAAATTGTAAAAGTTAAGTATGGAATTTGAAAGTTTAGTACAAAATTACAGGATTAGAGGAAATTAAATTTTTAGTACTAAATTGAAATTTTAGTGCAAAATTTAAATCATAACAATAATTGAAAATTAAAAAAATTAAAATTGAGTATAAAATTTAGAATAAATAAAAAACTCCAAAATTTAGTACAAAATCACAAATTTAGTACAAAATCACAAATTTAGTACAAAATCACAAATTTAGTACTAAATCACAAATTTAGTACTAAATCACAAATTTAGTACTAAATCAAGAATTCAGTACAAGATTAAAAGTGAAAATTTTGAATAAATTTAAAAATTTAGTACAAAATGGAAAATAATGTAGAAAATTTATTCCAATCATTAGTTTAAAATTAAAATTTAGTACAAAATAAAAAATTTATTATGAAAATAAAATTTAGTAGGAAATTGAAAATTTCGTAAAATATATAAAATTTTGTACAAAATAGAAAATTTAGTACAAGACAAAACAATTTAGTACATATTTAAAATTGAAAGTTATTACCAGACAAAATTAGAACAAAATTAAAAATTTAGTAGAAATTTTAAGAATTTAAAACGACAAATAAAATTTAGCTTCACCAACCTTCAGTTCAACTCCAGCAGGTACAACAATCGGACGAAAACTTAAAGAATGTGGACAAATGGGTGTGACCATAATCGCGGGTACAGATGGATGAATCATAGAGGCACCAGCTGCCACAGCATATGCCGTACTGCCAGTGGGTGTGGAAACAATTAAACCATCACCCTGCACCGAAGTAATATACTTGCCATCCAAAAATAAATCAATATTACTTAGATATGGCGAGGGTCCACGATCAATAACAACTTCGTTTAGAACCTAGAGAACAAAAACACATCAGAATGACATTTTATAAAAAAATAAAAAAAACCTACCAATATATTTGTGGAAGGTGTTCTAGAGCAACCTTTGCCCACCGTTGGTATACCCGAGCAGGAATCCATGGATACACCACTATCTGCCGACATGCTGCAATTCAATTGTGGCGTCAGTTCGGAGGAATCTTTACGACGATCTGTCTTTCTGTAGATAACGCAACGCAAACGGCTGCGCAATGTTAAAGCGGCATGACCTTCTAAAACATTTGTAACTTGTTCTTGGAAATTATCAAACTGGAATGGTGTCAAAAAACCCAAAGAGCCCAAATGGAAGGCCATGACAGGCGGCACAGATTGTTGAAATAAAAGAGAAGCATACAGAAGAGTACCATCACCACCCAAGCAAACAATGAAATCTATGCGATCTGTTAAATCATCACGACCATCTCTGTTAAGAAAAACAACAACAAAATAATCACGAATTAATTTCATTTCTTCTTCATAAAATATAAATTTAAATAAAAACTTACTTGAATGTTACCAATTTTTCCTTAACCGATTGAAATTTCTTATCTTCTTGTAAGAGTGGGTCATCTAAGACGGCTGATTCCACCCACACAACCATATGTTTTTCTTGTACCAACCATTCAACTAATTGTACAAATGGTGCCAGCACCATAGAGTCACGTACTTTTTTTATAACCAATACCGTTAACGGAGGTTTGTACCAGGTAAGACGCTGACTGGCAGGGTCTTGTATTTGCATAACCATGGCCGGATTTTTCATTATACGTCCACATGGTCCAAATTGTTGAAAAGGTGAGGGGGCATTTAAACTTCGTGTGCGCCTGAGGATGAAAAATTTTTTTTGTTAATAATATAAAATTAAAGTCTTTTAAGATTCTGCAAATCATTATAACAATCTTTCATAATTAATGATTTTGCTTTAAAATTCGCCTTAAAGGGTCTTATACTTAAAATGATTGATCTTAAAGTGACAGTTTATTGTTTTTAATTTAATACATTTCCTTTATAATGTGTAATTAATATTTTAATCTTTTTGTTAAAACTTTTAAGATTTTTAAAACATTTACGTGTAATTTAATGAGGGTAATTTAAATAAAAACTAAATCAATAACGATCGCCACAATTACTCTTTTAAAAGCCTTCGACTCAGTATTTTTTTGTTTAAACCAATACATTTCTTAAAATAGTTGTTTAAATCGTTAAATTAATTAATCAATTTAATGATGTTGTTAATTAAATCAATTACAATTAAGGTATCATGTAGTATTGAAACGACTGCAGGTTTTTATTTAGTATAAAATTAAAAATTTATTAAAAATTTCTAAATTAAACTAAAATTTAGTACATAATTTTGAATTCAAATAAAATTAAGTACAAAATGGAACATTGTTTACGAAATTTTCCAGTTAGTACTTAATTTGAAATCTTGGAAATAGAAAGTTGCTAATTTAATGTAAGACTTTGAATTTAAATAGTTTATAATTTAGTCTACAGTCTAGTCTATTGTCTAGCCTACAGTGTGGTCTAAAGTCTAGTCTATAGTCAAGTCCATAGTCCAGTCTATTGTTTATTCAATCGTTCAGTCTCGTGCCCAGTCAATAATTTTGTATCTATCTCAAACTATAGTTTAGCCTACAGTCCAATCTATAGTCTAGTCTATAGTCTAGTTTATAGCCTAGTCTATAGCTTAGTCTAGTCTATAGACTAGTCTATAGTCTAGTATAATATAGTCTAGTCTATAGTCTAGTATAATATAGTCTAGTCTATAGTCTAGTATAATCTACTCTAGTCTATAGTCTAGTCTATAATCTAGTCTATAATCTAGTCTATAGTCTAGTCTAGAGTCTAGTTTATAGTCTAGTCTAGAGTCTAGTGTAGAGTCTAGTGTAGAGTCTAGTATAGAGTCTAGTCTAGTGTCTAGTCTGTAGTCTTGTATAGAGTCTAGTCTAGAGTCTAGTCTAGAGTCTAGTCTAGAGTCTAGTCTAGAGTGTAGTCTATAGTCTAGTCTATAGTCTAGTCTATAGTCTAGTCTATAGTCTAGTCTATAGTCTAGTCTATAGTCTAGTCTATAGTCTAGTCTATAGTCTAGTCTATAGTCTGGTCTATAGTCTAGTCTATAGTCTAGTCTATAGTCTAGTCTATAGCCTAGTCTATAGTCTATAGCCTAGTCTATACTCTAGTCTATAGTCTAGTCTATAGTCTAGTCTATAGTCTAGTCCATAGTCTAGTCCATAGTCTAGTCTATTCTATAGTTTAGTCTATAGTCTACTCTATAATCTAGTCTATAATCTAAACTATAGTCTAGAGAGAGACAACCAACATAAACCAATAAATTGACAATATAGTGGAACTGTCTAAAGATAGTTTTGTCCTCTAATTCTCGAGTCGTTCGGGAACAGGTGTAAAATTATAAGCATAAACAAATTAAAGTCTTTCCTTTAATTCTCAAATTCGTCTTTAAACATTTTGTACAAAAATGTTAACTTGTTGCAATGTTTATTAACAAAATTTATTTATTTATATTAAAAATTTAAGAATGTAAACACTAAACAACTAATTTGCATACATGGGTAAAAGTATTTTTTTTTATATAAAAATCTAACACGTAATTAAGGTGAACAATGAAATTGAACGAACAAACGAACACACAATAATAATTTTAATAATATTGACATTATAACACTATTAAGATAAACGAAGTGTAAGTTTGATTGTACGTTTGTTTGTTGGTGGAAGAAGGCTAAAAAAGACGCACCTTTAAATTAAAAAATATTATAATATTTTAATTTATAATTTTTGTTTAATTTTTTTTCACCTTAAAATACGCAAAGACGGTGGCACTTTGTCCATTAGGGACATATTTTCCAAATTGTTGGCAGTGGAATTTAAATCATTACCAAAACCATTTTCTAACATGCCGCCACCATGAATATTATATTCTTCCATGCTGGCAGGAGATTCACGTCCAAAAGCCTCCTGCAACAGCTGTTGATGACGTCGAGGCAAGGGTAACATATTTATTTATTGTTTTTTTTTGCTTAATTTGTAAACAATTTTAAAAAACACAATATATTTTTTTTGTTTGAAATGTTTTTAACGTTTTCAAGAATTTTTTATGAAAATTTAATAAAAAAAACAAGTTGCCGAACTTGTTAGGCGCGCTTGTTGTTATTGAGACGAGATTTTAACTAAACAGCAAATATTTTTTAATGTGTTTTATTTAATTTTTTTTAATACTAAAGTTAAATAATATACAGTATAAAAAACAGTATTAAATAAAAAAAAATTAATGTTTGAATATATGTAGACACGACTTAAATTGTCTCGAGATTGAAATAATAAATAATATTATGAAAACAAAATAACAAAAATTAAATAAAAATTCACAATCTTTTTAACTTTTTTTGTTTTGTGTGGTATGAACGAAGGTTACATTAATACTGGTAAATAAAGTTAACATTTATTGCCAATAAACCTTTTTGGCTTGAAATTGAAAATTCAGTTTTAGTATTTTTTTCCACTTTTTTCATTTATAGTATTTAAAAATAAAATAATTATTTATTTAGGCAAATAAAAAAAAAAACAGAATGAGTGAGAGCAGCAAAGAGATTTTGCTAATACTTTATGAAAAGCAAAAATAAAATATAATAAAACAGCAACATGCTGTTTTATTAATTATTTATATATTGGCAACTCTCAAGTGTATTTGTTATTGTTTATGCTGTTGTTATTCACTTTTTGCTTCTTTCTTAATGTCATCCCAGTTGTTATTATGCATTAGAAAGAGAGAATGAAGCAAACAGTTGCAATTGAGTAACTGGTTAATCGATTAATATGAGTACAACAAACAATTAGCTCTTATTTTTTAGTTTCAAGAGTAGAATTTAAAAACATTTCCTTAAAGTTTGATAAAGAATAGTTGAATTTAATGTATTTTATTCAAATTTATGTTGATTTAAAGGTTATGGTTAGATAGTTTTGAAAAAATTGAAAGTTTTGTAAAAAGTACATAAGTCAGTTTTTTGGTATAGTAAATGGGAAACAGGGGTAGATCGAGGGGTATCCTAACAAACTTATAAAACTAACTAATTAACTATCTACCTTTCTTCCTTTCTATCTATCTATCTATCTATCTATCTATCTATCTATCTATCTATCTATCTATCTATCTATCTATCTATCTATCTATCTATCTATCTATCTATCTATCTATCTATCTATCTATCTATCTATCTATCTATCTATCTATCTATTATAATTGGTAAATTACAATTAATTGTAATTGACAAAACTTTCATTACAAATTTTGCAGCAAATAATTTAAAGTTTCAATAGCAAATAATGTAGTTATTTCATACATTATTTGGTAATATGTAATCGTTATAAATTTCCTTTCTTTTCATTGTGTTAATTAGAATTCGATCACTGAAGATCCTACAGATATAGATCACTAGTTATTTAAGAAAAGTAGTCTTATAGGGCATTGAGTTGGTCTAATCACTTATTTTTATGGAACACATCGAACTAAACTAAGGGTCTTATTCAGAAACATTTATCAAAGGTTTTTAAATCAAATTTTTATACAAAAATTTGTTGTATAAACCTTTGATAAATGTTTATGAATAAGACAGTAAGTAGTTATTCGCCTAACAAATAACTACTTACCCTTTGCTCCAGTATTACTTGTCTGCTTACCCTGTAAAGTTTTTACTGGGTTGTTAGTAGAAGCAACTTTTAAGGCGGTTGTGTATTTTGAATTTGACACTCTAACACATTTTTTTTCTTTGTAATAATAATAGGCGTAATTCTGTTTCTCTATACACAGATTTTGTTTTTTGGAAATCATTAACAAACCTCAACTGTTGAAAATTTAATAAGATTTCTTTATTGTTCGATTATCTGTCTGTCTGTTATTTCAATTCATAGCTAATTAATTGTTTGCAATTACTTTTTGGTAGAAATAATTGTTAAATTTTTTGTTTTCTGCACTTATGCAATAGCGTAGACAAAGTACTTTTATTAATTAATGTCTATTTAATAATGATCTTTGATCATTAAACCCTATTGTGCCCCCTGGGGTTTATCAAAATGTATTAATATTAAAGAGTTTTTTTTTTTTGTTGTCAGTATTTGATTTCTCAATAATTGAATATTTATAGTTTTTGTGCGATGTATCGTTAATGTTTTCTTACACTCAAAGAAATAAAATATTTAGACTGTAGTCTTGACTATAGATTAGTCTATAGTCTTGACTATAGATTAGTCTATAGTCTTGAAAATAGATACATCCATAGTCTTGACTATAGATACATCTATAGTTTTGACTATAGATACATCTATAGTCTTGACTATGGATTTGTGTATAGTCTCGACTATGGATTTGTCTATAGTCTTGACTATGGATTTGTCTATAGTCTTGACTGTACATTTGTCTATAGTCTTGACTATAGATTAGTCTATAGTCTTGAGTATAGATTAGTCAATAGTCTTGAGTATAGATTAGTCTATAGTCTTGAGTATAGATTAGTCTATAGTCTTGAGTATAGTTTAGTCTATAGTCTTGACTCAAGATTAGTCTGTAGTCAAGAATATAGATAAGTCTATAGTCTTGACTCTAGATACGTCTATAGTCTTGACTATAGATACGTCAATGTCTTGACAATGTATGAGTTTATAATCTTGTCTATAGATTGGCCTTTATTCTTGACTATAGAATAGTCTAGTCTTGACTTTAGATTAGTTCATAGTCTTAACTTTAGATTGGCTTTAGATTAGTCTATAGTCTTGACTATGGATTAGTTTATAATCATGACTTTATATTAGTCTATAGTCTTGACTATAAATTAGTCTATAGCCTTGAATATAGATTAGTCTATAGTTTTGACTTTACATTAGATATAGTCTTGACTTGAGATTAGTCTATAGTATTGACTATTGATTAGTCTATAATCTTGACTTTAGATTAGTCTATAGTCTTGACTACAGATAAGTCTATAGTCTTGACTACAAATTAGTCTATATTCTTGACTTTAGATAAGTCTATAGGCTTGACTTTAGATTAGACTATAGTCTTGACTATAGATAAGTCTATAATCTTGACTATTGACAGGTTTTTTGACATAAAAGACAGATATTCAGAAAATTAACACATTTTCAATAAACATCAGTTTTGTAAAACACCAGTTAAACAGAGTTTAACTTAATATTATATTGTTAATAAATTTCATTTTAAGTTAATATTGATAATTGTTTTAAACACTCTTTTATATGCATTTCTTAAAACCTTAAAATTTTCCGCAAAAAAAAATTACCCGTAGTTTAAAAGACGACCCCAAAAAAAAACACCGCTACCAAGCTTTAGCAAAGTCTGCTGCAAACTAAATAAATTAATTTCTATAAAAATACCTTTAAGTCTAATTTAATGAAAGTTGGTTTAGTCTGTTGTTTCAAGTTTAAAGAACGCGTGAAAATAATTTAATTTATTTAAAATTGATTAATTAAAAATTCTAAAAGAAATTTGCATTTGCTGGCTTATTTTAAACAAATAAGAAATTAAATTAAACTTAAAAAAAAAACCAAAGCTACGCGAAAGTTGTAAATAGAACTTTTTTATTTTTGTAGTATAAAACAAACCAAAAAAAATTATATAAAACAAAAAAATTAAACAATTTGGTTTTATTCCACAAAATAAAATTCTTAACAAAGAGGTCCGGTTCATAACTATTAAAAGATATTTATCTTTTATTTTAAAAAATAAAAAAATAAACATAAACAAAAAGTTGCTGAGATTAATGGCGCTTTGCACAAACTGGTACGAAATTCATAGTTTTTTTTAACCAAAAATAAAAAAATTGTTTTAAAATTCTTTAAATGTCTTTTTTCTGGTTTTGAAAATGTTGCCTAAGGTTAGTAATTTATTTATGGAAGATAATAATAACGGGTTTTTACTGTAGTTGGTTTAAATTAATGAGATAACATAGAATAGGTATACATAGAAATGAAACTGAGAGTGACAGAACCTAAGTCTGCTGTCAAAAACCTAAGTCGTGAGAATGTATTAGTTGAAAAATATGCAACCCAAC
>NC_060954.1:2277785-2280816 GCF_022045245.1 Lucilia cuprina
AAAATAAAAATACTCATACAATTGTATTAAATTCACACAGAACCTGTACATGTGAGAGAGTAATATTTCTTACTCTCAGTAACACTTCTATTTATTTTTCTATGGTATATAATAAGAAAAATAAAGCTTTTTCTTGAAAAAAGCTTTTTATTATAAGTTTATTTGTAATCTAAATGTTAAACTGAAATATTATGTTTGTTGCTTGCCAACTGTTAAGTTGAATGTTAAATTTTATCATTTCAACATCCTCGATAGTATAGTGGTCAGTATCCCCGCCTGTCACGCGGGAGACCGGGGTTCAATTCCCCGTCGGGGAGATGTACAAACATTTTTTTTAAATTATTTTCTTAATTAAATCAATTTTTTAAATTAGTTAGTTAATTTTATATAAAAATGCAATACTTTTTTCAAAATTCCTCGATAGTATAGTGTTCAGTATTAGCCGCCTTGTATTGATGAATTTTCTATAATTTTTATTAACATTTTTAACTTTTTATAATAAAAATATGTTTCATCACTTCGTCATCAATAACAATTTATGTTTAATTGCCAAGATCTATAGCACGTGCTACACATTTTGGGTAAATTCCATTAAAGCATTTGATTTTGAAAATCAACAAATGAATCTTCTATTTATAGAATTATTATAAATGTATTTTTGAAATTAAAAAAACTTAAATTATTTTATCCATCGAAATTTAACAAAACACTTTTCTATCTGAAAACTGTCTTAAGAAGACACTTTTCTATATGAAAACTGTCTTAAGAATACAGTTTTTTATACGAAAACTGTCTTAAGAAGACACTTTTCTATACGAAAACTGTCTTAAGAAGACGCTTTTCTATACGAAAACTGTCTTAAGAAGACGCTTTTCTATACGAAAACTGTCTTAAGAAGACACTTTTCTATACAAAAACTGTCTTAGAAAGACACTTTTCTTAACGAAAACTGTCTTAAGAAGACACTTTTCTATACGAAAACTGTCTTAAGAAGACACTTTTCTATACGAAAACTGTCTTAAGAAGACACTTTTCTTAATGAAAACTGTCTTAAGAAGACACTTTTCTTAATGAAAACTGTCTTAAAAAGACACTTTTCTTAACGAAAACTGTCTTAAGAGGAAACTTTTCTATACGAAAACTGTCTTAAGAAGACACTTTTCTTAACGAAAACTGTCTTAAGAAGACACTTTTCTTTACGAAAACTGTCTTAAGGCGGCACTTTTCTTAACGAAAACTGTCTTAAGAAGACACTTTTCTTAACGAAAACTGTCTTAAAAAGACACTTTTCTATACGAAAACTGTCTTAAGAAGACACTTTTCTACACGAAAACTGTCGTAAGAAGACACTTTTCTTAACGAAAACTGTCTTAAGAAGACACTTTTCTATACGAAAATTGTCTTAAGAAGACATTTTTCTATACGAAAACTGTCTTAAGAAGACACTTTTCTAAACGAAAACGGTCTTAAGAAGACACTTTTCTATACGAAAACTGTCTTAAGAAGACATTTTTCTATACGAAAACTGTCTTAAGAAGACACTTTTCTATACGAAAACTGTCTTAAGAAGACACATTTCTATACAAAAATTATCTTCTGATCGATACTTTTCTATATGTGAAGGATCTGTGTTTTATATACATTTCATATAAGTATGATTAGTATATAAAAATACAATTAAATTGTTACATTATTTAAAAAATTTAATTTACTAACTAAAACAAAACAAGTACCAGATTTCACATGTTTTCACAATTTATATTTGCTAAATCATTTAACGTAAAATAAAAAAAAAAAAAATTATCAAGTCTAACAACGTACTAACAAATGCAAAATAAATAGCTGAGTCATAAATGTACTCGAAATATTTATTTCAATAGATAAATTGTGTTTTATTTTAAACATATTAAAATAAAAAAACTAAAATAACCACTTACGGCCATGTTCCCGATCGACGTCTTCTAGTACTCGAAGAGAAATAATTTAAATCCTCATCATCATCTAAACTGGACGAAGAATCACCACGATTTAATAGAAATTTCTGTTTATTTATAAAATTTAAATGTTTTATTTTATTTGTTAAATTATCCATGACGCAATTGCCATTTAAATCTTTTAGTTTTGAAGCCTTTGTGGACTCTGTGCTGCCATTAGAATGATGATGATGATGCGAACTTTGCTGTTGAGGATTATAACTGTTTGAGGCATTACGTTGCAAACACATGCGAGTCATTGTGCTAAAACCATCGTAGGTGTGGTGATGTTGCAAATGATGATGATGATGTTGCGGTTGTTGAAAGGATAATTTATAATTTAAACGTTCTTCTAGGCGGGTTTTATGTAAAGTGGCCAAATCAATATCTGATACACAAGCCATTTTATTTTGTTTAGTTTAGTTAATTTTTTTAAATATACTATTTGCTGTTAGTTTTCTATATTGCTATTTTATAGTATTTATATATTTAAATAACAGCTGATCTATTGTTAAATCAATATAATCAATTTTTTTATTATTTGTTTGTATTGGTTTTATTGGCATTAAAAAAATATATTAATGATCTTTAGTCGTTATTTGTTAATAGGGTTACAAAGGTTCATTATAATTATCATGTCTGGTTAAATCTATTTTATTTAGATTTAATACGCCACAAATTTTAAAACACAATAACTATAACATTCAAAGTTTTAAATAAAAAATGCAATAGTTTGAATTATTTATAATTTTTAAAACTAAACATAATTTCAAGACAGGTTTGGTAAAGAAAAGTGTCTTTTTGGGGAAAACAGTTTTCGTGATGAAAAGTGTCTTCTTCAAGAAGACAGTTTTCGTATAAAAAAGTGACTTCTTCAGGAAGACAGTTTTCTTATAGAAAAGTGTATTCTTCAGGAAGACAGTTTTCGTATAGAAAAGTGTCTTCTTGGTGAAGACAGTTTTCGTATAGAAAAGTGTCTTCTTCAGGAAGACAGTTTTCGTATAGAAAAGTGTCTTCTTCAGGAAGACAGTTTTCGTATAGAAAAGTGTCTTCTTCAG
>NC_060954.1:2280916-2282707 GCF_022045245.1 Lucilia cuprina
CTTTTCTATACGAAAACTGTCTTCCCAAAGAAGACACTTTTCTATACGAAAACTGTCTTCCCAAAGAAGACACTTTTCTATACGAAAACTGTCTTCCCAAAGAAGACAAAAACTGTCTACCACAAAAAGGTCAGTCAATCAATCAGACGCTTTTCTTCTTCAGAATAAACTTAGTTGGTTCTCTTATTTCCAAAAAAAGAAAAACTGCTAGAGTCTAACTCGTGCAGTTTTTTTTTATTCGTTTTTAACTCTCCAATTGATTATGCACATTTTATGCTTGAGAAATTACAGTCACGTTTAAAGAAAAAGGTATCATTTTAATTCTAGAATATTTATAGATTAAATATTACTCTGATTCTATAATTTAGCAATCACTCAGCCAATCATTCAGTCAGTCAGTTAGACAGTCTGCCAGGCAATCAGGCCGTGTTATTCTATGTGTAGCATTTAAAAATTTAATCAACAGACTTCAAGATCTTACAAAAAGGGGAGTTACGATCACTAGCGGTTTATTCTCTCTTTCGTCATTATTAAATCTAATTGTGGTTTTAGTTATTATTGCAATTATTTAGTCATTCTAATTAAATGCAATGTTATAGCAATTTTTTATAGTTTAAGTTATAGTTTGTGGCAAATAATTGTTGCCGGGTTTAAAGTTTAACGTTTAGTGGTTAGTAGTGGAACTTTTTCACAAAATTAAGCAACAGGTTTGAGTAATTAAGTTGTTTAATTTGTTTTATCATATCTGGATGAGAGACATTCTTGTATGGAGTAAGAGTGTGTCTTTCTAAGGCACTTCTTCTTAAAACAACTCTTCCTGATAAGTAAATTTAAGTAAAATTTAATTTAAACATGTTTCATACCACTTTGTTCCCTTTCAATTAAATTATTAACATGACTAGCCAAAGTTTTATTTTTTATTGATTAATAAAAATTTAAAACTATTTAAACTATAAAAAACATTATTTCTTCTTTATTTTTAAAATTGATAAGAAGGAAAAAAGATTTGCAAGATTTATCTGTTTTAATCTTTTTTTCCAAATATAGTTACTTTAGTTTAATTAACATATAAGTTCCCTTGACAATAAGCTGCTTTAAAAAAAGTTAATAATAAAAAATTAGTTTTAATTTAAATGCTTTTTATTACACATAAAAAACAATTTGTTTAAACATATGTATTTTAGTACAGAGCAATTAAAAAATACAAATTAAAACCATGGTTATAAAACAATAACAAAGTACAGCTATTAAAAAAAATAATTTTTATTTTTAAAAGAGAGCTTTTAAAAAGACACAATTTTTAACCAAGAAACTTTTAAAGAATCAGCTGATTTTTTCTTAAGATTTCTTATTAAACAAATAACCTGCTTTACTCGTTAAAATGGTGTTTGCATTTAAATTATTTACTCGCTTTTAAGTATTTTGCTCAATTTTTAATTGAGTTTAAAATTTTTTAGCGATAAACAATTTTTAGCAAATTTTGCATAATAAAAATGACAACAGTATATTTATCGGCTCAGAGATGGAAATTTAAATGCTATTATAGTGTTAGACATCGAAAAATTTTGCAGTAGATCCACTATTGCCTCTCTTTTAAGCAGACACTTTTCTATAAGAAAATTTTCTTCCTCAAAGAAAATACTTTTCTATACGGAAAATGATTTACTCAAAGAAGACATTTTTCTTTTCTATACGAAAACTGTCTTCCCAAAGAAGACACTTTTCTATACGAAAACTGTCTTCCCAAAGAAGACACTTTTCTATACGAAAACTGTCTTCCCAAAGAAGACA
>NC_060954.1:2282807-2297814 GCF_022045245.1 Lucilia cuprina
ACTGTCTTCCCAAAGAAGACACTTTTCTATATAAGAAAACTGTCTTCCCAAAGAAGACACTTTTCTATATAAGAAAACTGTCTTCCCAAAGAAGACACTTTTCTATATAAGAAAACTGTCTTACGAAAGAAGAAACTTTACTATATGAAAACAGAAGAAGAAGAGAGCATTCGTTTCAAAGAGATTCTTGTCTACTTGAAAACTGTCGTCACAAAGAAGATACTTTTCTATATGAAAACTGTCTTCACCTGTCTGTCAAAGAAGACACTGTTTTATATGAAAATTGTTTTCCCAAAAGATACTTTTCTAAATGAAAAGTATGTTTCAAAAGAAGACAATTTACTAAAGAAAATTGTACTCCGAAAGATGATATTATTTCTATACGAAAACTTTCTTTCTAAGGAAGATACTTGTCTAAAACTCTTTTCCCAAAAAAGATCATTTCTATGCGAATATTATCATTCTAACAGACATTACCATGCCTGGTGTTTTTGCTTAAAAGTAGTGATCAGCTGTTTATTTAAAAGGGGCAGCACTTAACAGTATTTGTTTTGTTTTTAGTTTTACTTTAACGAACACTTATTTTGAGCAAAAGAGAACATTTAAGTTGAGCTTGAGCAAAGTGTACTAAAGAGCATAAATATGAGATAAAGTTTAAAGAAAATTGACCGTTAAAAAAAACGTTTTGCTTTTTATAATTAACATTTAAATTTACTACTGTTATAGTTATACATAATTGTTGTTGTAGTTTGTTTGGTTTTAAGTTGTTGGAGTTTTAGTTGTTTATATGGCTATTAGGTTTAATATGAGTTGTTTTTGTACTTGTAAACTCAATTTTATTTTATTTTGTTGTAGCTTTTTTTTGCTAAAGCTGGGTTTTGTTGATTTTTTGTTTATTCTGCTGCTATTTTATTTGGTTTTTATATTATTATTGTTTTTGTTGTGGTGTGTTGTAATTTGTGTTTTTTTTTTTTTCTAAAGATTTTTTGTTTTTGTGGCTGAAGTGCAAACTTTTGTTTTGAAAATACGAAAAAACTGTTGAATCAGTTGGTCTTCGACACTTTGACTTACTGGTTGGTGGTTTTTAACTTTTTTTTAAATAATTTTTTTAAATTTTTTTGTTGTTATTGTTTTTTGGTCTAGTCTGAAAAAAAAACTTCAAAAGAAATCGTGCGTCTAAATAAACAAATCGCGTGTTTTGTGTTTTTCGTTTAAAATCGTATTTAAAATATTTTTTGTAAACTAGTTGTTAGCATTTATTAACTTGGCTTAAATAAAATTATGCATAAAAATGCTTATAAAGTGTAGAAAAAAAAACAAAAATTTATATATAAATTGTTGTGTATACTTAATTTTTGTTTTCGTTTTGTTTTTGGCGGTTATTTAATATTTTAAAAGCGTTATGTGGTCCGTACAAATAATTTTATGTTTAAATTGACGGTTTTTTTTGTGTTAAACGAAAACAGAAAAAAAATTTGTTTATATTGAAAAAAAGTGTTTACGTATTGTTTTATTTAAGAAAAAATGTACTTAAAGTGTTTTCAAAAATATTTGGTTGACTTTGTTATACATTTTTGCAAAAAATCTATATATTTTTGTGTTTATATAAGTATATTAATGATCTTTTTTTCTGCCAAATTATTTGGGTTAATGTTATTAAAAAAATATGAATTTGTTGTTTATGAGGTTCTTAATAGAACTATAAAATGTTAATTCATTTTTTAAAAAATTAGTGCTAAAATACAAATATTTCAAAAGATCATGAATAGATCATAGAGGATCTGCCTTTGAAAGATCAAAGTTTTCTTATAGAAAAGTGTCTTCTTTGGGAAGACAGTTTTCGTATAGAAAAGTATGTCTTCTTTGGGAAGACAGTTTTCGTATAGAAAAGTGTCTTCTTTAGGAAGACAGTTTTCGTATAGAAAAGTGTGTCTTTTTTGGGAAGGCAGTTTTCGTATAGAACAATGTCTTCTTGGGGAAGCAAGTTTTCCGCTAGAATGTAGTCTTCTTGGAAAAGATTTCATATAGAAAAGTGTCTTCTTTGAGGCAAACAGTTTCTCTATAGAACAGTGTCTTCGTTGGGAAGACACTTCCTTAGAACAGTGATTTCTTGGGAATACAGTTTACGTATAGAACTGCATCTTCATGGAGAATATAGCATTTATATAGAACTTCTTTGAGGAAGATAGTTTTCGTATTGAACTGCACTAAATGTAAAATTTTCTTGTGACCATGTTTCTCTTCTCTTTTCTCTCTCTCTCACTTCAATACCGCTTTAAAAGTTAGCATTAGTCATCAATTTGTTTTATCTTAACGAAAATCAAACATGACAAGTAAATTACAACATTTTAATTAAATAAATTTACAAAAAAAAGCTTTCTCTTTTTCCCAAATTGTTGTTATTTAAAACTTACAATTTGGGGCCTAAACACAAGAAGACATAAAAATCAACAAAATGTAAACAAAAAGTTAAACAGACCTAAACAAATGTTCATTTAATGTTCTTTAAAAAGACCCCAACAACAAGAAAAAAAAACAAACTATTGATGGTCAATAACAATCAATACCGTTACTAACAATTAAATTTGACATTATTTCACATACTACAAACACAACAACACAATAAAGACAACTAACAAACTCCAGGGCCAAAACAAAACAAAAATATGTTAAGCGAAAAAAAAAACACAAAATTCCCTTTCATTCAACAACTACAACAACAAAAACAAGTTTCAATTCCTTAACATTCCTCTCTGTGTTCACGCTTTATAATCAATATGTATTTAATGATCATTATTATTAATGAAGTTTAAACGTAACGTATATTGAATTTATTACAAAAGTGGTGACAAACTTGTAAATTATACGTAGAGGTGGTTAACTGCTTGAATGGCGCTTAAATTTATTTATATTTTTTTTATTTCGCCATAACTAGAAACCTACTAAACTATTTTCCTATATTAGTTACTAGCTACTAAAACTATTAAGTATTTTAGTTATTGCTCAATTGACCAAGTTTTTTTTCTTTCTGTTACCAACTTGCTACACTTAAGTTTCGGTCAAAAGAGCCAGAGGTGTAATAATTACTTATACAGAACTTGTTTCTACTTATTACTGTTTTAATACAAACGTAATAGTTTTTGTATCTAAATTCAATTTCTTTGTAAAAATTTTCTTGTTTTTCCTTTAAACTAAACAAACAATTCTTTTGTTTATTTAATTTGTAAATTTCATCAATTAGTTTTTATTGTTTGTTTTTTTCTTTGCTAATTATTTAATTAATTTGCCTTTTCTTTAAACAATTTTCTTTTTTTGTTTAATAATGCGTCATATCTTTATGCTCAATTTTCTTATTTAATCTTTTGTTATTGATTTATTGCCATCGACTTGATTTTTAATTTATTTCTTTTGTGTTTTTTATAAAAAAAAAGTTTTAATAAATTCACAAGGATTTATTTGTTGTTTTCCTTTGTGTCTAATAGTAAAGTTTTCCGGAAAATTATGATTTTAATTTTAAGGTAATAATAATGAATTTACTTGTAATTTACAATTTTTTTCTTAAACAAAAAAACAAAGTAATAAATTATTTTTAAAAGGGGATTTACTTAACAATTTTTTTTCTTAATTCTAGATATTTTATTTCAGTTATTTTTTTTTTGGAAAAAAACATCACGTTTTATGTAGTAAATCAATCTCTTGACATCTAATGAAATTCAAATAATTTTGTTAAATATCTTCTTGAGAAGACAGTTTTCGTATAAAAAAGTATTTTCTTTGGAAAGACAGTTTTCGTAAATGTGATCTTGGAAAAGAAAATTTTCGTATAGAATAGCTTTCATATAAAAAAGTGTATTCTTTGCGAAGACAGTTTTCGTATAGTAAAGTATCTTTTTCAGGATGACAGTTTTCATATAGAAAAGTGACTTCTTTGGGAAGACAATTTTCATACAGAAAAGTGTGTTCTCTGGGAAGGCAGTTCCCGTATAGTAAAGTATCTTCTTCAGGAAGACAGTTTTCGTATAGAAAAGTATCTTCATGGCGAAAACAGTTTTCGTATAGAAAAGTGTCTTTTTGGGGAAGACAGTTTTCATATAGCATAGTGTCTTCTTTTGGTCTTCTTTGGGAAGACAGCTTTCGTATAGAAAAGTGTCTTCTTGGAGAAAACAGTTCCGTATAGAAAAGTGTCGTCTTCAGGAAGACAGTTTTCGTATAGAAAAGTGTCTTCTTCAGGAAGACAGTTTTCGTATAGAAAAGTGTCTTCTTCAGGAAGACAGTTTTCGTATAGAAAAGTGTCTTCTTCAGGAAGACAGTTTTCGTATAAGACATATAGAAAATTGTCTTATTCAGGAAAAGTGTTTTCTTCAGGAAGACAGTTTTCGTATAAAAAAGTGTCTTCTTCAGAAAGAAAGTTTGCGTATAGAAAATTGTCTTATTCAGGAAAAGTGTTTTCATCAGGAATACAGTTTTTGTATATAGAAGCGTCTTCTTAAAGAAGACAGTCTGAAAATAGTCATCTTTGGTAAGACAGTTTTCGTATAGAAAAGTGTCTTCTCGAGGAAAACAGTTTTCGTATAGAAAAGTGTCTTCTCCAGAAAGAGAGTTTTCGTATAGAAAAGTGTCTTCTCCAGAATGACAGTTTTCGTATAAAAAAGTGTCTTCTTCAGAAAGAAAGTTTGCGTATAGAAAATTGTCTTATTCAGGAAAAGTGTTTTCATCAGGAATACAGTTTTTGTATATAGAAGCGTCTTCTTAAAGAAGACAGTCTGAAAATAGTCATCTTTGGTAAGACAGTTTTCGTATAGAAAAGTGTCTTCTCGAGGAAAACAGTTTTCGTATAGAAAAGTGTCTTCTCCAGAAAGAGAGTTTTCGTATGGAAAAGTGTCTTCTCCAGAATGATAGTTTTCGTATGGAAAATTGTCTTCTCCAGGATGACAGTTTTCATAGAGAAAACTGTATTCTTCAGGAAGACAGTTTTCGTATAGAAAATAATCATCTTTGGGAAGACAGTTTTCGTATAGAAAAGTGTCTTCTTTGGGAAGACAGTTTTCGTTTAGAAAAGTGTCTTTTTGTGGAAGACAGTTTTCGTATAGAAAAGTGTCTTCTTTGGGAAGACAGAAAAGTGTCTTCTTTGGAAAGATAGTTTTCGTATAGATTTTTTTGTGAAAGACAGTTTTTGTATAGAATAGTGTATCTTCTTTGGTAAGATTGTTTTCGTTTAGAAAAGTTTCTTCTTTGGGAAGACAGTTTTCGTACAGAAAAGTGTTTTCTGTTAAAAGACAGTTTTCATATAGAGAAGTGACTTCTTTGAGAAGACAGTTTCTTTTTTAAGATTTCATATGTCTTTTGACGCTGTTGAATGGAAAATAAGTAATTAAATTTAATTTTTTTTAAATGTTTAAGAATATTCTAAAATATCCTACACCTGTTAGAATTCTCAATAATTTTTGTTGACATTTAATTTTTCTTTTAGAAAATTGTCAATCAATTAGCAGTTATTTAAAATATTAAATATATTTTATATATTTTTCTATATACATATGTTTGGCAAATATATTGTATAATATAATGTTCTTAACATTTAGCAATGAGGTTTTTCCATGGCAATTTTAATTTCAAATTAATGTCAAGTATAAAATAATTTACACAAAAATCATACCACCAGCCAAGAGCAAATAAGTAGTAATAAGTAATATATACGTGCTAAACCTTCTAACAAAAAAAATATATGAACAATTTTTTTAAAAACAACTTAAGTTACCAACTACATGAATACTAAACTTTTGTACTAAAAAAAGTACCAAAATATTTACTACTTAATAATAGGTACTAAATTTATAAAATCTGCATAAAGATTAATTTATCTATTATTTAGAAACATGTGTCTTTAGACCATAAAAAAAACTTAGCAAATGTTTCTTCTTGGGGAAGACAATGTGTCTTCTTAGTTTCAAAAAGTGGTGTCATTATTAGTTTCAGAAGGTAGTAGCGGGGTAAAGGGGTTACGAACAATGGCCCCAACAAAGAAATTGTTATTTTTATTTCTGCTCTAATTCTTGCAGATTTCTGTCAATTTCTACCGTTGTATGACAGACATGATTGTTTATATTAAATTTTTTTGTTGTTGTTGTTGGAGCTACATAGATGGTCAATAACCCTTTTGTTGTTGTGTTTATTTTGTTACTCTTTTTAGTTATTTTTTTTCTGGGTAAATATGTATTTGTCATACGGAAAAGGTTTTTTGACATTTCTTTTTCTTCAAAAACAATGTTGTGTTTTTAACATAAAATAACGGTTTTAAAATGGAATATTTAAACAAGTTTAAAAATTCAAATTTACTTTTTGTGTATGACGATTATAGTAAATGTATAAATAAATCTGAATTTTTCGTTTATTTATTTCTTTGTTATTTTTCGTTAATTATACCGGAACTAAAATTAAAATAGTATTTTTAACTTGGTCATTAACGTCGATCATTTTAAATATTTCATAATTATTATTTCCATAGTTTGTTTTATTGTATTTATTTAAATATTTTACACTTTCGCTAATAGTTGTGAGATTTCAGATCTCAAGTGTCAGGTGGCTTTTTTTTCTTTTGGAAGGAATGTTGTTTAATTTTTGCCTAGAAAAAAAGTCAATATTTTTGTTTGTTTTTTTATAGTTGGCATGCATCATCTTGTTTATTGTGTGTTAAACAGATCAAGGTTATGTTGTTGTCTTTTTGGTTTTTTTTTACCAACCAGTAGCTTCTTTTAAATGAACAGGTTGTTTTTTTCTCTCTTTCTTTGTTAACTTGTCTTTTAAATTTTAAAGTTGTTTTTATTGACAAAAAAAAAAAAACAAAATTTTGGAATTCTTTTTTAAAGAATTCGTTTAAAAAAGTTTTGAAGTGTTTAGTTTCAATTGCAATTAGTTTCATGTAAACAATAATGACAAACAGGGATGGAAAATAAACAAAACAGTTACTTTACGTAATCCTTTTTTCCCCTAGAAAAGTGTCTTCTTTGGGAAGACAGTTTTCGTTTAGAAAAGTGTCTTCTTTGGGAAGACAGTTTTCGTTTAGAAAAGTGTCTTCTTTGGGAAGACAGTTTTCGTTTAGAAAAGTGTCTTCTTTGGGAAGACAGTTTGCGTATAGAAAAGTGTCTTCTTTGGGAAGACAGTTTGCGTATAGAAGACAGTTTTCGTTTTGAAAAGAGTCTTCTTTGGGAAGACAGTTTTCGTATAGAAAAGTGTCTTTTTTGGGAAGACAGTTTTTGTTTAGAAAAGTGTCTTCTTTTGGAAGACAGTTTTCGTTTAGAAAAGTGTCATCTTTGGGAAGGCAGTTTTCGTTTAGAAAATTGTCTTTTTTCGGAAGACAGTTTTCGTTTCGAAAAGTGTCTTCTTTTGAAAGACAGTTTTCGTTTAGAAAAATGTCTTCTTTTGGAAGACAGTTTTCGTTTAGAAAAGTGTCTTCTTTGGGAAGAAAGTTTTCGTATAGAAAAATGTCTTCTTTTGGAAGACAGTTTTCGTTTAGAAAAGTGTCTTCTTTGGGAAGAAAGTTTTCGTATAGAAAAGTGTCTTCTTTGGGAAGACAGTTTTCGTTTAGAAAAGTGTCTTCTTTGGGAAGACAGTTTTCGTATAGAAAAGTGTCTTCTTTGGGAAGACAGTTTTCGTATAGAAAAGTGTCTTCTTTGGGAAGACAGTTTTCGTATAGAAAAGTGTCTTCTTTGGGAAGACAGTTTTTGTTTTGAAAAGTGTCTTCTTTGGGAAGACAGTTTTCGTTTTGAAAAGTGTCTTCTTTGGGAAGACAGTTTTCGTTTAGAAAAGTGTCTGCTTTGGGAAGACAGTGTCTTATAGACAATTTCTTATAGAAAATTTCTCATTGAAAAGTTTAAAGAAAATTTATAGTTGGTCCCATTATGTTTTATAATAAAAAGCAAATATTTCAATTTAAAATTCTATATCGGAAATTGGAATAAATATGAGAAAAATATAGAGGGAAACAGAAACGACTAGACAGACAATCGTGAAAATAAAACGGCGCATAAAAAATGATCGTGACTTTAAAGGCACAATTTTTTTTTTTTTTTTTTTTTTTGTTCGAACATTCCAAATGATACGCTCAGTTCTAAGTTGATCAAACTTAAGAAATTATCAATGCTTCGCATATTAGACAAGACACATTTATGCAATTTAATTTACAGATTTTTTTTAAGTAGATATAGAATACATTTATTTTGTTCAATTATAATTTGATTGACAAAAACAAGTTTCATGTCAGCTTTATATAATCAATAATAAATAAAATGCAAGCCAGCGCACACGGTAATAATACAAAATTTTTATAAATAATTAAATAAATTCTATAAAAAGAGAAATGAATATGTATGAATAAATGAAACCATTGATAGATGATAGAATTGAGAAAAAAATAAAACAGAATAATAAAAATCACTTACAATAAAAGGCCATAGAAGTTGTTGATAATTTAAATTCTATTGATTGATCAGTTTTTATCAAATTGTTTTCCATAAACGTTAAGAAACACTTAAAAGACGGAACACAGACAACGTTTAGATTTTTAAAGATTTATTGAAAAGAATTTAAACTTGACACTTAGAAGACGACAGCATACACTTGTTCGCACACTTTAAGTTTTAAAGAAAATATTTTTTAAAACAACTAAACATAAATTTGAAAATCTTATTTAACACTTAAAGATTTGTATAATTAAATCTTTCGAAATATTTTTTAAAAATAATAAATAAATTCTCTCGTTAATATGTTCCGCAGTAATTTTGTAAATAAACTACTTAAAAGCGGGAAATTATATTGTTTATATTGCAATTTTTGTTTTCATTTCACAATCATTCCCTTCACATTACTCTCTTGTTTACTAGTACCCAACACAGATGACACATTGACTGACGAACGTTTTGAAAAAAACAAAAAAAAAAACACAAATTATAAAGAAGAGATTCAGATCTTTTGTCGGTAAAAAAAGTAATTTTTAATGCGCAAGCGTTAACTTTTATATGTGTATTTTTGTTATTTTATTAATTTTATTTTTTTTTTTTATTATAACTCGATTTATATGTCTCAGTTATTGTTTTTTATAATTGTTTTTGTATTTCTTTTGTTTACTTTTTATTAAATATTTTTTTTTCACTCTTCAAACTCACACTTTAACATTCTCAACATCAGTTTTATTAAATTTTGTCTGATAAGAAGTCAAAAGGCTAGAAATATAACACCACCACTAACCACTTGTTTAGTAGATGTGATGGTTCTTTTTTTCCATTTCCAAGATAAGATTTCTCAATGTTTATTGACCATAATTGGTTAAAAACATTGAAAAAAACGTGTGTCGGAATTAATAATTAAACCAGAAAGTTTCAACAACAATTTTTGATTCAAAAATATTTTATTTTTAGTGACAATTTCAATTCAGAGTGAAACATTAAATTTTAGTGAAGTTTTGAACTTTTAGTGAAATTTTTAAATATTTTCTAAAATTATTTTTTTTTTTTCATTTTTACTTTAAGTTTTATAAACTTTTAAATTTAGTGAATTTTGAAAATCCTTTTCTCAAGAAAACATTTTCAAGATGAACACTTTCTGAAGAAATTTTTCTAAAAGAACTTTTGTAAAGAAAACTTTCTGAAGAAACTTTCCACAGAAAACTTACCGAAGAAACTTTCTGAGGAAACTTTACTACATAAAACTTTCTGAAGAAACTTTTGTACAGAATACTATCTGAAGAAATTTTTCTACAGAAAACTTTCTGAAGAAACTTTTCTACAGAAAACTTTCTGAGGAAAATTTTGTACGAAAAACTATCTGAAGAAACTGTATTTTTGCACAGAAGACTTTCTGAAGAATCTTTTCTACAGAAAACTTTCTGAGGAAAATTTTGTACGAAAAACTATCTGAAGAAACTGTACATTTGCACAGAAAACTTTCTGAAGAAACTTTTCTACAGAAAACTTTCTGAGGAAACTTTTCTTCAGAAAACTTTCTGAAGTTTTCTACAGAAAACTTTCTGAAGTTTTCTACAGAAAACTTTCTGAAGTTTTCTACAGAAAACTTTCTGAAATTTTTTTCTAAAGAAAACTTACCGAAGAAACTTTTCTAAATAAAACTTACTAAAGAATCTCTTCCAAAGATAACTTACTGAAGGAACTTTTATAAATAAAAACATTCTAACGAAAACTTTTCTAAAGAAATCTATGCAACAAAACTTTAAAAAAAAGTTTTGAAAAAACTTTTCTAACAAAAACATTCTGAAGAAACTTTTCTAACAAAAACTTTCCGAAGAAACTTTTCTAACAAAAACTTTCTGAAGAAACTTTTCTCTTAAAAAAATTTAAAAAAAAACTTAAAAAGAATATTCTAAAGAAATTTTTCTAAAGAAAAGCTTTTGAAAAAACTTTTCTAAAGAAAAGTTTTTGAAGAAACTTCTCTAAAGAAAAACAAAAGAACTCTTTCTGAAGAAATTTTCCAAGGAAAACTTTCTGAAGAAACTTTTATTAAAAGAGCCTTCTGAACCTTGTAAAGAATATTTTTTAATGGAATATTTCTCTAGAAGAAACTTTTCTATAGAAAACTTTCTAGAGAATAAATTTTACTATAGCATACTGTTTCTAGAAAACTTTACTTACAGGAATTTTCCTATAGAATACTGTCTCTAGAAAACTTTCTTTACAGGAAACTTTTTTTAGAAAACTTACTCTAGAAGAAAATATTTATAGAAAACTTTCTCCTAAAAAATCTTTTAAATAAAAAACTTTTTTTAAGAAAGTCTTTAGGAGAAGCTTTTCCACACAAAACTTATAGATAACATTCTCTAGAAAAATTTTTTTTCTAGAAAACTTTCTCTAAAGAAGACGTTTTAGTAGAAAGCTCTTTCTGTGTAGAAAACTTTAAAAGAAGAATCTTTGCTCTATAAAACTTTAATTCTATAAAAACATAATGTCAAAAATAGAAAAACAATTTGTTTTATCATAACAAACAATAAACTTACCACCACTCCCTCATAGCTTCCACATCAGGCGAGGAATTTGTTCCTCCAGGACCCGGAGCCGAAGAGGCATTACCACCAGCACTTATGCGATTAACACTTAAATGATCTTTTGCCGCTACAGCAGCAGCATTTGTTGTAGAGGGGGTACACTGTAAAGCAGCTGTGGCTGTAACACCAACAGCACCAGTGGGGGTGGAATGGGTGGCAGTAAAAATTTTGTTATTATTGCTGCTGCTGCTGCCGGCGCTATTGCTATTAAATAAACCATTTATTTGTGATTTGGACATTTTTGTTGTTTCTGTCTTAATTCTTGTAACACTTTTTATTGATTGTAGCGAATGTTAAATATATTTAATAAACTTTTTCTACAAAAAGATAAATAAAAGGCGTAAAAAGTTTGACGTAGATAACCACCAGAGATAGGTAATAAAACAACTTGTTTTTATTTAATTATTTATTAATTCTTTTAACTTATTTTTTGTATATTACTTGTTGTTGGCTTGGAATGCTAATGGTTTTTGAAACAAAATTTATTAATATGTTCAATTTCTTAGTGGGTTATTTGGTAATACAAAAAACAACAAAAGCAAAACTTGACCAATTTAATGCACCTCACTAATCACACACATACACACTCTCAAAGAAACAATTTTGTTTCTCTTTAGAGTTTTTACTACTTCTACTACTACACGGCAGCACTTGTCAAAAAGACCAAGAAAATACTCTTTTGTTGTGTTAATTGGAAAAAAATTTCACTTTTTCTATTAAATTTGGTGCAAATAGTTTTTAACTGTAGAAATATTTGTTTTATAAGATATTTAAGTTTTCTTTTATTTAACACTAATGCAAAGTAGTTAAACTTTTAGATTATAATTTAATATTTATAATAATTATTATTTTTTTTAATAAAAATTCCTCAACTAGTTCTTTTTTTTTCTTACTTTAATACGCGAGGATAGGAAAAAATAACAAAAAGACACAAAAATACAACACCAACTAAATGTGAGAGAGACAAAATAATGAATGTGTATCAGCTGTCTGTCAGAGGGATGCCATATCAAATGTTTAAATGTCATAACAACAGAGACGAGTTAACATAGAATGTTGTAAAAAACGCTTGAATGGGAGTTTTTTTTAAGTAAAAAAAGTTTACTATTAAAATACTGAAAAATCAGTTAATTTGAATTAAATTATATTAGAAATGACATCATAAAAACAATATTTATATAATACTACTATTAGCTTTCCAATTAGAAAAATAATTAAAAGATTTTACTAGAAAATCATAGAAAATTACGAAATACTGCTGTCTCAAGTCGAAATTTTAATGAGAAATAATTTTAAAACTGTTTTTAAAGAAACATGAGGTTAGAAAATATTATTTTTAATAAAATGTAGTAAATAATATTATTAAAACTTACTCAAGAAAAAACTTTTCTATAGAAAACGTTTTCAAAATTAAATTATATTATAAAAAAACTTACTTAGAATGCAACTATTTCATAGAAAATTTTATATAAATTTATTGTTTCTATAGTAACTCTAAAAGAACTATAGAACAGAATATAATTCTCACAAAAAATAATTTTTCTTTATGAATAGGTTTCTAAAAAAGAGACTTTTCTATTAAAAACCTTATCTAGAAAAGAAATTTCTTTAAACAAATGTCTAAAGAAGATACTTTTCAATAGCAAAAAATTACCTCAAGAGAAAATTTCCAATAGAAAACTGTCTAAAGAAGAAACTATATGAAACTGTGTCAAAATGTTTCTATAGAAAACTTTCTCAATCCACAGAACTTTTGGAAAGAAAAGTGTTTCATAAAAAAACTTTATATAAAACTTACTATAGCAAAAAAATTCAAAGAAAACTTACAAAAATCCTTTCTTAAAAAATGCTTAATAAAACTTCTTTATTGAAAATTTTTCCTGTACAAAAGATTTTAAAAACATCTTTCGTGTAGATAACTGTCACAGAAAAATGCCACAAGATGTCGTCTCTATAGAAAATTCTCTCAAGAATAAACCTATATAATGAAAACGGTAAAAATCATATTTTTAAGGATTTTCATAGGAAACTACCTAAATAAAACGATTTTCTCGAGGAGGCTAAACAACGAGAAGTTTTAATTGTATAAAACTGTTTTCTATAGAACAATTTTCTATAGAAAACTGTCTTAGAAAATAATTTTCCAAAAAAACTCTTACGAGAAAACGCTTTTCTATTAAAACTGTCACAAATAGACATTTTTCTACAGAAAATTTAATTTATTTGTTTAAAAAATTAAATAAATTTTACAAATACATTTTCAAAAGTCATAAAATATTGTATTTTTTAAATCTGGTAGCTCTACTGTTAATTTTTCACACAATAACAGCATTGCTGTGTTGAATAAGCAAAAGGTAAATAAACTGTTGAAAGCAGTAATGCCAGACAGAGATATGAAACAAATGTTGCCATACATATTAGGAGTGTGATAAAAACCGTTAAAACGTTTGCAATTAAAATAAAACTTTTTATTAAGTATTTTGTTAATTTATATATAAATTTTGTTTTAAAAAGCAAATTAATTTTTAATCGTTTTTTTATTACTAAGGTTATTGTAAAAATACTCTGCTATGACAAAATATTTTGAATTTTACTTGTTTTGTATATATTTTGTATAAATTTTTGTGTGAGCATTTCGGCTTTATCCTCTCTCTCTTTTTCTTTTGTTTATATGCAAATATTTGTATTTTATTTTTTTTTGCATTTTTCATTCATAAAAATATACCACATACAATATGTTTGTATACAGTAATGTTTACATAATTATTTTAAAATTTCCCACAGGAAACTCTTTGATAAATTAACATAATAAAATAAATTACCTAAAAATAAACATAACAAAGCTAAAAATAACTTTAAATAAATAAAATGCAAATATTATAATAATGTTTCAATACCATTCACGTGTATTGAAAATGGAAAAGAAAACATTAAAAATTTTAAAATTTAAAACTTACCTAAATTGATTTCTTTTCTCAATTAAATCCTGGACTCGGGTACGTCTTAGTGGTGCTGGTGAGGTTCCAGGTGAAGAAGATTGTTCTTGACTTTCGGCCACTAAAGAGCGTGCCATGGCTAAATCTTCTTCTTTCATGTTATTGTGAATTATTTATGGCAAATTATAATTTTATAAAAAATATTTTTTTTTTTTTTATAAAAATGTTTTAATTTTTTTTAATAATTATGTAGTTTAAATATTATAGCATTACCAACATAATTCTTTTCTAGAAAATCTTAATAAAATTTCAAAATAAACATACAATTTTGAATAGTTAATATTTAATACATTTATTTATTTATATAATATTTTGAATGATTTTTATTTATTTTTTAGTGTATTTTGAAGAGTATTTTATTATTATTTAATTTTTAAAAATATTTTACTTTTTATTTCAATATTTTATAAATTTTTTACTATTTTATTTATCATTTAAGAAAATCTTATATTTTATAATAAATTTTTTAGTATTCCATATTTAATTTTGCATTTTTTATAAAATTTCTTTATGTTTATGATTTAATTCGTATAATTTTAAGTTTTTAATTAAAATTAATTTCTATTTCATTTATTTTTTGTATTTATTTATCTCTCTTTGTTGTAATTTATTATTACTATTATTTACACTAAATGAAACACAACTGTCCGTGTTAAAAGTCAAAATTCAACTGATGCGTTCAAATGCATGAACAAATATCTAAACAAAATATATTCTGAATATCAAAAAATGCTAAACAAAACGAAAAAATGTAATTCATTTTTTTTATGAGTGATCTAAACAAATTGGTTAAACCCTACACAGAGAAAAAAATATTTGGATTTCTTTTCTTGCACTGTGGCTAGTCTACAGTTTGTCTATAAACTAGACTATAGACTACACTATAGACTAGACTATAGACTAGATTATAGACTAGTCTATAGTTTAGTCTATAGTATAGTCTATAGTTTAGTCTATAGTA
>NC_060954.1:2297914-2353823 GCF_022045245.1 Lucilia cuprina
GTCTATAGTCTAGTCTATAGTCTAGTCTATAGGCTAGTCTATAGTCTAGTCTATAGTCTAGTCTATAGGCTAGTCTATAGTCTAGTCTATAGTCTAGTCTATAGTCTAATCTATAGTTTAGTCTATAGTCTAGTCTACAGGCTAATCTAAAGTCCAGTCTAGTAAAGTTTTATAGTTGAAATGAAAAGTCGACTTTTTGACTTTTTGCATTTTATGAAAAGTCGACTTTTCGACTTTTTGCATTTTATGAAAAGTCGACATTTCGACTTTTCGACCTTTTGCATTTAGTTAAAAGTCGATTTTTCGACTTTTTTCATTTAATTAAAAGTCGATTTTTCAACTTTTCGCCTTTTTATATTTTATAAATAGTCGACTTTTCGACTTTTTCGACTTTTAGACTTTTCCGACTTTTAAACTTTTTCCGACTTTACGACTTTTCGACTATTTTTGACTTTTTTCGACTATTTTCTTCTTTTTTCGACTTTTTTCGACTATTTCGACTTTTTCCCACCAGAGTTAAAAATTTATAAAGTTGCCATTTAACATTATATTATTATTATTTGTTATTATTAATAAAAAAATTTTATATATATTTTTTCTATTTGTTGCAATTTTTTTTTGAGTTTTTTCGACTTCTTTCTATTTTCGACTTTTTCCGACTTTTTTCGACTTTTTTCAACTATTTTCGACTTTTTCCGACTATTTTCGACTTTTTCCGACCTTTTCCGACTTATTCCGAATTTTTCGACTTCTTTCGACTTTTTCCGACTTTTCGATTTTTTCCGACTTTTCGACTTTTTTCGACCCTTTCCGACTTTTCGACTTTTTTTCGACTTTTATTTACAAAGGCGACTTTTCGACTTTTTTCATAGACGATAGTCGAGTTATCGACTTTTTTGGAACAAAATAGTCGACTTCGACTTTTCGACTTTTTTCGACAAAAAGTCGATTGTTCGATTATTCGAAAGTCGATTTATGGAACCCTACAGTCTAGTCAGTAGTCTAGTCCATAGTCTAGTTGTTGTTAGTTTTAGATTTTTTTCAATTATTCTATAATGAGATTTGGTACGTGTCTTCGTTTCATTTAATATACAATTTTATACAATTTTTAATTTGAAATTTATATTTTGAATGCCCTATAGTCCCGTCTTTAGACTATTGACTAGACTATAGACCAGTATGTAACACTAGAATATAGACTACACTTATTGTATATAGATATAAACATTTTATTGTAGATTATAGACTAGACTATAAATTAGACTATAGTCTATATTATAAGCTATACTAGACTAGATTAGTCTAGTCTTTAGTCTAATCAAGTCTATAGTATAGTCTTTAGTCTAGTCTATAGTCAACATTCTAGTATATAGTCTAATATATAGTCTAGTCTATATTCTAGTATTACATACTGGTCTATAGTCTAGTCCATAGTCTGCAGACGGGACTATAGGGCATTTTAAATATAAATTTCAAATAAAAATCTATGAACAAAATAACAAAATTGTATATTAAATGAAATGAAAAAAAAAAACGAAACATACAAAATCTCATTGTAGAATAACTGAAAAAATGTCTGAAACTAACAACAACAAAAATAAATAAAATCTCATATATAGTCATATATGTATACAACATCCATCTATACCTATAATATATACGATTCTATAGAGTAAAATTGTTCGCTGCTAAGTGTAGACAATTGTTGATGAAAAAGCAAAAAAAATGTAATTTTTATTTGAAACTGAAAGTTTGAAAAATTCAAAATGAAACAACATTGAAGTAAAAAATTAATTTACATTTTTTGAGTATTTCGAGTTCGATTTCAAATAAATGTTCTCATTTAAGTGAGGAGTAAGAAGTAAAAAGATTCAAATTACATTTTCAACTACTAATCTGATATTAAAGGTGTTGGGATAGAACTTAAAAAGAAAAAAAGAAATACTTTCTATAGAATTTATTTATACAGCAAGTTAAAACATTTTTTAAGATGTAATTTATACTATTTTAAAACAGTTTAGAAAAGTGAAAACATTGTCGTTTTTCTTGAATTTAAGATCTTGTGTAGCCATGGTAAACTTTATTGCCGTCTCGGAATTTAATTACAGTTTAAGATGAAACAGTAATCGATTTACTTTCAATAGCTTTATGTGTAACATCACTCACATCCATTCGTTCTATTGTCTTAAACGTGCTAATTGTTTATATATTTCGCACACAACAAGTGTTTTTGGTATTTGTTTATAATTTTCTTCGAATTTATTAATAATTTATAAGAAATTTTTTTCTTTATAAATATGTATGCAAACAAGCAAATATTTAATTGAATTAAACAGTGAAAACTTTTGACAGTGAAGGAAAAAGAAATAAGCAATAAACTAACTAACTAACTAAGTAACTAACTAACAAACAAACTAACAAACTAACAAACTAACAAACTAACTAAATAACTAACTAACTAACTAACTAACTAACTAACTAACTTACTAACTAACTAACCAACTAACTTAATAACTAACTAAATAACTAACTAAGTAGCGAACTAAGTAACAAACTAACTAACTAAATAACTAATTAACTAACTAAGGAACTAACTAACTAAGTAGCGAACTAAGTAACAAACTAACTAACTAAATAACTAATTAACTAACTAACTAAGTAAGGAACTAACTAACTAAGTAACAAACTAACTAACAAACTAACTAACAAACTAACTAACAAACTAACTAACTAAATAGAATTAGGTTGAAGAACAGTTTAATTTATTAGTATTGCCCGACACACAGTGGTATAGGAAAAAAAAAGAGGGAAATAATTCGGTAACTTCTAAACGGTTAATCCGATTTTAATGAAATTTGGTATGCACAAAGAGGAGGTGTTGTCGAGTTTAGGTTTTGAATTTGGACCTTATAGGCCAACCAGGGGCCCGGCGGGGGGTCCTCAAATTAGGACACCTCGGCTATGTTAAATTTTTAAAACGATCCTATTTCTTCATTTGAGTTACGATTTAAAAAAAAATTCGTATATAGAATTTCCTCATCGAGCACTATAAAAAATGTCGTCATAGCAGTAAATTATCTCTTATAGTTTAGGAGATATTCGCATTTGAAAATTAAAATTTTAAAATTTTTACCGTTCTTACTTTAGTTTTTTGATAATAGCGGGTCCAAATATTCCCGATTTTCGCCATTTCTTTTTTTATTCGCTTAACAACAAGTTTATATATCAAGCAGTGAATGAATTATGTAAAAATCATGACTGAGTCCAAAGTTATAGGCATTTTAATTTAAAAAATTAAAAAAAGGCGATTTTTTGCCATTTTTTGGGGAAAAAAGTATCTTTTTCTTTTTATGTTATCTAAAAAGTTTCTAAGAAGATGTATATAGAATTTATACTTTTTGAAAAGCTGACTTTACATAAAATACGATAAATGAAACAAAACCTAAAAATTTTTGATACCGAGGGGACCAGATCCATCCAAAAAAACCCTATTTTTTTATATAAAATTCAATTTTGAGCAAAAATTCTCAAATCGCATAGTCGATATCAAATTATAGTGACCTGTTTTATATGACCCAATATGTTCTTAATCATTTTGTAACGGGTTTCGATAACCCCGCCCCTGGTATGGATATAATAGGCAAAAAACCAAAAAATCCCATTTTTGGGATTTTTTAAAACTTTTTTGGGAATTCCGGGATTTCTAATAAGAAAATTCGAACTTTTTATTTAATTTTAGATTTTGAGTAAAAAAATCTACCTAACTGTAAAATTTCATCAAAAAATATTCATAAATAAAATTTTTATTGCAATTTGAAAAATTTGTATCTTCGCAAAAACTGAATAAAAAACATTTTTTAATTTTTTTAAAAAAAAAGTATTCCGCGAATTTTTTAATTTTCAAAAATTATATACAGTTTTGAAAAATAGACAAAATTACCTTTCCATTGATATATAACATGCCTACCTAATGTTTTTTAAGTGACAAATTAATTAGGGAAAACTCAACATCTTTTAGAAAATTTACCTAGCACTATTATTTTCATCCATACATTTGTTAGGCATGTTTTACTACCTAAATTTTTATGAATTTTTACAGCCACTTTTTACGATTAATCTTTTATTCTTTATCCCTAAAAAAATTAACAAGTATTTATTTTATATAAAAATAGTCTTTATTTATTTTTTTTATAAATTAATATAATTTTGTAAAATAATCGGTATCACAGTAGTCCATATCTAAAAGATAAAGTAAATCTTTAAATTCATGAATATTTTCAAATGCTAACGTTTTGTAGCAAATCCAACGTTTCCTTATAGTAGATAAAACAGGATCAGAAGATAGAATCAGATTATTAAAAATATCTTCATTTTGAGACTGCCTAGAACACTTCCTTGAGCTAAACTGATGAATATGCTTAAAGTCTCTATTCCTCGATTCTTGGGGTTCTTCTGTAAGCTCTCCTAAAGGCAGAATTTTATGTTCTATGATGACTTTTCCATGACATAATATCTTGTAAACTGTAGGTGTCATTTCTTTCCAGGGATATAATTCCAAAAGTAATTTAGAAACTTTTGTACAATACTCTCCAAATATTGTTGCGTTCACTTTATGCTTGCTATTTATCGCCATTAGAATAATATTGACCTTTTGCAGTAAATCCATAGTAATTCCGGTTATTTCGGAAGTAGTTTCAAAATGTTTAAAAAAACGTCTAGCGGTATTACCATCGTTTGTGCTTCCATATCCTGTGAGTGGTTTATCAATATTTAATCCCATCCGCTTTTTAAATTCCTCTTGAATTCTTCGTTTCTCACTGGCTCTCATTTCCATTAACTCCTTATTGTTATTTGCACTTTTGTTTGCATTTTCCGGTATGCTTCTGTACTTTAAATCATATGCTAAATGTAGAAAATGTTCCAGAAATCGTATGCGAGCATGTAGGGGGGATATTCCAAATTGTAATGTTTCCTCATTTATTGATCTTTGCTTGGAAATATTCGAAAATTCTGATTTTTTTATCACCACATATGTAGCAGTACCAAGTAGATGATGTTCCTGTAATGGCATTTCCAACTTTCCCATCAATCATTGTAAGTTTTAAATCATAGGACATGTTAAACGAATAATTTTCTATTTCGATTGTTATAGGTTCCAAGTTTTTAATTTCTGCTTCAATACGATTTATCAAATCTTGCGTTGTTGTTTTGGATTCCTTTATATACTCAAAGCTTATTGGCCTACAAAAAGCTTTGGATCCTGGAGTCGAATTCTTCCAAATATCATCGAAACTGGTTGATGGAGAATCGCTGTCAGCATACTTTCGAATTCTTAATGGAACTAGCGATGCCATAAATACACTTTTATACTCGGAAGATGATTCACTTGTGTTGATTTGTTTATATTCCGAGAGTGCTGATAATCCATCACATCCCCACTTACAAATGAGTTGAAGATCACAAGAATTTATTTTTTTTAGTTGGTCTGAAGAAAAGTCAGAAGCAATCCTTAAAGCAGTATTTTCGAGTAGAGCGCCGAGTCCAATAACAGCCTTCCGATTACAAAATGATTAAGAACATATTGGGTCATATAAAACAGGTCACTATAATTTGATATCGACTATGCGATTTGAGAATTTTTGCTCAAAATTGAATTTTATATAAAAAAATAGGGTTTTTTTGGATGGATCTGGTCCCCTCGGTATCAAAAATTTTTAGGTTTTGTTTCATTTATCGTATTTTATGTAAAGTCAGCTTTTCAAAAAGTATAAATTCTATATACATCTTCTTAGAAACTTTTTAGATAACTTAAAAAGAAAAAGATACTTTTTTCCCCAAAAAATGGCAAAAAATCGCCTTTTTTTAATTTTTTAAATTAAAATGCCTATAACTTTGGACTCAGTCATGATTTTTACATAATTCTTTCACTGCTTGATATATAAACTTGTTGTTAAGCGAATAAAAAAAGAAATGGCGAAAATCGGGAATATTTGGACCCGCTATTATCAAAAAACTAAAGTAAGAACGGTAAAAATTTTAAAATTTTAATTTTCAAATGCGAATATCTCCTAAACTATAAGAGATAATTTACTGCTATGACGACATTTTTTATAGTGCTCGATGAGGAAATTCTATATACGAAATTTTTTTTAAATCGGAACTCAAATGAAGAAATAGGATCGTTTTAAAAATTTAACATAGCCGAGGTGTCCTAATTTGAGGACCCCCCGCCGGGCCCCTGGTTGGCCTATAAGGTCAAAATTCAAAACCTAAACTCGACAACACCTCCTCTTTGTGCATACCAAATTTCATTAAAATCGAATTAACCGTTTAGAAGTTACCGAATTATTTCCCTCTTTTTTTTTCCTATACCACTGTGCGACACTTCACTCAAAACCAGAAAGAATGAAAACAGCTGTTTTTTCCAACACTATAAATAAAAACCAATTTTAAAAATTTGTCTCGAGTCCTGGTTCAGATGCTATCAAAAGTGATATACCCGAAACTTTTTAATAACCGTTTCAAAATTTGGTGTTGTTCTGTAAATTTTTGCATATTTTTACATAAAATGTTTATTGATTTCACAAAATTTTTTACAAACTAATCAGTTAAAGAACAATTTTTGTACTTTAATTAAAGAATAAACATATAGTTGTAAGTTGTAAAATGATCGGTCTTAATATTTTTTACCTTAAACAACTAAGATTAGTTTCCTTGTTATACCCTACACCACTATAGTGGGGAGGGTATTATAAATTTGTGCTGATGTTTGTAACATACAAAAATATTGGTCCAATACCCACCTTAAAGTATACCGATCGATTCAGAATCATTTTTTGAGTCGATTAAGACATGTCCGTCCGTCCGTCTGTCCGGCTGGCTGTCCATGTAAACCTTGTGCGCAAGGTACAGGCCGCAATTTTCAAGATAATTTGATGAAATTTGGACCAAGCATGTTTTTTGGCACAGGGACGAAGCCTATTGAAAATGGTTGAAATCGGTCCATTATTTCACCTAGCCCCCATACAACCGTACCTCCCGATTTGAACTTTTTATGCCATAATTACGTCAAATATTCTGCTATCTCTTTAAAAATTGGCACAAATAAGTTTTATATAAGTATAAATGACGCTGCAGATTTTCGTAAGGATCGGCCTATATTTGACCCTAGCCCCCATACAAACCCCCCTTCAAAAAATGACTTAAACGTCTAAAATTGACTTGTAACCATTTGTATCGCAATGAAACTCAACAAAACTAACTGTTATTTAAAAATATATCCTTTTCCCAAATTAACCGAGGATCGGCCCATATTTGACCTATATAAAGCCTCATTTAGAAATTTTAGTTTTTTATCAATAAATTGCTTAAATATTTTGGAAATATTGGTAATATTCAACATAAAACTTTCTTCATAAAAAATAAAAATTTTATAAAAAGTAAAAATTTTAAAAATATACTCATGGTGTAGGGTATTATATGGTCGGCCATGCCCGACTATACTTTCCTATTTGTTATATTACAAATTTATGTTTTATATATTAATTTCAAGTTTTTATATAATATTAATGTTATTCATTGTAATTGTAATTGAAATTTTATTTCAGACAAATTCTATAAAAATATTTATTTTTTTTTTTCTGTCAAATAATAAAATTAAAACATAAATCTTTTAAATGTCATAGTTTTAGCACGATTTATAAGAAAAATCAATTAAAAACTGATCAAACATTTTAGATAACAAAACTGAAAATAATAAATTATCAATAGAAAAAAACAATATTAATTAACAAAAGAAACAAACTGCTAAACAATTCAAATAAGAATAATATCTTAATAAAATAACATTTAACATTTGACAATTTACAAAAAAAGTGTGAGTTTAAATGAAATCTATAACACGATTTTAACATACAAACATAAGTTATTATGAAAATCTAAACAGAGATATAAACATTAATCATTCTGCAGTTTTATTAAAAAAATAAAATTTTGCAAAAAAAACTACTTTAAAGCACATGATTTAAACAAATTGTGCTAAATTTTGAACGCATTTTTTTTATTTTAAAAGAAAGAAAAAAAACTCAACAAGTGTGTGCTGTTTGCACACCAAACGATTGTCACGTTCAAGTTTAAATTAATTGCTTGTATACAAATAAATTTAAACTAAAAAAAAATTAATAGTATTTTTTTGTTATAGATAGACTTTACTTTAAATTTGTTTTAGTTTAACTCTATTTTAAATTGTTGTCACTTTTTTTTCAAAAACTACAAATTTTAAGAAAAACAAAACTCTCACACACATAAGTACATATATAATTTGCAAGTGGTTTACCTTAGTTTTGTTTTTATTTTGTTTCTATAAAAGTTCAATTAATTGATATGGAAAAAATATTTGCCACAACAATATTGAAAATTGACATAAAATTAAACATTTGCAACATTGTATAGAGCCCATGTTACTAAAATAAATGAATGCCCTACCTAAAAAGTAGGGTTCTATAAATTGACTTTCGAATAATCGAACAATCGACTTTTTGTCGAAAAAAGTCGAAGTCGACTATTTTATTCCAAAAAGTCGATAACTCGACTATCGTCTATGAAAAAAGTCGAAAAGTCGACTTTGTAAATAAAAGTCGAAAAAAGTCGAAAAGTCCGAAAGTCGAAAAGTCCGAAAGTCGGAAAGTCGAAAAGTCGGAAAGAGTCGAAAAAAGTCGAAGTCGACTATTTGGTTCCAAAAAAGTCGATAACTCGACTATCGTCTATGAAAAAAGTCGACTTTGTAAATAAAAGTCAAAAAAAAGTCGGAAAGTCGAAAAGTCGGAAAGAGTCGAAAAAAGTCGAAAAGTGGGAAAACGTCGAAAAAAGTCGGAACAAGTCGGAAAAAGTCGAAAGAAGTCGAAAAATTCGGAAAAAGTCGAAAATAGTCGAAAAAAGTCGAAAATTCGGAAAAGTCGAAAATAGAAAGAAGTCGAAAAAACTCAAAAAATTGCAACAAATAGAAAAAAATATAAATAAAATTTTTTTATTACTAATAATAAATAACAATAATATAATGTTAAATGGCAACATTATAAATTTACGCTTTTGGAAACTTTATAAATTTTTAACTCTGGTCGGAAAAAGTCGAAAATAGTCGAAAATAGTCGAAAAAAGTCAAAAAGTCGGAAAAAGTCGAAAAGTCGACTATTTATAAAATATTAAAAGTCGAAAAATCGACTTTTAATCAAAAGAAAAAAGTCGAAAAATCGACTTTTAACTAAATGCAAAAAGTCGAAAAGTCGACTTTTCATAAAATGCAAAAAGTCGACTTTTCATAAAATGTAAAAAGTCGAAAAGTCGACTTTTCGTTTCAACTATAGAACCCTACTAAAAAGCAAAAATGTTAAGTTAACAGACAAATAAACTTTCAGTGCTGCCATGAAAAAGGGCCAAATGTTTTATTTTAACATTATTAAGTTTGTCTAAGGGAAAGTTTTTATTTGAAAATAGACAAAATGTTTTTGGTTTTAAATTTATCGATAGCTGTAGCTGTTTTTTCAATTCTTCATAAACTTTTTTTTTGCTGTGTTAAATCAATATTTATTAATCTATATAATCATTTATTTAGCTTTAAGTCAAATGTTGTCGATGTTAATATATTAAATTTTGCTTTCTAATAAAAACCTTGAAGGAAATCCTTGTTTTATATAAATTAAGGTTAAAATACCACGCCTACAAAATATAAATAAATAAACTATAATTACAAAAATAAGCCACTTCTTTTTTAAGACAAATATATTATTGCGCAACTATTTAGTAAATATGAGAAATTTGGTAAAAAAATAAAAATTTTGAACAAAATGTAATTAAATTTTTTTATAAAGATAATTAACACTCTTTGATTAAACCTAATTTAATATATATTTTGTGTTTTCGGTAATGAAATATGTTACTTAGGGCGGGTTTCTTACTACTCAGTTAAACTTGGATTAACTTGCTGTTAGATTAAACTCGAAACAAATTTAGGCGGATTTTAATCGATGATTGTGTTTTTTCAACTTTGTTAGTATTGCCAACTATTCACTCAAAAACATACACAATGAACAGCTTTTTTTCAAATAATAATACTTTTGTAAAGTGAAACATTTTGGAAAAAATGCTAGATAAACATTTAAAACAATAATAAATAAAACCAAACATTGTTTTATTGTTTTTGTTAATTGCGTTTTCTCACCTATAACTTAAGTTTAATTGCCCAATAACATTCAGTTAAACTAAGATAATAAATAACGTTACTGTTTACTGAAAAACACAAAACATATATTAAACTAAGTTTAAACAAAGAATGTAGATTATCTTTATCTGAAAACCCCACCCTTATTATCTTATATTAAATGAGTGTTATTGACAAATTAGTAGAGTTCTATAGTTAAAACGAAAAGTCGATTTTTTGTATTTAGTTAAAAGTCGACTTTTCAACTTTTTGCATTATATGAAAAGTCTATTTTCATATATTGCAAATAGTCGAAAAGTCGACTATTTTTTTATAAATAGTCGACTTTTTTCAACTTTTCGACTTTTTCGACTTTTATTAACAAAGTCGACTTTTTTCACAGACGATAGTCGAGTTGTCGACTTTTTTGGAACAAAATAGTCGACTTCGACTGTTCGATTATTCGAAAGTCGATTTATAGAACCCTACAAATTAGTTAGTTAGTTATTTAGTAAGTTAGTTACTTAGTTAGTAAATTAAACACAACATTTTAAGTTATTTATGTTTAAAAACTATTTTCAAATTAAAACAACATTTATTAACGGTTTTTTATATGGTATCACAGATTCAAATTAAAAAAACATACGCTTGTATGGCAACATTTTGAAATCCCGCTTAACATAATAGTGCTGCCACGTAGCTTAAAACACTACTGACAAAAATACAACTCTGTTGTATAACACATCTCATGTCATGAAATTTTTCCATGGGATTACACAAGTGTCAAAATCATATTGTGACAAAAAAAAAACAGAATCGTGCGTGCGGTAAAAACATAATTTGATACATTTAATAGATTTTAAATTAAAAAACACACGAAAATGGCCACAAAACAATTAATTAACAAACAAAACACTAAATTGGTGTCCCTGCTGGTAGCCAACAAGCCCTGGAAGAGGTATGTTTAAAGAATTTAATAAAAAATTAACTACATTGTGATCAGCAGCAGTATTTAATGCTGATAATGATTACAACAATTTAAGAAAGAACGTGAACATTTTGCCTAATGTGACGTAATAAGTTAACCCATAGAGTTAATCAATGATAATGAAAATTTTATTAAAAACTTGAATGAAATTATGATAATTTGTGAATTTTAGCTGTTGGTCCTCTACCGCCAGATGTTATAGCAATGAAAAATCCGCCGAAAAGGAAACCGCACAAACAGAACAAGCATCTGCTGCCAATGGTGAAGATGCCAAAAAATTGGCTGAAAATATTGAAACCTTAAACAAAGAAGTCCAAGAACTAAAAGAAAAGAATGAGGAATTAATGGACAAATATCGTAGATCCTTGGCCGATAGTGAAAATTTAAGAGTACGTTTGAATAAACAAATAGCCGATGCCAAAATCTTTGGTATACAATCATTCTGTAAAGATTTACTAGAAGTAGCTGACATTTTGGGTCATGCTACTAAAGCCGTGCCTCAAGATCAATTGACGGATAGTAATCCTCATTTAAAGAATTTATATGAAGGTTTAACTATGACCAATGCTTCTTTGTTGCAAGTGTTCAAGCGTCATGGTTTGGAACCCATGAATCCCTTGAATGAAAAATTCAATCCTAATATGCATGAAGCATTATTCCAAAAGGTATGTTTGTTGGTTTTTTTTTTCAAATAGATTATATTCAAAATTATAATTTCAAATGTATTTCCAGCCTGATTCATCGGTAGAACCTGATACCGTTATTGAGGTAACAAAATTGGGCTATAAGCTACACGAACGTGTTATACGACCTGCTTTAGTTGGTGTTTCTAAATCTTAATAGTTTTTCTTTGTTTTATAAAAACTTTTTGCTTAATGTTTCCACAAATTATCTAATAATTTAAAGAAAGCGTATTAAGCTGTTTTAAAAAGATTTTCGTTTTATTTCTATAACTTTTTTCAAAGTTTATGTAAAACTTTTTTTAGCAGCTTAAGTTTTTCTTTTCTTTATAAGTTTGGTTTTGTTACAATACAACTTTTTTATTACCTTTTGTATTGTTCCAAAAAAAAACCTTCAATTACTAGTGATTTGTTTAGTTTTATAAGTTTTATGTGTAAATATATTACAAAATAAACAAAATTGTCTAAAGAAATTAAGTTTTATATAAAAAAAAAAAATTTTATGTAGACTTGTGAAAATTTTTATCCTATTAACTACAAGTCGGTTAATTTATTCTATATAGACTTTATTTTGAACAAGGACTCAATTTTGTAATTAAATTTAAGAATTTAATTTGTTATAAATAAAATACATTGGAAAAAATTTAAAAAAATTATTTTAATTTTGATAATTTTTGGCAAATTTTTCAGAGACTGATCTATAGTCTGATCTGTAAACTGTTCTATAAACTAGTATGTAGTTTGATAGTCTAAACCAAAGTATAACAAGTAGTCCGACTCACATATAAGAAATTACTCTCTCACATCTACGAGTACCGTGTGAATTCGACTCTCTTGTGAGAAATTAAAACTTGTCAAAACACTCAAATGTTTAACTTACTTTTTGGCCACTTTTAAGGATCGTACTTTAGTCTGGTCCTTTTTTAAAAATATTATAAAACTTTTTACATTTTTATCTTTAGTTTTATTAAAATCTTAATTACATTAATTATCGTTAAACCTTAAAATTATTAGCAGCTTTATCACTTCAAGATGTCTATAAGTTCTTTAAAACTTCATCTAACTCCTTCGATTTTGTGTTTGCAAACCTTTTCACTTTAAAGTGGCAGTGGAACTCAAAAGTTTCTTAAGATCTTCATCTTGTTCGATAGCCTTTTGTACGGCTGCCATAACTTGAGCTTCCATGGGCGAATTACGATCATAACCAATGGGGAAACGACTAACTTTAGTGGCCAATTCTAATAGTTTAGGTTTGCTGGCTAAAAAATCTTCAATTTTTTTACTCGGTATCTTGGTGACACGAGACAATTGTTGAACATGAGGTATTAACATTTTGGGTGTATTTAAATGCACCACCTGGGTATTGGCGATAGGTGGCGAAGGTGTAGTAGTTGTGGTAGTAGTGCTGCTAGTGCTAGTAGGACTTGAACGTATGGGTATGGGATAATTATAGGGTATAGTTTTGCTTGCTAAAATGGCATCAGTTTTTAAATTGGTTTTTTCTCTGGAATCGTTTTTCACAATTTCCGATTCTGTTTGATTTTCTTGATTATCTTTTTGTTTGTTGTTGCTAATCTTTTTGCCATTTTCTGTTATTCTATTAAGTTCATGATATTCTTTGCTCTTTCCGGATTCTCCAGAGTTTTTATGAAACAAATTATTTAAATGCATATAATTCATTATACGTTCCATAAAACTAGGATGAGTATTGGGTAATTCTTTTAGTTTTTGTATAATTTTGGGTGTTTTGCGTGGCTTTAAGGTGGGTTTACTAGTGGTTTCCTCTTCGCCTTCATTGCTTAATATATAATCCCCATTAGAATCATCATCAGTTATAACTATAAGGCCTTCATCATTAATTTTAACCGGTTCTTCTATATCTCCCATATCATCATCATCCTCTTCATCATCATCTTCTTCTATATGTTCTTTATTTTTATAGGAATTTTCTGTGTTATCGGTATAGTCTGTAGATTCTATATAGGCTTTCATTAAGGCCACACCCTGTTCATTGGAAGTTAATTGTCTAATATAACTTAAAGTTTCTTCCGGGCTATTGGTACCCAATAGTTGTCCTAATTCTGAAATACTAGGTATTTCATCTAGACTTTTAAGGCCCAATTTATTTTGTGCTATATCCAATAATTCACTTGGAAATTCATCATCTGTTATAAAAGGAGAGGAAGTGGTAAATTTCGTTGTAGGCACACTGGTAGTAGAGGTAGTGGGTTTAGGTGTTGTGGTGCTGGTAGTAGTAATGGTGGTAGTAGTGGATGTTGTAGTGGGCATTATTATAGGTTTTGTATGCGCTGTTTTGGCCCAAGTATTTATAGCCATTATTTGCCCCGGCGGTGGTGGAGGTATAATATGATATCTGGGATAATGGCGCCATAAAGGAAATGGCGGTGGCATGCGTATAGTATTAGGATAATTACCACCTACATTGTGATTTTGACCCAAAGCTTTTTCCACCACTAAGGCCGCATCTGGGCCATAGGATTTTGGCACATAACCATAACGAGCTTGTGATAACTTTAATATTAATATTAAACAAAATATCTGTAAAAATTCAAAATTTTAAGGTTAAGTTGGTAATTTTTTGATAAAAAATTATGTATTTTTCAAAAAACTTAAAAAGAATCGGTTGAAAATCTCATAAAGATTTGAAATTTCACTTTAAATCAATTGAAAAAGATAATTAATTGTTAAAAATAAGAAGAATATTGAGATTTTTCAACACAATATGCAAATAATTCAATTTCTTTAATATTTTGCCTTAAGGTTTAGAAATAATAGGATTCGATTGCAATATTGAGGTTATGTTGTATTACAACGAAATATTTTAATGTTAAAAATGACCGATTTGTTTTAAATAATAAGTTTCTACAGCATAAGTGAGGTTAGTTTTAACTAAATGTCTGAAATTTAATTTATTCTTTATAAATTGAAAATGAATGAAATACAATTAAAAGTTTTAAATGATTTTTATAAATAAACATATAAATTTGTTTAAAAATTATAGAATTATTCAAAATTTGTTAAATTTTCTTAAAATTATTTTATTAAAAACTATTTTTTTTTTTCAATTCCATTTTAAGTTTTGAGTACTTTTTTATTAAACTTTAATTTTTATAAAATTTCTCGAATTTTGTACGAAATTCACACTTTTTTCTTTAAATTACTTACCTTTTTAAACATTTTTTATAATCAAACTTTCAAAATCTAAATTTCAAACCCTTTTTCCCAAAAAATCTTTTAATTTTTCTAAATATTTTTTTTTTAATTTAAACACACTTTAAGTGATTTCACAAGTTTTCTTTTCTTTTTTTTCAAAACATTTCTTCCGCGTCTGACGTGTTAAACATGTAAAGGACTACTGAATATAATATTGAAAATATTGTATACCAAGTTAAGCCAGGTTTTGAGTTTTCAGTTTGAAAACTCAAAACCTGAAAAAACAACAACAAAAAACAAATTTATGACCTGCTTTAGCAATCTTACACGTACCCTCCTACCAAAAAACCAATACTTTTTTTATTAATGAACTAAAATTTTTCAAAATTTTCTTAGACAAAGAAGAAGAATAAACAAAGAGAATTTCTTTAGAAAATTATCAAATGTCTTGTTCAACACATCTTTTACACATTAATTTTGTATTCAAAATTAAAGACACAAAATCCCCAGACAAATTCTTTATTGTTTAACTATGCAGCTCAGGTCTCCTATAGATTTTTCCAGCTAATAATCTTGTAACTTCAGGTAGGTCGTTATGCTTGAGTTTGTAATATTTAACAGAATTCTTTAAAATCTAACAGCACGTTCTTTTTTTAAAAAATTTTAAAATGTCAGCTATTTGTGGTTTTGTTTTGAAGAAAATGTTTTTTAATATTTCTTAAAATAAACCAAAATTTCCACCATTTCTTAAATATGTTTGCTCCTATTTTAAGGTACATATTTCTTTAATCATTATTTTGTTTTATTTATTTCGGGTTCAAAGTTATTTTCGCCGACGCCTACAATTTTCGTAATTCTTTTCTATTACAACTATTTACAGCTCAAATTACATTTTGTTTAACATTCGTTTTAATAATTTCTAGAAAATTATTTAGATTTCTGTGTCCGTTTTAATGTCTGTTTTATGGTGCAGATTAGCTGATCTTCTTGTTTTTGTAATTTGAAAAGGTACCGTTTTATGCAGGTAGTCAGACTGCCAGACAGACAGTAAAACTTTAATTGCTTAAAGAAGGTTTTTCTTGGTTGATAAACCATTAGCTTAAGTTTCCATATACGTCTACTGATCTTTTTGAAAGAGGCGTAGTTTTAAAAGGGGAATTCAAATAAATAATAACGAGGGATAAAAAAAGACTAAAATTAATCTGCAAAAGAAACCTGTGTAACTAATATAGATTGTATAATGAACTTCTAGCTATAATTAGGGCAGGTTTCTTACTCCTCAGTTAAACTAGTTCTAAGTTGCTGTTAGATTAAACTCGGAACAATTTTAGGCGGACTTTAACCGATGATTGTGTTTATCAGTTTTAGATTTAAGCTCAGTTAACTTTGTTAGTATTGCCAACTGTTCAGTCAAAAACATAAACAATGAACAGCTGTTTTTGCAAATATTACTTTTGTAAAATGTAAAATTTTGAAAAAATGTTACATGTAAACATTTAAAACAATAATAAATAAAAACAAGTAAAAAGTTATAGTCGGGCGATACCGACCATATAATACCCTACACCTGTATATGAATAAAATGTGATTTAGTTTTTATAATAAAGCATTTAAGTTGAATAGTACCTTGTCTCAGATATACAAAAGTCATTTACTGTTTAATAAAATTGTGGATATTTAAGTAAAATTTTGATGGGGGCTTTTTAAAGGGGCTAGGGTCAAATGAGGTTCTATAATTATAAAATTAATCAGGGTCATCAAGACTAGTATAGAACTTGGTTTTGCATCTTTTTGTCGAGATACGAGTATATTATAAATAATTATGAACTTAAAAGCCCTATTTGGCGGGTTCAGTTCTATGGGGCCTAGGTGAAATAATGGACCGATGTTAACTTTTTTTAATATTCTTCGTCTACAGTACCATAAAAGATCATGTGTCAAATTTCATTGAATTATCTCCAAAATTGCGACCTGTAGTTTGATTACAATGTTTACAAGCCCTTTTCGGGGGTACAGTTGTATGGAGGCTAGGTGAAATAACGGACCGATCTTACCCATTTTCAATAGGGTTCGTCCTTGAGACAATAGAAGATCATGTACCAAATTTCATTCAATTATCTTGCGACCTGTAGTTTGATTACAAGGACATAGCTAAATCGGCTCAGAAAATGATTCTGTACGATTGGTGTACTTTAAGATGGGTATAGGACCAATATTATTGTGCGTTACAAACATCAGCATAAACCCAATATACCCTCCCCACTAAAGTGGTGTAGGGTATAAAAACAAATCAGAAAATTGCAATTTACTTAAAATGTTAAGTTTTTGTTTATAAGAAATTATTGTTTTATTGTTTTTGTTAATTGCGTTATCTCACTTATAACTTAAGTTTAATTGGCCAATAACAATCAGTTAAACTAAGATAATAAATAGCGTTACTGTTTACTGTAAAACACAAAACCTATATTAAACTAGCTTTAAACAAAGAATGTAGATTATCTTTATGTAAAAAACCCGCTCTCAGTTAAACTAAGATAATAAATAACTTTACTGATTACTGAAAAACACAAAACATATATTAAACCAGGTTTAAGCAAAGAATGAAGATTATTTTTATCAGAAAAACTTGCCCCTAAGGTCCACAATTAGATTGTACAGAGAGCCGTCACTGAGGCTTAACTAATGGACTTTATAATGTACTGAATTAAAGACAACAAAACCTAATAATAGCTTGTATAAAGAACTACAATTAAAGCTAAAAAGAACAAGAATTGTACTATAAAAATTGCAAATTTAAAGTCTATATTTGTATGTATACACATTTGTTAGATCTTACAAAGTTGTCAGTAAAATGGGCAGAAAATGTCCAATAATAATGTCAACTTAAAAAATTTTCAATATTTTCGCTTATATGGTTTTTTTTCTGAAAACGATGCAAAAGAAATTTAAAGTTCAAAGTTATTAGACGACATTTTCTGAACATTTTACTTACAACGTTGTAAGATCTGACAACCGTGCTAAAGGGCTTTGACGGATTTAAAACCCAACTGAAGGTGGAATTATATAGTTTGAAGAACAACAAATAAATTTAAAATTGCAATGTGGAATGTATGAAAACCATATAAAAACCAGGACCCCAGATAGAATCCATAATAAAAGCTAAAACTGAAATCAAATACATTTCAATTAGAAAGGGTCTCGTAATAAGTACCAAAATTTAAGACGGAAGTGGGCTATATGTCGAACATAAATTTATTAATAAACTTGTCTATAGACTGGAGCATATACTAATAAACAGACTAGTGTAAAGACTGATCAATCCATAGACTGATCAATGGAATAGGTCATAGACTAACAAATCGACTACTTCATGAACAAGGCGATGAAGTAGTCACTAGATAAGTCCATGGACTCGCCACTAACAGTACTTAATTATGCAATCGAACTGAATAGGAATAAACAAATATGAAATTTTTTTAAATAATTTTTTTTTTCCAAAGTGATTAAATAAACATCTGCAGTATTAATAAAACTCCTTTAAAAAATCTCTTAAGTACCGTTACTGAGATTTTGCTGTCTTTTTGTTGTTGTTAAAATTGCCTAACGAAATAGAATGATAAAAACAAAGAGAACAAAGCAATTAGTTTTAACGCGATTTTAAAGCCAAACGTTTGATTGTTTAGTGAATTGTTAGTGAAATTTTGTAGTTGCATTTTAAAACGTATAAATTGGATTAAAAAATCAACATTTATACGTAGTTATAATACTTCATTTAATTAATTTAACGCCTTTAGTAAAATAGTATCATATTTTAAAGAAATTTACAAAAAATACAATACACACGAATAAAAGGCGAAAAAATGTTAAAAAACAGCCATTTTGTTAGGAGACCGTAAAGTAAGTAATTTTTTCTTTTTTTTAATGTTTTAGTACCTCAAATCGTTTAAATTGTTAATAATTTCCATTTAAACGTTATTAAATACTATAAATTAATCTATCGCCAGGTGCATTGGTGGTAATTTTAGGTAGAAAAATTGCCACTAAAAATATGGCGATTACTTTCTGTTCAAAGGTAACTTTTTCTTTTAAATTAAAAGAAATTTTTCTTAAATTTGTGGAAACGAAATACCAGCCAAAATATAGTCGTAAAAAACCAAATATTCTGTGATATTTTTTTCTAATTTCATTTTAATCTGTGTCCTTAAAATAGCACTCGAAAAGTTCTGGTTTAATGATAAACTAATGAGCGTGCATAGGACAGGATATAATTTAAAAAATTGGGACCAAATAATTAGTTTTAGAAAAAAAAAACGAGTGATTATAATAAAAACACGTTGTTGAACTATTTAATGTTGCTCTAGTAATGAACTAATGGAAAATAAATGAAACATAAGCACGTGTATTAAATTTAGCATTTCATTAACATGCTTGACAGCGTTTTTAATTTGCTTGTCAGCGACATGTTTAGGAAGTGTTTAGAAACAAATTTTCTTTTACTAAACTAGTTCAAGCAAACAGGGTTGTTTTTTTAAAGGCAATATACAATGTGTATAGGAATGTATTTTATTTTTAAAAATAACGTATAAAAAAGAATATAAATTAGAAATTAAATACTAGAAATTAAATTTAATTAAATTTTAATTACTTAGGGAGGGTTTTTCAGATATAGATAATCTACATTCTTTGTTTAAACCTAGTTTAATACATGTTTTGTGTTTTTCAGTAAACAGTAACGTTACTTATTATCTTAGTTTAACTGAGTGTTAATGGCCAATTAAACTTAAGTTATAAGTGAGAAATCACAATTATCAAAAACAATAAAACAATGATTTCGGAAAAACAAAAACTTAATATTCTAAGTTAATTGCAATTTTCTGATTTGTTTTGTTTTATTTATTATTGTTTTCAATGTTTATTTAAAATTTTTTCATTTTACAAAAGTATTATTTGCAAAAAACAGATGTTCTTTGTTTATATTTTTGAGTGAAAAGTTGGCAATACTAACAAATCATCCGTTAAAGTCCGCCTAAATTTGGTTCGAGTTTAATATAACAGCAAGTTAAACCTAGTTTAACTGAGTAGTAAGAAACCCGCCCTTAAGGTGTTTTTTTTCTAATAAAGATAATCTTTATATTTTGGTTAAACCTAGTTCAATATATATTTGGTGTTTTACAGTAATCAGTAAAGTTATTTTATTATCTTAGTTTAACTGAGTGTTATTGGCAAATTAAACCTAAGTTATAAGTGAACAAACACAATCAACAAAAACAATAAAATATTATTTTCAGAAGAAGATAAACTTAATATTTTAAGTAAATAGTAATTTTCTGATTTCTTTTATCAAAATTATTTTTGTTTTAAATGTTTATTTTTATATTTTTTTCTATTTACATTTTACAAAACTGATATTTGCAAAAAACAGCTGTTCATTGTTTATATTTTTGACTGAAAAGTTGGCAATACGAACAAAGTTAACTGATCCTTGATCCTCAACTGAAAAACACAATCATCGGTTACAGTTCGCCTAAATTTGTTTCGAGTTTAATCTAACAGCAAGTTAAGCCTAGTTTAACTGAGTAGTAAGAAACCCACCATTAGGTAGATAACTTTGTTTAGTTAGTTGGTTAGTTAGTAAGTAAGCTAGAAAGTTAGTAACTTAGTAAGCTAATAAATTATTAATTATTATTTAGTTAGTTTGTTTGTTAGGTAGTTGGTTAGTTATGTAGTTAGTTATTTAGTTAGTTAGATAGTTAGTTGGTTAGTTAGGTAGTTAGTTATTCAGTTCTTTAGGTAGTTAGTTAGTTATTTAATTAGTTAGCTAGTAAGTTAGTTAGTTCTTTAGTTAGTTGGGTAGTTGATTAGTTGTCTAGTTAGTTAGTTAGTTAGTTAGTTAGTTAGTTAGTTAGTTAGTCAGTTAGTTAGTAAGTTAGTAAGCTAGTAAGTTAGGAAGTAAGCAACTTAGTAAGCTAGTAAGTTTGTAATTATTATTTAGTTAGTTTGTTTGTAAGGTAGTAGTTTACAATTTTTCAATAAAATCCATTTTTGATGAATTGATTTTTAATTTTTTTTTAATATTCTTTACTAAAAATTAAAAATTTTAATAAGTATTTATATTTGTATTTTCATTTAATACTTTTACATCTTTTCTGTCTTGTATATTTTTTTAATTTTTTACGTTTTTTTCTTTTCAGTTGTTTTTGTAATTTAAATAAATTCATAAATTTATTTCCAAAAAAACCTTCAACTTTATTTTTTACCAACGGTAAGTTTATTTTTAAATATTTTCTTAATTATTTAAACACATGATTTTTGTCATAATTTGTTATGTTAAATACATATTTAATTTATCAACAAAGTCAAATTTGTTATTAAACATATAATAAGTTTTTTTGGTAAATGTCCTTGAATTTCTCTGCTCGCCTAATACAATGGCCTTAGTTGAGGTCATTTCATAGTTCACTCAAAAATATAAATAAAAAAGCCCTTCAAAATATTAAAAAAAGATCAATGAACTCAAAATGAAATATAATTTGGAAATATTTATGTTTAAATAAATTTATTTGAAGTTGCTTTTTGAAAATTATGAAATACGGTTACTAAGAGAACGAAATTCTCTCAATTTTTGCAAATTTAATTAAAAGTTGTTAGAATCCTAGAAAAGAACTTTTTTTAGGTTTTTAAGTATTTTTTTTAATTATATAGAAATATTTGTACAAGAATTTTTATAAACAAATTAACATAATTTAAATGTATAACAAATTATTAGGTGTTCAGCATTTTTCAAAAAAGTAACAAGTGGGTCGTTCTGAAAGTATATGTTAGATTAAAATGTTGAAATTTTTCCTAATCAAACCGAAAAAATGTTTCTTCCATTTAAATATTTATTTAGTTGGTATAATATTTTACGAGTTTTTTGTGTGTTTGTGTGTCTAAGTGCGTGATAAAATTGTGTAACGTACACAATCGTATGTCTGTCCATCCATCCGTCTATCTGTCTGTCCATTTTGTAGTGGTATTGTTATCATTACAAATTGTTATCAAATGTATTTGTTTTTTGGGCTTTACTGCTGCCCCTTATCATTTAAAGGTCGGAATTTTCTTCAAAATAGTTTTTGTTTTTTAGTTTTTCTGTTTTTTTTTGTCATTTAACTGTCACTTTTTGCTGTTAACCCATTACCAAACACCACTATTTGTTTATAAGAACAAAATTATTAAACGTTGTTTATCTTTAGTTTTAAACAATTTTTTTAGAAATTGTTTATAACAAATTTAAAAAAAAAAATAATTTCATTCAAAATGGTTTCCCTACAAAATTCACTTTATTTGACTAATATTTTACTTTAAGTACAAAAAGTTTTTTTTTATTATTTTGTTATTTAGCTTACAATTTTTGCTGTTAACCCATTAGCACCCACCTGCACTTTCGCTTTTTTAGAAAAAAATTAATTAATGTGTCTTTAAATAACTTGAAAATTGTTTAAACAAATTTGTCCATTGAATATCCATATTGTCAATTAGTTACATATTTTTTTCATTTAAATAAATTGTTTTCCTAACATATCATTTATTTGCTGCATCTCTTTTATAGTTTTTATAAACAAAACTTTTTTTGATTTAATGACAGCTGTCACTTTTTGCTGTTAACCCATTACTTAGCACCACTATTATAAGCTTTTAAAAAATTCCAAATAAACTTAAACAAAATATCTGTTCACACTGTCAAAAAACTCATTCAAACTTATTTCTAAACAAAAGTTTTCGTTTCACTTGTTTGTCCTAAAAACACTTTAAAAGTTTTCTTAATATTTTGTAATTTAGCTGTCACTTTTTGCTGTTAACCCATTACAAAACAACCACTATTTGTTTATAAGAAATATTATTAAATTTTTCTTTATTTTAAATAAATTTCGAAATAGTTTATAAACAAATTAAACTCAAAATCCTAAACATTTTATAAAAAGTTTAAAAATGATAAAATAGATATTTGAAAGATATTATCTGTCACTTTTTGCTGTTAACCCATTACAAACCAAAGACTAAAATATAGCTTTAGACTTTATAATAGACCTTAGACAATACAATAGACTAGACTATAGACTAGACTATAGACTATACTCTGGACTAGACTATAGACTATACTCTGGACTAGACTATAGACTAGACTATAGACTAGACTATAGGCTAGACTATAGACTAGACTATAGACTAGACTATAGACTAGACTATAGACTAGACTATAGACTAGACTATAGACTAGACTATAGACTAGACTATAGACTAGACTATAGACTAGACTATAGACTAGACTATAGACTAGACTATAGACTAGACTATAGTCTAGACTATAGACTAGACTATAGACTAGACTATAGACTAGACTATAGACTAGACTATAGACTAGACTATAGACTAGACTATAGACTAGACTATAGACTAGACTATAGACTAGACTATAGACTAGACTATAGACTAGAATATAGACTAGACTATAGACTAGACTCTGGACTAGACTATAGACTACACTATAGACTAGACTATAGACTAGACTATAGACTTGACTATAGACTAGACTATAGACTAGACTATAGACTAGACTATAGACTAGACTATAGACTAGACTATAGACTAGACTATAGACTAGACTATAGACTAGACTATGGACTAGACTATAGACTAGACTATAGACTAGACTATGGACTAGAGTATAGGCTAGAGTATAGACTATAGACTAGACTATAGACTAGACTCTGGACTAGACTATAGACTACACTATAGACTAGACTATAGACTAAACTATAGACAAGACTATAGACTTGACTATAGACTAGACTATAGACTAGACTATAGACTAGACTATAGACTAGACTATAGACTAGACTATAGACTAGACTATAGACTAGACTATAGACTAGACTATAGACTAGACTATAGACTAGTCTATAGTCTAGTCTATAGTCAAGTCTATAGTCTTGTCTATAGTTTAGTCTATAGTCTAGTCTATAGTGTAGTCTATACTATAGACTAGACTATAGACTAGACTATGGACTAGACTATAGACTAGACTATAGACTAGACTATAGACTAGACTATAGACTAGACTATGGACTAGACTATAGACTAGACTATAGACTAGACTATAGACTAGACTATAGACTAGACTATAGACTAGACTATAGACTAGACTATAGACTAGACTATAGACTAGACAATAGACTAGACTATAGACTAGACTATAGACTAGACTATAGACTAGACTATAGACTAGACTATAGACTAGACTATAGACTAGACTATAGACTAGACTATAGACTAGACTATAGACTAGACTATAGACTAGACTATAGACTAGACTATAGACTAGACTATAGACTAGACTATAGACTAGACTATAGACTAGACTATAGACTAGACTATAGACTAGACTATAGACTAGACTATAGACTAGACTATAGACTAGACTATAGACTAGACTATAGACTAGACAATAGACTAGACTATAGACTAGACTATAGACTAGACTATAGACTAGACTATAGACTAGACTATAGACTAGACTATAGACTAGACTATAGACTAGACTATAGACTAGACTATAGACTAGACTATAGACTAGACTATAGACTAGACTATAGACTAGACTATAGACTAGACTATAGACTAGACTATAGACTAGACTATAGACTAGACTATAGACTAGACTATAGACTAGACTATAGACTAGACTATAGACTAGACTATAGACTAGACTATAGACTAGACTATAGACTAGAATATAGACTAGACTATAGACTAGACTCTGGACTAGACTATAGACTACACTATAGACTAGACTAGACTATAGACTTGACTATAGACTAGACTATAGACTAGACTATAGACTAGACTATAGACTAGACTATAGACTAGACTATAGACTAGACTATAGACTAGACTATAGACTAGACTATAGACTAGACTATAGACTAGACTATAGACTAGACTATAGACTAGACTATAGACTAGACTATAGACTAGACTATGGACTAGACTATAGACTAGACTATAGACTAGACTATGGACTAGACTATAGACTAGACTATAGACTAGACTATGGACTAGACTATAGACTAGACTATAGACTAGAGTATAGACTAGAGTATAGACTATAGACTAGACTATAAAATTATGGACAATTATTTTTCAAAAAGAAAGCTATGTTATCATACAGATGACGGTGCCAAAACATATGATGTCACGGCTGGTGTCCCCCAGGGGTCCATATTAGGACCCTTGCTTTGGAACATTATGTATAACGACGTACTTTTGTTAGATATACCGGAAGAAGCGAATATAGTCGGTTTTGCAGACGATATTGTAATAACAGTGTCGGCAAGATACCTTGATGAAATAGAAATGCTCGCCAATGAAACCACGGGAATTATAAGATCATGGATGAAAAGCGTAGGCCTTGAACTAGCCGAGCATAAAACGGAGGTAGTTCTGATTACAAGTCGAAGAAGTCTTGAAAATATCAGAATAAGAGTCGGAAACTGCGAGGTGATGTCCAAACCTTGCCTTAAATACTTGGGCGTCATGATAGACGCTAGACTAAACTTTAAAGCTCATATTGATTATATATGTCAAAAGTCATCAAATGTTAGAGTTGCAATTGAGCGAATGATGTCGAACGTTGGAGGTCCTAGGCAATCAAAGAGAAGAATAGTTTCCACAGTCATCACCTCATTAATCCTCTACGCAGCCCCGATATGGGCAGAAGCACTCTCAGGAAAGAATATGTCGAATAAAATCCAATCAGTGTATAGACTCTGCGCCTTGCGTGTATGTTGTTTATACCGAACTACATCGGACGATGCTGCGTTCGTCATTGCAGGTATGATCCCAATTGACATATTGGCAGACGAAGCCAAACGTATTTACGAACGGAGACGATCAAATGAACAACACCTAGGTATCATACAGAAAATGGAAAGGGAAACGTCGCTAAGAATATGGCAGATCCGTTGGGATGAAAGCTTAAAGGGAAGATGGACATACCGACTGATACCAAACATCACGAACTGGCTAAGTAGAAAACATGGAGAGACCAATTATTACCTCTCACAGTTCCTGTCAGGTCACGGAGGATATAGGAGTTACCTACATAGATTTGGACTAGATGCATCTCCGATGTGTCCCTGTTGCCCCAATGAAACTGAAGACCCAGAACACGTAATGTTCCATTGTCCCAGATTCGCGGAAATACGACAACGTACGGTGGAAACAGTTGGCGAGACACTTAACATCGAGAACATAGTTAATGCCTTAATAAGAAAAAAGGAGAATTGGGAAGCTATATGCATTATGGTATCCAGCATACACAAGCAACTACGATTGGAGGAAGATAGAAGGAAAATTGCGCAAACCAACATGACAGAGGCAACATAAGCCTATCAAACCCTGCGATGTAATATCGTTATAGACAGTTCCGCAGGGTATTTGATGACGAAGGAGGTGGTTTTTTTAGTCGGTAGGAATCCGACATAATCTGTTAGTGCAGTACTACAGGTATCTCATGAAAGATTTTTTACACCTGCCTCACACAAAAAAAAAAAAAAAGACTATAGACTAGACTATAGACAAGACTATAGACTAGACTATAGACTAGACTATAGACTAGACTATAGACTAGACTATAGACTAGACTATAGACTAGACTATAGACTAGACTATAGACTAGACTATAGACTAGACTATAGACTAAACAATAGACTAGACTATAGACTAGACTATAGACTAGACTATAGACTAAACTATAGACTAAAATATAAACTAGACTAAAGACTAGACTATATACTAGACTATAGACTAGACCATAGACTGGACTATAGACTAGACTATAGACTAGACTATATACTAGACTATATACTAGACTATATACTAGACTATAGACTATACTATAGACTAGACTATAGACTAGACTATATACTAGACTATAGACTAGACTATAGACTAGACTATAGACTAGACAATAGACTTGACTATAAATTAGACAATAAACTAGAATATATACTTTACTACATTTTACACTAGACTATATACTAAACTACACACTTTAACAAATTCGATAATTTTTCTCAAACTTTTACAAAAAAGTTCAAAATGTTTCAAAAAATGTGCTCTTTCAAGAATTCTGTTCTCCCATTCGAAACAACAAAATTTGTTGACCGAAACCCTCGTAAATAATTTGTTTTATTTATTAAATTTAAGTTAAATAATAAAGTTTAAACAAAATTAATACAAATATTTAAACAATTCTCTAAAATGTAAATAAATTTAATAAAAATATAAATATTTACACTCAATATTTAAAAAAATATTTTAAAAAATTAAACAAATACAACTTATCAGTTAAAATAATTGTTTTTTTGTAAACTTTTATATATACATTTTAACTAAAACCATTTCGTATTTCTGTTAACCTATTACAAAACACCACCATTTGTTTATTAAAGTTAAACATTTAGTTAATAAATTATTTAAACAAAAAACTTATTTACAAAGCCCCCTTTAAATTTGTTTAAATTTTAAGTAAAAAAGAACTTGAATTTTTTTTTAAAGAATAATAATAAATTTAGTTAAAACTGCTAAAATTTAGTTTGTTTTTAAGTTTATTAAAGTTAATTTAACTAAATTTTTTTATAAACAATTTAATATAAACAGCTGTTGCTTTAATAACAGGTGTTCAGCAATTTATATTAAAAGCTTTTCAACTCAAAACTTACAACCAACTAGAGACCCTAGTTAAAGAATTGGGGTTTCTTATTAAAAAGCAGTCCCCCAAGTTTTTGGCGGATCACTTTTTTAACAGCAACACCCACATTCTAAAAGCATAGGACCCCCTTTGTAACAGGTTAACAGAAAATTTAACTAGCTGCTGGTGGATCCTCCAAATTATTAAGAATTTTTCATAAAATCACACACAAACACAAGAAACGTGATCATAATTTTGTTTTATTTGATTTGTTTGTTGCTCGTTTAAAGAAAAGGAAAATTAAACTCTTATTAGTTTTCATAGGGTTAACAGAAATTTTAAAAAGAAAATTTGGAAAAAATGTTCTTGTAAACCATTGACAAATATTTATGATTTATCCTCGATAACTGTACAAAGTAAATAAAGTGTGTAAGTATTTACAGTAGAGTTCAAAGACGATTTATTTAAAGAAGAAGAAAATTTATGTATTCAAGCATTTTACACATTTTACATTTGAACGGCGCTAGATTCTAATGTTGTACTTTTGAATGCTTTTAAAAGAAATGGAATTTTTGGAAATGTCAGTTTTTAGCCTGTTGGACCCTTTCTACTTTTTCTTTTAACCTATTCGTTAATAATTTTAGATTTCCTGGCACCAAACTGATAATTTCTTTCGATATTAACAATTAAGAATTTTTCAATATTTGTTATGAATTATGACAGCAATTCATCATAATTTATGAAGTAATAATCAACAATTATTTCATAATTTCTATTAGGGCTTCAGGGAAATGCACAAGTAATTTTCTGGCACCAAATTGTTTGCAGCAAAAGCCTTTAACTGTAAAATTAACCCTTAAAAGTGTGAAAGGGAACAGATTTGACAAAATAACTAAAACATGTGGAATAGAGAAGAACTAACTAACTAACTAACTAACTAACTAACTAACTAACAAACTAACAAACTAACAAACTAACAAACTAACAAACTAACAAACTAACAAACTAACAAACTAACAAACTAACAAACTAACAAACTAGCAAACTAACAAACTAACAAACTAACAAACTAACAAACTAACAAACTAACAAACTAACAAACTAACAAACTAACACACTAATAAACTAACAAACTAACAAACTAACAAACTAACAAACTAACAAACTAACAAACTAACAAACTAACAAACTAACAAACTAACAAACTAACAAACTAACAAACTAACAAACTAACTAACTAACTAACTAACTAACTAACTAACTAACTAACTAACTAACTAACTAACTAACTAACTAACTAACTAACTAACTAACTAACTAACTAACTAACTAACTAACAAACTAACTAACAAACTAACTAACGAACTAACTAACGAACTAACTAACTAACTAACAAAATAACTAACTTATTAACTAACTAACTAACTACCTAACTATCTAACTAACTAACTAACTAACTAACTAACTAACTAACTAACTAACTAACTAACTAACAAAATAACTAAGTTATTAACTAACTAACTACCTAACTATCTAACTAACTAACTAACTAACTAACTAACTAACTAACTAACTAACTAACTAACTAACTAACTAACTAACTAACTAACTAACTAACTAAATAACTAACAAAATAACTAACTAACAAAATAACTAACTAACTGACTAGCTAAATAACTAACTAAAAATGAAATCAAAGAAACTTTTTTTTAATAACTTTTAAGGGTTAAAGCACAAAGTGCATTTAGGATAAATAAATATTTAAATAGGAATATTTTAGTAACCAATGTGTGGTGTTGTTGTAACCAATGTGTGGTGTCAGACAAATACTCGTATGTGTTGTTGTTTTTCAGTTTAATAAAACTGTTAATATAAAAATGTTGTAATAAATATTTTGAAATATTTCTTTTTTTTGGTTATGAATGTAAAATGTGTTTGTTGTAACAAATACGTGGCCACACGTGTTAATATATTACAACAATAAAATAAAAAATTTCATTATTTTTATATGTTTATAGGTAGTCGTTGTTGTTTTTAATAGATTCTCTTTTAAATGTTTGTTTTGGGGTTTTGTAGTGTTAATATTTATTTTCTAGTTGTTTTTTTTTTAGATTTTTTTTTACTGATTTTCTTACTTTAAAAGCTGTTAACCTATTACATTTCAAGACCCCTAGACAAACTTCTAAAGAAATGGGCCCTTCCCCATTATTTCTAGAAAGAAAACGCAATTAGTTTAAGACATTTTGAAGTGTCCCCTTTAAAAGTTTAAAAGTTTCTTAAAAATTTTCTCTAGTATGCAAGAAGTCTTACATCTTTTTTTCAATCGGGAAGTCTAGGTCTTGAATTATACTAGGTTAACAGGAAAAAATAAAAGTATTTAAATAAATTTGTTAAATTTTTTGTTTAAAAATGGTTACTAAAGCCACCACAAAACTTATAAAATACAATTAAATAAATAAACCATAAATTTTAGATAATTAGTTATGTAAATAAACAAAATACATGTTTTTTTTACTATAAAAAGTTTTCTTTTTTGTTCCATCAAAGCAAACATCTTGTCAAAATTTCTGTTAACTTGGTCAAATTACACAAATGGCCTTTCTCAATATTAAATTATTAAACCGAATAACAAACACAATTATGTTTTGAAAACATACAAATAATATTTAATAGTCTTCATTATTATTAATGACCTAGACCTTGGCTTCTTTTTCAAGCTCCCCTCAAAAAAACATACAAAAACTCATCTAAATATGTTACAAGGTTTTCACACATTTTAAGTTCATTGATTTCTGCCCCTTTTTTTCAACACACAAAACACATTTTAAGTTCATTGTGCTAAATTTTGTTACTAAACCATGCTGCCACCAGCCAGCCAACCGCTGCTACTAATATTTAAGTGGGTTGGTTAATAGTTTGTCAAAAGTAAAAATAGTTTAGTTTATTTTACGCTAGACTAAATTATAATAAAATGTGCTACATATTTAGTATTTAGTTTATTTTTAGGCTGTTTATGTTTTTCTCTTATTGGTTTTTATGTTGGCCTATTACAAATACGAAATTTGATCGCAGAACTTCTAGATAGCACAAATTATTTATTTGAAAACTTAGAACGTACGACCTGTCATAAATTTCTCGCCAAAACTAAACTATTTACATACTTTATTTTATGTTGTTCTGTGAAAATACTACATATATTATTGGAAATATATGTACTACCTACACCTCATATATATACTATATAATTTATTTCGAAAAATATATTATTCCTACTTCAATCAGCATACTCATCCATCCTCATTTGAATGTTAAATGTGTAATAGGAAATTCAGTTTATTATTACAATTATTATTTCAATTATTTATTTAGTTATTATAACTAATCCGAATTTTAACGTTTTTTAAGACAACCAAAATAATTTTCCATGAATAAAATGAATAGCATAAACGCTTGCAATAAACGACGATAATCAGTTAGTTAGTAAGTTAGGTAGTTAGTTAGATAGTAAGTTAGTTAGTTACTATAGACTAGACTATAGAGTTCACTATATAACTGTACTAATAGACTATAGACTAGACTCTAGAATAGACCATAGACTAGACTATAGCTAAGACTATAGACTAAACTATATACTAAAATATAGACTAAACTATATACTAAAATATAGACTAAACTATAGACTAGACTATAGACTAGACTATAGACTAGACTATAGACTAGACTATAGACTAGACTATAGACTAGACTATAGACTAGACTATAGACTAGACTATAGACTAGACTATAGACTAGACTATAGACTAGACTATAGACTAGACTATAGACTAGACTATAGACTAGACTATAGACTAGACTATAGACTAGACTATAGACTAGACTATAGACTAGACTATAGACTAGACTAAAAATAGACTATATATTATACTACAGACGAGAGTAAGACTACACTGTGGACTAGACTATAGATTAGATTACAGACTATAATACAGAATAGACTATAGACTAGGTATAAAACTAGTTTAGTGTACTTTTACGAGTTTAGTTTTAAAGTTATATTAGTTTTAAAAAAGCCTAAAACTATGCTGTAGCTTACTATTGATGATGTTCCTATTTAATTACCAAACATAAATTTTCTTGCATATTGTGTTCAAACATTATTTTATTTGACTGATATTTTATGAAATAAATAGGATAACAGAAATGGGAGTGCAGCATTCTCACATCTCTTAAGTTGCCTCTATACAAAGCTTATTAACCATAACAGTTATATACAAAGTTCAAATGAGAGAAAACCATATGATTCTCTTAATTAAATTAAGAGTTTATGTAAACACCTCATTGAACATGTTGATTTGGTTTACGATTTGTTTTAATTTTATTCATATTCAATACATTTTTTCTGAATTGAAAGCGTGACAAATGCAATGCACACACTCATGCACACACACACACAAAAACTCAACCACATCCTAGTGATTGCAAATGCTGATGATGTTGATTATGATGACGACGACAACAGCGTCAATGATGGTTGGTGATCATCAATTATCATGAGATGCTGTTAAGTGAAGTGAAACGAAGTGTAACATTTCAATAGGAGAACAGCATCAATAGTTAGTAAGTAAATTTATTTTTACAAAAAAGTTGATGGCTGCAATACATGGTAGTACTCCAGCACCTACTAATGTCGGTACCGCTGACGTCGATTACCGCTTGAATGCATGATGCGGGAGTTCGTGAGTTCATGTTCCCATAAACAAAGATTTTTTGTTTGTTACAAAATAACTAAAACAATTGTTGTATGGGAAAAAACCATTAGAGTATATCTAATGGTATATTTTATTCATTTATCTATCAGCTATTTAAAGCGCTTAACAACGCTCTGTAAAATACATAGCTCATAAAAATGCATTATGAGTCAGACTGTTATATTTAACAAGTGTCAAATATTTAAACGTTATAGCGTGTGCTGAACTCAAAATAAAAATTAAAAATTCAAATTTAGTATTTCATTACAAAACATACTGCAGATACATGAATGATTTTAATGATGCTGAGAATTATTTTGTTGGCAATGTTCAACTAGTGGAACCATATAACAGGAGATCATATAGATTTGAAATGAAATTTTATATATTTTTTGAAAGAAGATCGTGGGAATCTTTAAATGATTTTTTTAAAGATGCACACAAGATTACTCAAGAGTTCAATGACATGTCATGTTTTTTTATGAAGATGTTTTTTTTACAAAAGAAACATTGGGAAACCAGTTTTTTATGTTTCAGATTATTCAGTAATAATTATTTTAAATTTTTTCAAAATTTCACCCCTTCTCTTTTGTATTAGGATTTCAAATAAAATAGAAAGTGGCCCAAGAAAATTTTCAAAAAGAAAAATACCTGTTCTTTAAAAATTCTATATGAATTATGTGACCATTACACAATTGATATCATGCTGAGATTTTCATTAGATAAAATTTTGTATTTATAATAAATTACACCCACAGAGTCTTTAGAAAACACCTACTCATAGAATTACAAAAAAAAGATTTGAAATGACCACCCACATCTTTAAAAAAATAATTTCTATATAAAATCATTCAAGTCTTACGGTTTCAAGGATTTTTAATGGGAGATCATGAAAACTAAGAGGTAGAAAAGGATAAAAAGAAAAATTTTCAGAATGAAAGTAGACAAGGAAATTGTCAAAAAGAAAAACACATATTTCAAACTGTAGAATATAATCTAGTAGTATATAAATAGTATGGACTATAGTCTAGTCTTGTATATATTGCAGTATATAGTCATATATATGGTCTGACCTATTGTCTAATCTATTGTATAGCCTATAGTATTGACTATAGTCTGGTCTATAGCCTGACCTATATTCAGATATATAAACTATCCTTTAGTGTAGCCTTTAGTCTGAAACTGACTCAAGCCTATGGTCTAGTCCTTAGTCTGGTCTATAGTCTAGTCTATATTATAGTTAAAAGCTAGGACTACAGTTTAGCCAGTCCACAATATCTGGTCAATATTCAGTTCTTTGGTCTGGTTTATAGTCTAGTCTATAGTTTTGTCTATAGTCTGGTCTATAGTCTACCCTACAGTCTGAACTTTAGTCTATATTATATTTCTACTTGTATAGACTATAGACTACACTATAGTATTGATTATGTTCTAGTCTATAGTCTGGACAATAGTCAAGTCTATAGTCTGGACTATAGTCTAGTCTATAGTCTGGACTATAGTCTAGTCTATAGTCTGGACTATAGTTTAGTCTATAATCTGGACCATAGTCTATAGTCTGGACTATAGTTTTGTCTACAGTCTGGACTTTAGTCTAGACTATAGTCTAGACTATAGTCTAGTCTATAGTCTGGACTATAGTCAAGTCTATAGTCTGGACTATAGTCTGTACTATTATTGCCATTAATCAAGTCTATAGTCTGGACAATATTCCTTATTTAGTCTGGACTATAGTCTAGTCTAAAATCTGACATCTGGTCTAGGCTATAGACAACCTAAGTTCACTTCTTATTAGAAAATTTTACTTTCTTTTTAAAAAATTTCTCCAAAAATCACTGAGCTGTAACGATTTCAGGGATTTTTATTAGGAACTCATAAAATATAGACTATTCAAACGTGTATTTAAATATATTTTAAAATAATAGGATCTATGATGCATGCTGTAAAAAATATAGTTCGTGAGTTCATTTTCCCATAAAAAACGATTCAAAATATTTGATACAAAAAAAATCACAAACGCATATTAAAATAGAAAAAACAATAGCCTGGGAAAAAATCATTAGACTATATCTAATGCAACTGAGTGCAAATAGAATTCAAGCGACAATCGTAAATTATTTCTTATGTATAAAAGGTACTTGTAATGTTTGTTGCTTTTCGCCTGTAGTTCTCACTGTGTTTTGTTAGGGTTTGAAACCAATTTGAACTAATTAAATGATTTTGCCTAGTTTCGTGTTCTATAAATTGCTGGCAATTGATGCTGATGAGAATTTTGAATTTTTATAGGGGCTTAATTTCTATTGGTTGTTAGTGTTTTTCGTTTGCAATTGCTGGAACCATATAACAGGAGTTGAGAAGTGGTGACAAGTGTTTAAATGAATTTTGAAAATATACAGTAACAAACAGGATTATAATAAACTAGAAGTAAAAATGTCTATTGTCGCCTAAAGCAAGACCAATTTTAGTTTAGCTTCTAATGAACTGAACTAGAACTAAACTAGAACTGAAATAGAACTGAACTGGAACAGAACTAGAACTGAACTAGAACTGAACTAGAACTGAACTAGAACTGAACTAGAACTGAACTAGAACTGAACTAGAACTGAACTAGAACTGAACTAGAACTGAACTAGAACTGAACTAGAACTGAACTAGAACTGAACTAGAACTGAACTAGAACTGAACTAGAACTGAACTAGAACTGAACTAGAACTGAACTAGAACTGAACTAGAACTGAACTAGAACTGAACTAGAACTGAACTAGAACTGAACTAGAACTAGAACTGAACTAGAACTGAACTAGAACTAAATCTATACTATACACTATACTGTGTGTTCTTTATCGCTTGCGGTTTCAATTCTGTTTGCACTCTTTATTCAGGTACAAAATTTGCCAAATAATTAGGCGCGTTAGTCAAGTGTTCGAAATTGATTATAAATGAACCGGAATCGTTTTATATTTATAGGGGTATTTTTTTGCCACTATTAGAGTGCAGCTAGTGGAACCATGTATTAGGCGAACATTTTCAGTTGAAACTGTTTCTACAATTAGAGTTTTATGTTATTTCAAAAATATAAATAAATTATTCATACAAAAAATAACTGAGGTAGAACGTTCGTTCATACAAGGATTTGTTTCAAAACTAGACAAATTGTATAAAAACTAAAATGTATATACATATACAATGAGTAAATCAGAACTAAAATGAAAAAAATTAATAGAGTGTAACATGTTGGAAAAAGGACATGTGTATAGAGGGTGTGGTTTTGAGGAATAATAAGGAAACGTTTTTTTTTGTTATAGCAAATTATATTTGAAAATCACTGGGGCTTAAAACTTATACCAGGACTACATACTATTAGTAGATCCATTGAAGAAAAAAGTTTTTGCGTGTAGATAAAGTGAAAAACATAAATGTTTGGACTTATCAATAAAAGTAGATTTCATTGGTCGAATTTCTTAAGGTTGACTTTGCTTTCTTTTATTGCACCAAAATCCACTCTTGTGTAAAGTATAAAATTTCTTTAACAGGATTTCAGAAACTAACATTTTTACTTATCTTCTTTTAGCCAAAACTATTGTAAACCATTATTTCTACTACTATTTACCACTTGAGTGCATGCTGTGGGAGTTCGTGAGTTCATTTTCCCATAAACAAATGAAAACTTCAATTGTTTTGGGCGAAAAAAAACTATTAGACTATATCTAAAGTAAGTCATGCTTATGCTCTTGCTCACTTTAAATGCATCACATCACATTACTTCTTGGCAGCGCATCTCATCATTTTCATTTTCATTTGCTTCAAAACAAAGTGTCAAAAAACGTGTGTATTGAAAAAGATGATTTGATATTAAAAAACAAAAGCAAGAAATGATGCTGGGAAAACTTTTGCCAACAATGTTCAGCAAGTGGAAACTTGGTAATGGGAGAACAGCAATTGGTAGGCAGTAGATTTTCAGAAAATACATTTTTTGCTCAAAAAACACATTATTTTTCAAAATAAGTTAGGAAATGAACAATTTTCAATATTTTTAAAATATGTTTAAAAACAAAAATTTCAAAATTTTAATTCTAATATAATTCAAAAAATTTTGTTAAAATTACAAAATTTCGTTAAAATTACAAGATTTTGTTTAGCATTTATTTAAGTTTATTTTCGAAAGAAAATTACTATTTATTTGAAACAAACTCGTGTTCAACTACTAGAACAATGTATTAGGAGTTCAGTAGTATTAGCAGGACTTTATTTTCCAAAAGGATGTTGAATAAAGTAATGGTTTTGGTGGTTCATATGTGTACCTTTTGAAAAAATATCGTAACGCTTATGATTTCATTACCAGTAGCTCATAAATTGTCTAATGTTCCTATTAATTGTTCTATGATGTTATTCAAAAAAATTATGTGCATCTTTCAAATACTTATGAGAAATTTTGAAGTCATTTTCCCATAAACAAAGATTTTGCAAGACATTAAACATCGTGGGAAGAAATCATTAGACTATAACTTACTTATGACCTATTAAAGGGGAGCAGATTTTTAGAAATAGCTGAAAAGCAAAGATAGATAGAGATAGATAGATAGATAGATAGATAGATAGATAGATAGATAGATAGATAGATAGAGAGATAGATAGATAGATAGATAGATAGATAGATAGATAGATAGATAGATAAATAGATAGATAGATAGAAATTAGATAGATAGATAGATAGATAGATAGATAGTTAGTTAGTTAGTTAGTTAGTTAGTTAGTTAGTTAGTTAGTCAACTAAACGCTAAAGCTTTAGTTGAGTTAAATCACAAAGCTTTAGTTAATCTAAAGCATAAAACTTCAGTTATTCAGAAGCATTAAGCTTTAGTTTAGTTTTGAATTATTCTGTAGTTAATCTTTATTAAGTTAACCTGAAGCATTAAGCTTTAGTTAAACTAAAAATTTTGAATTTAAGGGTTTAAGTTATAGGCTTAATGTAAACAAATTATTTGCGATATTTCTCCTCTTTATTTTATTTTAAAAATTTCATGTTCAACTACTGGAACTTGTTAACAGGCAAACATAAAATTTTAGAAGTTTTTCTGTGTTTTCAACCTTAAAATTCAATTCAATCTAAAACCATATTATGCAATTACTGAGGTGTATAACACAAAAAAGGATTTCGAACAAAAAAAGGATATCACTCAACTAGAAACATTATTTTGGTGGTAAAGTGTTAATTGAATTAACACAATTGTTGACGACACCCAACAAAAATTAACCGACTGTAACACAGGGTAATAGGAATGCAGGAAATTAGCAAAAAATAAAAAAAGGGACTTAAAAGGATTCTAAAGTCAAATTTATTAGTTTATTCACAAAATCGCTGTTGTGTAAAATTTTCAAATTTTGTATTAGGATTTCAGAACCGGTTGAAACTAGTTAAGACATAATTTTTTCTAGAAATTTTATCACTTGACTGCATGCTGTGGGAATTCGTGAGTTCATCTTCCCATAAAGAAAGATTTTAAAAGAATTTGAAGCATAAAGTTTGGGAAAAAACCATTAGACTATATCTTTTACACTTAAGTTAACTGCAATTGACCCGGTAATAAAAAAATGGGTTATAAAACATTTAATGTCAAAAATGATGCTTGTTGGCAAAATGAATAAAAATGTGTTCACTTAGTGGAAACATTTAACAGGGGATTAGTTTAAATTGAAAGTAAACATTTCATTGTTAGATCAAAATCTATTTCACAAGTTTCTAGTTGAGTGATATCCTTTTTTGTAATCCTTTTTTTACACCTCAGTAATTATTTTAAATAGTTTGAGTTTTATTAAACATATTTATGTTTGCCTAATAACTAGTTCCGGTAATTGAACACAAAATTCGGCAGTTGAAGAAATCAAAATTTTTCGACAATTTTTTTGTCTGATTATAATATTTAATCAATAAAAATTGTTGTAATATCTTTGCAAAATTATTGTGGCATAACGGATCGTAACATTTTGCTACCAGCATTTCATAAAAATCTGCTGGTTAACAAACTAATTCTAATAGTTTTGATCGTGGGAATCTCTGAGTTCATCTTCCCATAAAGACAGTTTTTCTATATTTAATGAAAATCATTCCAGTGGAAAAATCATTGGGTTGTTATAATTATTCATAGTTAGAATGAAAAGTAAAGAAGTATTTAATTTAACAAGTAGTAAGCATTATATTCTGCTTTGCCGATTACTATCATCACTAATGAAATTGAAAGTGTATTTGAAACTTCAGATCTATTTCTTATTCGCTAAAACCATATTAACTGAAATTTTAAAATCTTTCTCTGAAACACTTTTTAGGGCCTGATTTCCTCCCCTATCTATCAGGAACTCAGGGTTTTTTAGTAACAATTTAAAGATTCTGTATTTCCTACATGTACCTGCATATTTAGAAAATCTTTTTTGAACCCCCACTGAGTAAAAATAAAACTATTTTATCTTGTTTAGTTTTTCCACCCCCAATTGTAATAGGAACTCAAGAATAAAGAAAGTCAATAAAAATTAAAAGATTACAGTTTATGTGTGATCTTCAGTTTTAAATATATTTGTTTAATCTTACCCAACTGAGAGGAACTCAAGCAATTTTCATGGGATCTCATAGCAGAACTGATATTTAAGAAGAATTCAAATTGAAAAATTAATTTTTATACAAAATGAAACGGAAATTTTACAAATGCACTTGATGTCAAAATACAATCTTTCTTAAAGATCAAAGTAATCTAAAATCTATTTAACATTCCATCCCCCTCCATTTCTAACAGGAGTTTTGGTTATAGAGAAGGTAAAAGATCGTTTTTGATTTTTTTTAAATAATTTCAAAATGATCGTAATGATTGTCTTGTTGTTAATCCTATTAGGAACAGTCCATTAAATAATTTGAAATGCGGGCGGATATGATATTTATTGTTCCAAATGAATTCATTATTTCAATATTTACAAAATGTTTTCTTGTTCAAAGCAATAATTTCAACGATCTTTCTTAAAAAATGTTAATGATCATTCATTTTATACGATCGACACAAAAGTAAATATTTTTAAATCTTTAAAGAACTGATCTTTTTGTATACTAAACAAATGTATTTTCATTCAAAGATCCCACTCATAAATAACCTTAACAAATTAAGTTAATTGCTCAAGAAAGATCAAACAACAAGATCACTTTAAAAATCACTAAAGCGTAAAGATTTCTAGGATATTTACTGGGAGCACATAACATTAAGACAATTTAAATTCTCTTAACAAAATCTTATTTTTTCTCTTTTAAAACTCGCAGGTAGTTTTTCCATAAAATCTCTATTGGAACCCCACAGAGATCATGATCGTTCCATAATTCTCGAAAAAGAAACATACACAATCTTTGTCCAATTCCCACCCCCATTTGTAACAGGAGTTCACTACAAATAAAAAGTGAATGAAAATTGTTTAAACAAACAAGTTGCTGAGATTTTATCTAAATATTTTTGGTACATGTACACATGCTGGATAAATCTCTTTTAAAATTTGATCTTTCCCTCTCTTTCTATATCATTCTATCTCTTTAAAAATTAGTAGAAAAATCTTTTAAAAATATCATATGTGAAAAATTTTAAAATTTAATTTATTGTATTTTGTCTCTGGGGGATTTCAGATATTTTAGATAAAATCTTTCAAAATCATTCAAGTGTAACAAGTTCACCTAGATTTAATGGGAGATCATAATATTTAAAGAGGATAAGTAGATTTTAAATAAGAGTTAGAGATAGTTTATGGAAAACAAAATAAGAAATCTTTCTTTTGGATCCCCGCTGAGATTCTTTTAATTTTAAAAACACTTGTCTATTTACTTTCCACCCCCATTTGTAATAGAAAATCAGGATCAGTAGAAAGTACTCATTATATTGAGTTTAAGCAATAACTCAAAATGTTTAAGGAATAGAACTGTTAATTAGTTTTAGTGGTTCTCTTTTTTAAAGAAAGATCTGTTTTTAGGGTTATTGTTTACAAGAAAATTCATATTAAGAAGATCACAAGATCTTCCCTTTAAGATTAATAAAAAGATTTCTTTTTTTGAATCCCTGCTGAGTTTCTTTTCTTAATGATTACAAATAACACTTGTTTATTTTCTTTCCACCCCCATTTGTATTAGGAAATCATGATCGCTAAAAAGTGCATTAAACACGATCAATAGAAAAAGTATCGAAAGATAACGATGTGTATTTGCACGCTTTGTATGATATTTTCTCAGTAATATAACTATTTATTATATTTTTTAATGAGAGACCATGAAATATAAAATCCCTCAAGATCAACGATCATGCAAGTGAAATTATTTTATTTAAATGATCATTAAATTTCAACACCGATCATGTTTGACATATAATAGAAAAATGTGTTGGATACCTGCTGAGTTTTTTCCACCCCCCATTTGTAAGAGGATATCACGATCATTAGAAAGTGATTGGATTTTTATCGTTAGGATTTAATACAAAGATCTCAAATATTTAATTCTTGGTCAATATGCTTAAATCTATTTGCTAAAACTGTTGAAATCATTCAAGTGTAAAATCTACGCCTGGATTTACTGGGAGATCATAGTAGTAAGGACAAAAATAAACAGATGATATATTTTAGAAATAAAAATTATTTTACCTAAAAAACGATCATTATTTGTTAAAGAACACTTAAAGGAAAGTACAATTTGTTTTAAATCCCCGCTGTGATTTTTCAAAAACACTTGTTTATTTTTATTCCACCCCCATTTGTAATAGGAAATTACGATCAGTAGAAAGGTTCTTAAACTATTTTGTTAACAAGAATTTTTCCAAAAGATCTCTCAAGATCAACAACTGAAAAAACCCTATAATGTATATATTTTTCAAATTTAAATGGAAAATAATTGAAATCATTCAAGTGCTAAATCTTCAACTAAATTAGCTGGGCGATCATAACAAGGATTAAAACAAAAATAGAATATTGTTAGAAAGAACAGCATTTATACCTAAATAACCTTTAACACACAATTAAATCTTTTTAGGATCCCCATTGTGATCACTGTCTACAGTTTTGAAAACACTTGTTTATTCCACCCCCATTTGTATCAGGAAATCACGATCAATAGAAACTAACTCTTAAAGAGCAGGTAGTTAGTTGATTTTTTTTATTTGTTTTTTGAGAAACTGATAAAAAAACTAAGATCAACAATTTTAAACCACTTTATAGAAATCCACAGTGTTATTGGATAAAATTTCCACCCCCATTTGTGGTAGGAGATCAGGATCTTTAGAAGGAAAAAAGATTTCATCCAAAGATTTTACATCCATCTTTACGGCTTTTCATGAATTTCACACTAAAAAGGAAATTTAACAGAACATTTTTTATACAAAAGATCTGGAAATTTGTTATAAAAAGGAAATTTATTGAAAATTTTCGTTAAAAATTAAATTTATTGAAAATTTCTAAATAAAAAGGAATTTTATTGAAAATTTCCTATTAAAAAAGAAATTTATCAGAAAACTTTCTATAAAAAGGAAAATTATTAAAAATTTTCTATTAAAAGGGATTTTTTTAAAGAAAATTCTTATAAAAAAGGATTTTTTTGTAAACTTCCTATAAAAAGGGAAATTTATTCAAAATTTTCTATAACAAAGAAAATTTAGTGAAAATGTCTTATAAAAAGAAAATTTATTGAAAATTTCCTATAAAACGGAAATTTATTAAAAATTTTCTATTAGAAGGAAATTTTTTGAAAATTTCCCATAAAAAGAAAATTTATTGAAAATTTCTCATAAAAAGAAAATTTATGGAAAATTTCCTATAAAACGGAAATTTATTGAAAATTTTCTATAAAAAGGAAATTTTTTAAAAATTTCCCATAAAAAGGAAATTTATTGAAAATTTTTCATAAAAAGAAAATTTATTGAAAATTTCCTTTGAAAAGGAAAGTTATTATAAAAGGAAATTAATTGAAAATATCCTATAAATAGGAAATTTGTTGAAATTTTCCTAAAAAAGAAAAATTTGTTAAAAATTTCCTATAAAAGGGAAATTTGTTAAAAAATTTCCTATAAAAACAAAAATGTGCTATTAAAAGAAATTTTATTAAAAATATCCTTTAAAAATGGAATTTATTGAAAATTTCCTATAGAATTTTTAAAATTTCCCATAAAAAGGAAATTTTTTGAAAATTTCTCATAAAATGGAAATTTTTTTGAAATTTTTCATAAAAAGGAAATTTATTGAAAATTTCTTGTTATAGGAAATTTATCAGAAAATTTCCTAAAAAAGGGAAATTCATTTAAAATTTCCTATTAAATAGGAAATTTATTTAAAACTTCCATTAAAAAAGAAAATTTATTAAAAATTGCTAATAAAAAGGAAATTTCCTATTAAATGGGAAATTTATTACAAACTTCCATTAACAAAAAAATTTATTGAAAATTTCTTATAAAAATCAAATTGAAATTGAAAATTTTCTATAAAAAATACCCTTTTTATAAAAAATTCCGTTATAAGGGAAATTTAGAAATTATAGAAATTTCATTAAATTATTAATAAAAATACCTTTCTTAAATCCCCCAAAAACCATTACAAACTGTTTGCTTTCTTATTTATTAATTTTTTCCAAAATCATTGAAGTGTAGCACTTGCTGGGCGACCATAAATTTCTTAAATTAAAAACAGGACTTTTTATAGCTTAAATTTTCTACTAACACGTAATCCTTTCAAAATCATTGCAGCGTAACCGTTACAATTAAAATATACAGGAAAACAATTTCTTTTCATTCGTCCTGAATTATAATCAGGATTTATTTTAAGCAAAAAAATAAACCCAAACTTACCAAAATCACTGTAGTGTAACGCTTACATGACAGGAAGAAAAAGTGAATCAAATGAATCTTAATGACAAGATGTTTTTTTGAACTATTTCACTACTTTCTGAAATCATTGTAGTGAAACGATTAGTATTAAAGATAACAGGCAGACATATAAAGGTTTTATGTATCTTATAAGTTCAACAACATAAAGGACTAAATCAACTTTTAATCTCATCAAACTAAAAATCATTGTAGTGTAACTTTTAACAGGATAACAGCAAATATAATTAGTTTTTAGTACAATAATATTTCGTGACAAAAACTAATTTATTATTATTAAAAGTTGATGATGCTTGACAACAAAAACTCAGTGATTTGGAATATTTTCAATGAATTTATTGCTAGTGGCTGACTTGTTTGGTTTATAAGGATAATAATAACATATGAAGAATGATAACAACAATTGTATATAGATTTCATTTTTGTTGTTAAAATATCCCTTTAGATTTGAGAGCGACAAGAGTGTAGCCAGATTTGAGAGCGACAAGAGTGTAGCCACAATTGCCGCTTTAAAAGATAATTTCTACTGGTTTGCGTTTAATTGTCTGATCGTTCGTTCAATTGTCTGATTTACTTCTTACTCTTTGTGCTGACCATTGGTTTGAACTCAAAATTGTCAAAGAACAACCGGAACTATCTTCTTCCCTTTGGCACTGTGATTGCTGTTGCATAAGAATGACATGAAAAATCACTCAAGTAAACTCTAATTGTTGAAATTTACTAGGACAACAGCCTGACAAAGCAGCTAAACTCTAACAAAGTTTCTCAACCGATTTTTCTGCTCGATTTGATTAGATAAGATAACAAACTCAAAGTAAACTAAAAAATACAATCTTTTCACAATCACAATAACAAACTAAAAGGATAATAAATGTAGTGTAATGTTAAAGGACAATCATATACATATGTACAGACATACATACACATTGAGAGTAAGGACATATAGAATTAAACATACAATTGCATTTCTTTTTGATACAAATGAATAATTGCACAAAAATTGTTAATTTTGAAAAACTAAAATCACTGATTTGGAACATAAATGGTTATTTTTACTAGGCTAGCAGGATTTTTAACAAATACACTTACTTATTTCACTATTATTCTCTATCGCTCGCTATATACTGCATTAAAAACAAACCTCTTAATAAATCAGTGAACTAGAACCACTTGAAAGGATTTGGTAACATGAAACCAAATTGTTTAATTAAAAGGATACAATTGTCATGTCAGGAATTAATAAATTAAATCAAACACATGTACATTAGCGTGTCCTCTTTCCTTTCTCACTCTCTCTTTCACATATAAACACTTTAAAAGTTATTCAGTTGGAACGGTTTGTAAGGATTTGTAAGAGGCTTTCAGAAATTGGAAAAAGGAAAAGTTGTAGTTCCATCTATTTCTTGAAATATTCCAAACGCCTTAAAAGATGCAAAAAAAGTTTATCGAAAAATTTCTATAAAAAAGGAAATTTTAAATATTTTTTTTAGGAAATGTTTAATAAGTGTCCTTTTAAGAAAATTTTTAATAAAATGCCTTTTTAAATGAAATTTTCTTTAAATTTCATTTTTAAAGGAAATTTCTTTTTAAGGAAATTTTTAATAAATTTCCTTTTTAAGGGAAATTTTAAAAAAAAATTCTTTTTAAATTTTCAATATATTTAATTTTTATAGGAAATTTTTAATAATGTTCCCATTTATAAGAAAATGTTCATTAAATTTCCTTTTTATATGAATTTTTCCTTTTTATAGGAAATTTTAAATAAATTTTCTTTTTATTAGAAAATTTTCAATAAATTTCCTTTTTAAAGGAAATTTTCAATAAATTTCCTTTTTATAGGAAATTTTCAATAAATTTCCTTTTTATAGGAAATTTTTCAATAAATTTCCTTTTTATAGGAAATTTTTCAATAAATTTCCTTTTATAGGAAATTTTCAATAAATTTCCCATTTATAAGAAATTTTTAATAAATTTTCCATTTATAAGAAATTTTTAATAAATTTCCTTTTTATAGGAAATTTTCCATAAATTTCCTTTTTTAGGAAGCTCTCCATAAATTTCCTTTTTATAGGAAATTTTCTATAAATTTACTTTTTATAGAAAATTTTTAATAAATTTCCTTTTTATAGAAAATTTTGAACAAATTTCCTTTTTATGGAAAATTTTGAACAAATTTCCTTTTTATGGAAAATTTTCAGTAAATGTCCTTTTTAAAAAAATTTAAATAAATTTCCTTTTTATAAAAAATTTTTAATAAATTTCCTTTTTATAAGAAATTTTCAATAAATTTCCTTTTTAAACGAAATGTTTATTAAATTTCATTTTGAATGGAAATTTTCTGTAAATTTCCCTTTTATAGCAAACTTGGGATAAATTTCTCTTTGAAGAAAATATCCCCTTTTATTGAAAATTCCCTTAAAATTAGTTATAATTAATAGCTCATTATGCAGTCTCCTATTACCCTTAACTTAAGTTTAATTCTCAATTTAATTGCCCAAAAAAATAAACAGGAATTATTATCATCCTTTTTTGAATGACAATTGTGTTAAACATAATCGCGTGCCAATTGAAATAAAATAAAAAATCACTGACTTGGAACATGAACAGGATTTTTACTAGGCTCACAGAAAAATCCTAAAAAGTTTCATAAAACTTTCAAACAGTCATTCAACCATTCATCGAATATATTTTGTAATTCAACACATTTTCACTTAAATTGATATAATTCACTTGAAAATTCATTGAACTAGAACCTTGTTTGTCGTTGCACGAGGACAAGAAATGATTTAATTAAAAAAAATAAAGGATGATAAATGTGTTGTCGTCGTCATGTCAGTGAAGTGAATATTAAGAAATGCACTCATTCAAACCGTAATCTCTAAAATACACCACATCAAAAATCATTGGATTGTAACAAGGTGTAACGGGAGTTCAGAATTTGTTAAGAGTATTAAGAGTTTTACATTTATTTGTTTTTTTAAGGATTTTCTTTATAGTTTTGTATTTAATTTGAAGAAACTAAATTATAATTTGGCTGTATAAGAAGTTAACGAGGTGATAATAATATTAACAGTTTATTTGATAAATAGTCAAATTGTAAGTTTAAAGTCCTATGAAGTACAAAACTTCTAGAATTTAACTTCTTATTGTGGAGAAATAAGAATTAAATACAATTATCCTGTGAAATCACTTTAGTTATTAGGTCTCGTTTTCTTTATTTTTTATTAATAAAAGTTATCAATATTTTATATATAGTGCTCTAACACACACCCCTTTGGGGTCTCCGAAGAACCACACAGGTAACTAGTTCCTTTATAAAGTGTCTTACAAAAAACTATTGCCGTAGTACCGAAGTTGATTTGAAACGACTTAAAAAATGGTTGTTGTTTTAACTAAACAATTTTCTAGTGAAGACAAAAACCACATGTATTACCAACTGCACTTTTAGAGTTATTAACATTGCCAACTTAACAATTTTTTCAACAATTCACAATAAATATTTTCTAATATTTTACAATAACTATTTTCTAAAATTCTTATTAGAAATTTGACAATTCTCTTCCGAGTCATTATTAGAAAATGTTGATTTGTGAAAAGTTTTTTGGAGGGAAAATTGTAAAAAAGTAGTTTTTTACTGAGAATAAATAATCTTAGAAAAATTTCTTCAACATTCAAGTACTTTTTAAAACATTCCCACGTTTTTAGTTGTTTTTCTGAAAATTTCAAAATATTCTCCCACGATCATTGAAAAACGTTCTCACAGGACGTGTGAAAATTGTCACTTCTAACAAGACTTTTATAAACAAGTATATCAGGATCCCAGATATTTTAGCAAGAATTTCTTAAAAGAAATTTAATTAAAATTGTTTAAATATTGGAATTGAAGGGAATTCTTGGGATTTTCAAATAAGAAAAGTAAGAAAAAAAATTAAATTCCCACAATTTTTTATCAATTAAGAAAATATTAAAAAATTTTTAGAACTTCAAATAAAATGTGGGAAAATTTTTTAGGAAAACTAAAAATTCCCACAATATTTGACGGCAATTAAGAAAATTATAAATCTAAATCTTAGTTATTGTTCAAAAATTATAATAAGATTAGGATTCGATCAGATTTTCTCATTAAACGTGTGAAAATTATCGCTTTAAGCACGACTTTTCTTAACAAATGTAGCAGGGAAACAGAAAATTTAGAAAGAAAAGATCAATAGAAAACAATTTTTTTGAAAGATTAAACCTTGTGGGAAAATTTTGTTGAGAAGAAATATTGTGTGAAAATTTTCTTTTTTAAGAAATGGAAAGTTTCTCACGCTCAACAATATCTCACGATCATTAAAAGGATATGACTTTTATGTGAAAAGATATTTTTGTGTGAAAATTTTTGCATTTAAAAGTTGACTTTAATAAACAAATGTAATGGGTTGGCAGAAAATTCAGAAAGGAAACAAGGAAAATATCAACAAAAGAGAATGATCTTCATTCTCTAGAGAGAAAGGTAAAAGTGCTAAAGAAATGTATTCAAAATAAGTGTTAGAATATTATCATACATGTATTTATTTTTAATAAAAAAAAACTAAGTTTCTCACGCCTTAAAACATTATCGATCACTAATCGTTTGAAATTATAAAAAGGATACGACTTTAATGTGAAAAGATCTTTTTGTGTGAAAATTTTTGCATTTAAAAAGTTGACTTTATAAATAAATGTAATGGGTTGGCAGAAAATTCAGAAAGGAAAAAGAAAATATCAACAAAAGAGAATGATCTTCATCCTCTATTGTTGCAAGTAGAAAAAAGTAAAAGAGCTAAAGAGATGTATTCGAAATTATCTTAAGTGTGAGAATACTATCATATATTTATTTATGTTTAATAAAAAAAACTAAGTTTCTCACGCCTTTACACATAACGATCACTGATCGTGCGAAAATTTACGGTTTTAATTTGACTTTTATAAACCAATGTAATAGGTTAACAGGATTTTGAAAAGAAAACAAGGAAAAACAAAATTTTGTACTTGAAACCGTAAATAGAAAAAAAGAGAAAGACAAAATAAGTACATATTTCAAAAGAGAGAGAGAGAGACAGAAAGAGAAATTGTGTTTCATAGAAGAAAATTAAGCATAAAAGAGATCAATAGTGTTTGAGAATATCACATGGAAAGGAATTGCTTTATAACCAAATAATGGTAATTTTGAACATTAAAAAAAAATGAATCGACAAATTTTTGTTTTTATGGTTCACACGATCGTTTACTGAAATAAAGTTTGAAAATTCTCAGTTTTATGTTGACTTTTGTAAACAAATGTAGTGCGAGTACAGGACTTTTGAAAAGCAAACAAGGAAAAACTATATAGTGTTTCTAAAGGCAAAGAGAGAAAGAATGAATATCGATCGTAAATATTTGAAAATATTTATCTTATTTACGATCGTTTTCACAACATGTAAACAATTTTATATTGACTTTTGTAAACAAATGTAATGGGAGCTCAGCTTTGTAAGCAGAAAGGAAATTGAAAAATAAGAAAAAATTAAAAGAAAATTTAAAATTTTTCCAAAAGCGATCTTTTCAAAGCGAAAGATCGTCCATTTTTTATTATTAGATAAAAATATCTGTTCATGGTAATGTGATCAATTATTAAGATTTTAACGTGTGAAACTTCATAGTTTTATTTTGACTTTTGTAAACAAATGTCATAGGATCACAGGATCTTTAGCATAAACATTTGAACTACTCTATAGTTCCAGTCTATTGTCTTATTCATAGTCTAGTTTATAGTTACGTTTGACTATTCAATAACATATTTACTCAATACATTTCATGGTTATTCGGTTTTTGTCCTTTTAACATCTACATACACATTGTAGTGGCCTCCGGTAGGTTAGTGGTTAGTGTTCTAGTCTGGTAGACCGGAGGTGGTGGGTTCGATTCCCACCCGTGGCACTGGTTAAGGAGCGCACAACAGGCCCGATAGAGGCCTAGATGTATTTCTTCGGATTTGATGTGTATACATCCTCCTTTCAAACTAACTAACTAACTAACTAACATACACATTGTAATCCTTAACACAAATGTTCAACCAATATTCTACTTTATCCTCTGGCAGCCTGATAAATTTTATGTCAAAACCACAACAGTTTCATTTCCAAGCAATTTTTCATATCTTCTTAGAATAACAAAGATGACCTAAAAACAAAATCTATTCCCTCCTCACTCCTATAATAGTATTTTTCCATTACAATTGCCTGCAACAAGTGGTGGTAGTTTTGTAAATTACAATACATCTTTGTATTACAACAAATGTGTGTGGCAGGAAAATTTTCCAACCCCTAAAAAAATTGTTTTCCATATAAAAACCATACAAAGGCAACAAGTTATTTGTGTGTGCTGACGTTTTGAGTTTTCCACCAATTTTCTTTATGTTAAAAGAAAATTTTCTAATTTTCTTTTTTTTCTCTCTCCCTCTATCCTACTAAAATCTATGTTGTCCTGTTACAAATAGTGGAAAATTTACGAAAACATGTGTCACGTTACTCACGCATCTTAAACGTGTCACACAACAAGTTCGAAAAACTATTTGTCTCTAAGGATTAATGATAGGGATGCTGTGTGTTGTATATGAAATAACACAACTGTAATAAAAATCTTAATTATGATCAGTTTTCTTTTTGCTGTAGATTTGTTTTTAAATTTAAGGAAAAACTCTATGGAATGTTTTAGGTGCTAAAATTTCTGTGATCCTGTTGTTTACAAATATTTAAACAACTTTCTCTTTGTTTTTTGTTTGGAGTTTCTAATGGAATGCTAGGGACATTTTGTTTAGGTAAAAGAAAAACAACTGAAAAATGTTTTCTATGAACGTCTAGTTTTGGGTTTAAACACCCTGAACTCCCGTTATCTTAAATATTCTATCTAAAATACACAATCAATAGTTTTTCCCACCTAAGTAGTGCTACATAATACTTTAAGAATAAGAAGTAAATGTTTAGAATATTATGACAGGACTAAATTATAGACCTACTATAGAGTAAGCTATATACTAATCCACAGCCAAGACTATTTACCACAATGTAAACTAGGTTGTATATTAAAAGAATATGGATTTTGCACTATAGACTAGACTATAGACTAGACTATAGACTAGACTATAGACTAGACTATAGACTAGACTATAGACTAGACTATAGACTAGACTATAGACTAGACTATAGACTAGACTATAGACTAGACTATAGACTAGACTATAGACTAGACTATAGACTAGACTATAGACTAGACTATAGACTAGACTATAGACTAGACTATAGACTAGACTATAAACTAGACTATAGACGAGACTATAGACTAGACTAAAGACTAGACTATAGACTAGACTATAGACTAGACTATAGACTAGACTTTAGACTAGACTATAGACAGGATTTCACAATCATCATATGGTTTACAAAATAACAGGTTCCCACTCTAAACAAGTCGTGAGAAATAGATTTTAATTATTAAAAGTATTCAATACCATTAAACAGGAGTTCAGAAAATTTAAACAATTCTTTAGGCGAATTTAACGTTTACTACCTGCGTAGAAAAGGAATCTTCTTAGGAAAACAGTCCTGCGTGAGAAATTTAAAACTGTTGAAAGAAAATCAGTGTTTTAAACACGTGTTGAGGGAAATCTAACAAGTGAAAAAACACACTTTTTTATATATGTAGGTTCCCACGTTGAGAAATCTTTTTAAAAAACTCGTGAGAATTTTAGTTTTTCAATTGAAAATTTTCATTATGAACGAACAGGAGTTCAGAAAATTTTGAAAACAATTTTCTATAAAATGTACACATTTTAAAAAATTTTCTTTTGTAAAAGTTTGAGCGTGAGAAATTGTAAACGTTTGAAAGAAAATCTAGGATTTTAAACACGTGTTTAAACAATTGAGGAGAAACAAGTGAAAATGAGTCCTTAATATGGAAAAATTCTCACGAAGTAATAAAAAATTCGTGAGAATTTTTATTTTTTTTATTTTATAATTTTCAATCATTTAACAAGAAAGGTTCCCACGTTAAAAAAAAAATCTTAAAAAACTCGTGTGAAATTTCGTTTTTGAGTTGGAAATTAGGAATATTTTTTAATAGGAGTTCAGAAAATTTGATAGGGATGTTCCAAAGAAAATTATATAGTATCTGGCTACAGGTATAAGATTCTTTTTGAGAAATGTAAACTTGGGTTTTTAAACACGTGTTTAAAATAATTTTTCTTTTTAATGTTAATCGCCTTAAGTAGGGGATGAAATTAGTTTCCGTTTCGTAAGATCTGGAGGATCAGTTTTTGAAATGATCAGTTTTAGGGTTTTAATATGTTGCCTTTTATAAGTATGAACTTGTGTGAGAAATTTGAAACAATTGAAAGAAAATCTACTTATGTGTGTTTTAACCTTTAAAGGAAATTTCATTTTTTCTGAAAACTCCGGAAGTGATCTACTTCCTCTTTGAAGGATCTTGAAACCAAAAAATGAAACGATCTTTCTAGGTAAATGATTGTAAAATTTGAAAACTATTTAAATATAATTAAACAATGTTAACACTTGTTTAAACAATGGCAAGAAAATGTTTATTTTTTCATAGATTTTAATATTGTCGGAAGTGAGGAAACACTTCAGCTTCTGAAGATCCTAACCACACTTATAAAAAATTCGTGAGAATTTTATTTTCGTAAATTAATTATTCAATATTTTTGAACAACTATAAGAAAATAAAATTAAAGAACAGTTTTACTAGGTACATTATAAAAACGATCATTTTTAAAGAAATGATCGTGAGAAAGTTAGGTCTGGGTTTTTAAACACGTGTTAAACATATTGAAGAAATTTCTAAGAAAGATCGTGGGAAATTTTTATAATTTCAAAGGATTAGATCGTGAGATAATTTGAAAACTAGAAATTTTAACTTTAGAAACAAAAAACACTTCACTCGATCGTTTTTTATTTTTCTAAAAGTTGTTTAAAAAATAAAATTCCCACGATTTTTTATGATTGAGAAACTTCTGCGTGAGAATTTTTCAAATTTCTAGCAAGATATCTAATGATTGTTAACAGGAGATCATATATTTTAAAACGTATTTTCTAATTTTTTATGTATTTCTTCTAGGAATAAAGATTCTCTCGCTTTCCTTTAAAATCGGATTTAGAATAAAGAATTGTAAAGTACTAGTTTAATGATCGTTTTTTGTTGAAACACTTGTTTAAACAGGAAGCTAGAAAATTGATTTAAAACACGTGTTCCTTAGAAAACGCAGCTGTAGGAATGCAAGGATGTGGGAATCATTTTAACACTTGTTGTAGCATAAGCATTTTTTAAGAAAACATACAAGAACGGATGTGTTTTTTCCAAGAAATCTTTTAAAAAAATTTGTGAAATACATTTTTTATGATAATTTACAACAACGGATATGATCTGCTTCCGTATTTTACTGATCCTCGAAGCACTTGTTAAAGAAGTTCAAACAGGTCGTGAGAATTCTAATTGCATTAGTGAAAATTTTCAATAATTTTAACAGGAGCTCAGGAAATTCAAAAGGATTTACAAAAGAAATGTAAAAATTTTACTTTGTTGAACAACAACAAAAAAGATCTTCACTGAGAAAAAGGATCTTCACTGGCGTGAGAAATTTTAAATAATTAAGGAAAAATCTAGCTGCTGATGTTTTAAAGATGAAAAGAGAAAACTATGTTTTAGGAAAATACAAATACGTTTTTTCCATCAGTAAATTTGAATTTCTTAAAAATAGAACAACTGATCCTCATAGGAAAATGATCCTGAATGTGGGAAATTTTAAACAATTAAAAGAAAATTTTCATATAGACTTGTTGCAAGTATAAAAGGGAAAATAAAAAACACAACGAATTCTATTTCAGATGTTATCCTGAATTCAAACGTTATTTTAAATGATGCGAAAAAGAACATCTGGAAAACACGTGTTAAAACAATGAAAAGGAAATTTGATTTTTAAGGAATTTAAAATCAACAATCAAGCGATCTACTTCCGTTTTTTAAGGATCCTAAATGTACTTGATAAAGAATGCTAAAAAAATCGTGAGAATATTATTTTACTTAAAGAAGATAATCGATATTTTCTAACAGGAGTTCAGCAATTTGGAAAAATTCAAAAAAAGGATCACTTTTTGATCATGGATCGTGCTTGAGCCATTTCATATAATAAAAAGGAAATGTGAAAACATTTTTCATAAAGGGTTGTATGTATTAGAAAAGGATTCAACAAAGAAATGTTTAAATTTCATTAAAAAGGGATTATCTTTTAGAAATGATCTTGCTAGAGAAATTTTAAACGATCGAAAGAAAATGTGGGAAATATGAATTAAAACAATGAATAGTGTAGCAATTTGGAAATAATTTGACAAAAAGGAAAATAAAATGTATTCAAAAAGGATCATGTGACCTTGTGTGAGAAATATTAAACAATTGAATGAAAAACGATTGAAAACTGCAAAGAGAAACAAGTGAAACTTAAAAGTTCATTTATGAATGAATAGGATCAGGTGTGAGAAATTTTAAATGATGAAAATGATCTTGCGTGAGAAATTTTCTCATCTATGAGAATTTTATTATTTACTTTATCGAAATAATTCTAACATATTTAACAGGAGTTCAGAAATTTTAAAAGGATTACAATAGCAACGATACTCAAACGCTACGTGATCATTGTTCAAGAAAGATCATTTAAAGAAAATTTTAGTGTGTGAAAATTTTAAGGAAAATCTGTGGTTTCTAAACACGTGTTCAAACAATTGGTTTTGAAATACATATTTTTGGGTAAACACTTGTTGAATTGTTAAAGTGTGAGAAAATTTCTTTTAAATTCTATGTAGAAAAATTGGGATATTTTAAAAGAAGTTGTAGGAGTTTAAATTTTGCCTGAGAACATTTTTAGACTGAGATTTTTTTAGATTTATAATAAATAAATATTCTCACGCTTTAAAAAACGAATTTTCAAAATAAAGTTCCCACGCTTATCTAGCTTTAATGGGTAGTGAGTCTATCCTTAAAAAACGCGTGAGAAATTTTAAATATTTTCATCGGTTTCTTTAACACATGTAACAGGCTAACAGAAATTTTAAAAAGTTAAAGAATATTTAATCTATTCATTTTCTATTCTATTTTCTAAACAATCTCACAGGTAGAATTTTTCTGAAAATATTGTTTGGAGTCTGTGAGATACTTTTTAAGAATCTTTACATTTCAGTAAAAAAGACATAAAATAAGGAGATCTTATTATAAAGATCACTTATAGTGATAATCATGGTCTCATTCAAACAACAATGTAGGAGGAAAATTTAACATAAAACTTCTCAGCAGGAGGTTTTTTAGGCATTATCTGTGATAAAAGACCAAATTTATTACCAGTACTTATACATTTATCAATTCTACATTTCAAAGACTCCGACGTATTGATAATAAATATTTCCCACGGAATCATTGCCTCTATCTAAAACCCTTCTTCTTTCACTCGTGAGAAATTGTTGAGGATTTCGAAATTTTGTACAAATCGATAACAGGAGCCCAGTAATTCAGTAAGCAAATGTTGAGAAAAATTTTACATAAATAATAGGTAGAAAATTTTTGAAAAACAAAAAAGATTAAAAAATATATTCAAATTTGTTAAGATTAAGCGTGAGAAAAATCTATTAAAAAATCGTTAAAAAATACTAAAATTGATCGGCAGGAGATAGTTTAGATGCCAAACTATGGGAAAATTTACTGAGATTTTTTAATCTTCCAAACTTTTCTCACAACTCGTGAGAATTTCTTAAATATTCTTAAGATTTTCAAAAATTAACTAACAGGATAGCAGCATTTTAAAAAGAGATTGTCTTAGATTTCTTTTAAATTTTCATTTGAAAACTGAAAATACTTGCAGGTACCAACACTTGTTGATTGTAAAGAGTGTGAGAAACTGAGATTTTTATTGGCTAAGGGATTAGTTACACATAATTAAAAAAACACTTGAGTTTTTATTCCAGAAAGGTCCCAGAATTGATTATTATCACATGCGGGAAAATTAGTTTCATTTTGAAAGAGTGGGAAAATTCGTTTTTTAAACTGAGATTTTTTAGAAAAGGAATTAGTTACGCCCAGAATGAGAACTGATTTGAATAAAAACTATCTTTAAATGTGGGAATTTCAAGCAATTTCTTAACTTTTTCAAAACTAAAGAAACAGGAGTACAGGAATTCCAAACTCAGGTTTCAGTATAGTTTAAAATATTCTCGTAAATTTGAAAAAATGTTTATCCAGGTAGAAAGAAACACTTTTTGCTTTTAAACAGTGTGACTATAAACTAAACTATAGACTAGGCGTTAACCCAGACTTTACATTACACTATAGACTAATCTATAGACTAGACTATACTTTAGACCAGACTATAGACTAGACTATAGACTAGACTATAGACTAGACTATAGACTAGACTATAGACTAGACTATAGACTAGACTATAGACTAGACTATAGACTAG